>NC_089772.1:8194124-8249124 GCF_040412425.1 Macrobrachium rosenbergii | reverse complement strand
TTTTATTATTATATATATATATATATATATATATATATATATATATATATATATATAGTGTATGTGTGTGTGTGTGTGTGTGTGTGTGTATACATATATGTCTGTGTGTGTGCGTTGGAAAATGCTGGCCGTGTAAACCATTACGGACAAAATTAAATCTTGAACACCTACCTTACTTTACCCTACATAAAAAAAGGTTACTCATCACGCAAATATAATAATTACAGGCAGCGTTCTCTTTACTCCAAAAACTGAAGTATGTGCTGGATATGTGATAAGGTGAAAAGTCAAAGTCGGCACAGCAATCAATTTGGCGACAAGAAATGTTCATGCTTTCATTAACGGACGGGAACTTCTCATTTTCTTCATCCGGTATAAACTCTCACGTGTAAAAAGACAACGCATGACCATACCTCTGACATTAATTAATCTTTTTTATTAGTTTTTATTTATTCATGTATATTTATCTATTTTCACTGAACACACACACACACACACACACACAAACATATTTACAGTTACCAGAGGAAGCCCACTTAAATCCTCATTACCTGCTCATCAAGGGTAGGAGGCATCACGTAAAACTTCCTGAACTTCCCATCAATCTCCTCAATTTTTGCAGCCGGCCCCCACCCCCACCCCCGCCGTCTATATTTTCACTCTACAGACGACCTTACAATAATAAAATCACGCATCGGCGGCGCAAGAGACAAATGACCGAAAGAAAGAGGAAGGCTCCAAGGAAAAAAAACAAGAAGAAAAAATACGTCAGCCAGAAATGACTGGACTGGTACGAACAATTGAGGAGCAAAAAGGTGGAGGGTGGGGGAGGGAGGGGGATAGCCAAGGGGAATTAAGAAATGGAATGGGTTCGGGGAGGAAGGGTGGGAGGTTGAACTGGTTAAAATGCCCCGTCCCGTACAAGCAACCCCCTCCGAAAACCCGCCCTACCCCCGAAGGTTTGTCTCCCAACCAAACAATACGTCTACGTACCCGACAAAGGGATTCCAGAACATGGAAGGTCTAGACCCTGAGAGGCGCAGAGCTGGAGAGGCAAGAGAAGACTCTATAACTGCAAGCCAGACCACAGACAAACACAGAACATGCGGACCCCCTTTCTCTCTCTCTCTCTCTCTCTCTCTCTCTCTCTCTCTCTCTCTCTCTCTCTCTCTCTCTCTCTCACACAGGATCAAAATTCATTATGCAGGGTATAGCCTACGAAATCGTTCGTGTTATATATCACGTCACCTTTCCAAATTCCTCAAACACAACCAACCTCTCTCTCTCTCTCTCTCTCTCTCTCTCTCTCTCTCTTGACGTCAATAATCATTCCAGGGGAGAAAGAAAGAAATCGTCTGCTCTCCCCGACTCGGCAGACCTCCTGCGGGTCCAAAGACAATGCCCCCTAGGCCTGCCCCGGCCCTTCAGCTGCTAGGCAACATGCTATAAGCATTTCGCCTGTCGTTCCCAAGGGCAACATGATAGCCCTTCCAGGTGCTGTCCTTACTACTGCTGCTTCTGCTGCTGCTGCTGCTGCTGCTGCTAAGTAACATGCCGAAGCCTACCGGGCAACAAGCCTGCTATTTTATCATGATCATTTACTGCTGCAGTGTGGGGTCTGCGGTGGGAGGTTGAAACCAACATTCTTTGGAAGCCTGAATTTCAAGACAATGGCCCCTTTGGTGGGCTTGTTCCATGTGAATAGGTTTAATCTACAGAAATAATAATAATAATAATAATAATAATAATAATAATAATAATAATAATAATAATAATAATAATAATAATAATAATAAATAAATAAATAAATCTGCCAACAAATTAAAAATACTATAGTGTTAATCAGCGCCTAGTTAGTGCCGTGCACCAATAATGGGTATTTATTCCAAGTTTTAGGCCACTGTAATTTCCTCAATATAATTTGTGATATTACATGGCAAGAAACGCTAATATTTTTGGGCAAATGTCAAATCTTTATAAAACCCTATATTTAGGCAAATATAAAAAAAAAGTAAAACGTCATAGAAAGCATTAAATAGTCTTAATAGTTAAAACTGACCTTTCATTACAATAAAAAAAAATCCGTCACGATTTTCTAATTCACATCCACATTTCTCATTCTGACAACGGGAAACTTTCTCTTTACTAACAACAGACATCTACAAACAGGAACAATTTCCACGGTAATTTTGTCTCTAAAGACTCGTTTTCTTCATCTCCTGGAAGCCGGAAGTTCGGTTTTCGCCAGATAGTTGATTACGTCATCAGATTTCCACTAGAGCTAATCTTTGCTCAAGTCTAAGGATCAACGTCACAATCTTCATGGAGAAGAGAAAATAAATGATAGCCTAAATAAGACTCGTGCGAACCTAAAACCCATAAACTCAAACGGATCAAAGGACGTTCTTCATCACAGGCAAGTCTAGCAGACGCATAAAGACTGATACACCACGATCGACGAAATCTGTGGAACATCGGTGAAAGTGGAGGATTTGAATTTAACGCAGCCATTCAATTCAACTTGCGAGGCGCCGTGACTTCATCCCAAAGATAAACAAAGGGAAGGAATTTTTCATTCACACGTCAACCCACCACTGAATTACGCTATGAATATCTACCAGACGACGCCTCAGACTTTATCGTTAGAAGAGAGAGAGAGAGAGAGAGAGAGAGAGAGAGAGAGAGAGAGAGAGAGAGAGAGGCTTTCACCAACACCCTCCTTCCTTCCACTACTTCCATGCAGAAGGAAGGTAGGTCCTTTAGACGCCGTGTCACAGGGCCTGTCGTCAGCTGACGTGAGTGACATTTCAGGGTTCCTTCCTCTCCTTTTGGGAAAGTGTCAGCTCAAAGGGCCTTTGATCTGGGAATGTGGTGTTATCGCTATTCTTCCAAATTTGTTTACAATGGAAGGCTAACGGTGTCATGTTGGTATTCTCTCTCTCTCTCTCTCTCTCTCTCTCTCTCTCTGGAAAAACGTGACTATAATGGCATACAAGATAATAGAGTTATTGGTTTTTACAGGAAGCGAGATACATCGAAAATTTCGAACAATAATTTTACCTCCGATGCAAACAACTATTTCTGGCAAATATTTCAACCACACAGATATGAAAGAGCAAAAGAATAATTTATCATGTTAAACTTGTGCTACTACACTGAAGGTGCCTGGTGACTTATGGCTGTTAATGCGAAATTCTGAGCCTGAGATAATATACTTAAAGAAAGAAAAAAAAAAAAAAAAAAAGGCTGGTGAGGTGTATAGTGGTCATTACCCCTCCAAATCGAGAGAGAGAGAGAGAGAGAGAGAATTTCACATGCTACACTAAAGAAAAGCGAGCATAAAATATAACTCACATTCAAGGGGAAAGAAAAGCCGGGGGAAGGATAATGTCAAAGAATTGATGACGACGTCAAAGAATTGACGATGACGTCAAAGGAGGGAGTCCTCCAATAACAAGGACCGTATGTGAATAATAGTATCAAAGAACAATAAGTATATATAAAAAAAAACAGCCTTCCAGAATGTAAAACACCGGGAAAGTGAAACAAAAAGAATTGTTGCTAGCAGAGGGTTTCAACGAACACTGAACGATACACCTGGTGCAGCAACGATAATTATCCTATACCTAAGGGCTCCGCCATTACAATTTCAACCGAATACACAGACTGGTCACAGGATATCACTCAAAGACGCTACCATTACTCTTATGAGATACCCAAGATCTTGAACGATTCAAAGAAAAGAAAAAACAAGTAAAAATGCGCCAAAGTTTCTTCGGCGCAATCGAGTTTTCTGTACAGCGTATGATGCTGTATGAAACTCTCAGCCACGGCCCATGAAACTCTCATCCATGAAAATTTCACCCACGGCCTGTTGGTGGCCTGTGTTGTTGGCACCTACAGCGGTGCCAGACGCACGATCATGGCTAACTCTAACCTTAAATAAAATAAAAACCACAGAGGCTACAGGGCTGCAATTTGGTATGCTTGATGCTTAGAGGGTGGACGATCACCATACCAATTTGCAGCCCTCTAGCATCAGTAGTTTTTAAGATCTGCGGGCGAACAGAATAAGCGCGGACGGACAGACAGATAGCCATCTCAATACTGTAGTTGTTTTCTTTTACAGAAAACTAAAAGAGGTGTCAGAGTACTCGAGATTAATGTGCCCTCGTTAACGCTGACAGAAGAGAAGCCACTCATCCGCCTGACTACTGCTGACAGTAACGCAGTTCAACTCCAACCAAGCGCAGGGCCCTGCTCAAACCACCACGCCTTAACTGACGCCACCCTGTCCTCCACCCACGCAGAGAGCTTACGAGCCATCATCACATACAAATAAGAGGCACTGTTCGACGTCCAACCATGCAGTCGCAAATGTAAACAAACCCACGTGGTCAGTCATAAGAACTTGTTGCAAATTGCACAAAACTGAGGGACCATAAAAATAGACAACTGTACTAAGACTTTATTTATTATAATAATAATAATAATAATAATAATAATTATTATATAATAATAATAATAATTATTATTATTATTATTATTTCTGCAGTATACATAAACATGGTAGCGAAGGGATTGTTATTGTTAGAGAGTAGGTAGCGAAGGGATTGTTATTGTTAGAGAGTAGTCCTCCTGAAGAGACAATAAAGATCTTGTTAATATTGCTGAATAATGATACTGATAAAGGCACTTTTGGCGGTAATAAGAAGAAAGAAGGAAAACAACTGGGTATATAATAAAATATATCAACAATCGCCACCTTTCACTGGGCGCAGATAAAAGGACGGACATAAATCACAACATATAAAAAAAGTGAATAATAAAAACGTGAAAGAAACAAACGAATAAAAACAGTAATTGAGGATATCCATAATGTGAAAACGAAAAACGCCAATTGCTAAACAGACGTCTCGTTACCCTTGCCACACATTCTATAACCACTCAGGCACTTTTCGCAGACAGAAAAAAAAACTCAATTCCAAACACGAAGCTGAAGAATGACATTGAAGCTGTGAAAAGCAACACGGGAAAAAAGGCCATGAAAGAGGATTTTCTGTAGAGCAGACCACGAGACGCGACTCACGGATATATCATTTCAAACATCCAAAGGAAACATCTTGATATTCGTTTAATACAGTTTCAAAGGCCGGGATTTTGACCTCAAGACACGCGCTTCAAAGGGGGCTTTTTGCTCCGGCCGAATTGAAAGAAAACACTGGCATCCGGCCCTGATGCACACTTATGAGCGCGAGTACGCGCGGGTTTTCACAGCTGTGGGCGAATTAAAAGCACCTGCTTCCTCAGCGGCAAAAAAACCAAAGAAAGAAATAATAACAGAAGCAACATTTCGTAATCTTTCTGAACCGAACAAGAGGCAGCAGAACGTGGATTCATTTCACAAGCCAACTGTCTTCGTCATAAAAGGCACACGAAATGTGCAGATAGACAGAAAGATAAGTAAATGGAAAGTATCTCACGAAAACATTCGTTAGTCTGTTTAATAAGTCGCTTGGTCTTTAACGCATGCATCATGCTTCAGTTTTTAATTCATCAAAAAGCTGAAAACTAGATTTTTAAACATTTACTAAAAAGATGCAATAAAAAAACTGGGAGCATGTTTTGAAACTAGAACAAAACCAGTTGTCCAAATAATCCGCCGACCTGGAAAAATTACAGGTGCAGAAAACACTTTTTTTTTTTGTTCTTTTTTAAATTCTTACAGGGAAACCAGACTTGGGTAAAACAAAAACAACAATCCCGATCCTGTTTACCGTCCAGCTCATAAAACTAAGACGTCGTCAAGACGACGACAATGTAGGCGAAGGCCTGAAGCCAACCCCCCGGGGGGTTTTGTTTCCCACCAACCCCACCAATCTAACCAACCGATGATCGTCGCCACGAACACCACCTCTCTCCTAAAAACCAACAGGAAAATAGCCATTTGCCGTATCCGCTCGGTTGGGGGACGACTCCTGGGCCAACGCGATGGAGAACACGCAGTACTCAGGCCATCGTTACTCAGGATATCTGAAAGGGAGGCGTTGTGCCCCGTGCACCAGTCCGTTTCTCTTCAGAATGAACACTGGGACTTCTCTACACGAGCAAGATATACAATAACAAGTAGAGTACGAAAACTACAACATCAAAAAGTAACATTAACGTACAAGTAATTAAGGACCCAATTATTTCAATGACTAAGATTAATGTCAAAGTCAGCGATACGATATACAGTACAAATGTTTTCATATTTCGCCTATTTGCAACGACAAAAGGGTAAACTACTTGTCCAATTCATCCCAAGGTGCATATCAAATGCAAACGTTAATTTCACCTCAAGAACTGTGAGCAAATATATCAGATTAACAAATGTTAGCAGTAAAGTACTGTAAAATGAAAGTGCGAATGTTGGCACGAAATTTTACTCAAATGACAATTGCGAACATAATATTCGCGCTATAAACGACCGTACGGGAACTCATTACAAGATCTCCAATCATGTCACGAAATCCTGAACACAAGAGAGCGTTAATTATCTCCAATTTGAGTTGGAGTGACATCTGCGGTACACATGCTCAGTTGCTTCAGCCATCTGCATACCACGACACAATTGTCGCAGATGCAGCGATAGCTTTCTTATTCGTGAACTGAGTGAAATATTTATCTTAAAATCAAACTGTCCTACAACCCACAAAACACGAACATATTGGATGACTTATCGAACTATAATTTGTAAACATTTCTTACGGAAGTTTGGTGATATCAGTCGAACGTGATTTTACTCGAACTTTTTTTTATGATTTAATTTCAGTCACGACATAAGTGCACAAACGCTTCCAGCGCGTGTGAAGTCGAATGAGTGGTGAAACAGGGAAAACTGAAACCATAGCCTTCGACTTACAGTAAGAATTCAAAACTAATCATAAATACAAACAAACCATCGAACTGCTTCAGTTTCTTTACAATAGTGATACTGAATTGAATTCAATTGAATATAGAATTTAGCCCAAACGCCAAGTACTGGGACCTGCGAGGTCATTCAGCGCTGAAACGGAAATTGACAGTCAGAAGGTATGAAAGGTGTAACAGAAGGAAAACCTCGCAGTTGCACAATGAATCAATTATTAGGGAGGGTTAAGGAAAGTAAGATGGAAGAAAGAGAATATGAAAGGAGGTACAGTAAAAGGAACGAAAGGGATTGCAGCTAAGGGCCGAAGGCACGCTGCAAAGAACCTTAAAGCAATGACGTCACTAACCCCACGGGAAATGCTAATACTGCAAAAATACAACGACTGAACACCGAAACCTTTCCGGACTCGCTCTCTACCCAAGCCCAGTATCAGTGATTCCTCTACTCTCCTCTATTTCGAGGGACCACTTAAGCGACCCATCTTGTACACCGGCGCATCCCACTGAGCCAATTAGGCGTCTGTTAGTGCGGCTAATCACCCGCCCACATGGTCTGCAGCCCACATATTGCTCGAATTATTACTATGTAACTCCAAAGTGCTCAGACTTTACCTAGCATACGTACTGAGAACAACCAAATCATGACAATAAGGCGTATTTTAATTAAGCTGGCAGTGTGTGTGTGTGTGTGTGTGTGTGTGTGTGTGTGTGTGAGAGAGAGAGAGAGAGAGAGAGAGAGAGAGAGAGAGAGAGAGAGAGAGAGAGAGAGAGAGAGATCAGATAAGGATATATAATAATCTAAAAAATATACTTGCAAAATTACGTAAACACAAAAAAGTGAGTTAAATGCATTCAAGATAATAACGTCATCCTGATTTACCTGAAAACGTTTGTCAGCATCCACAAACAATGACTTTCCTCTAACTGACCGAAAAATAAGGCATGATAAACAAACGCTGTCCGTTACCGGCTGATGCTCTGACAACCCGAAGGCAATCAAGGCAGATAATGTCGCCAGTTCGGACGATCTGATGCGCTATTGCGTTAGAGCTAACTCTCAATCGTTTTTATAACGTAATAAAAGTCTCTGCCACAACCTTCAAATATTGTTTCTGTAAGGAGAGGAGAGAGAGAGAGAGAGAGAGAGAGAGAGAGAGAGAGAGAGAGAGAGAGAGAGAGTCTACCTCTCGAACAAGCCATTACTTTCTTCGTAGCTTCTTCACCACCAACACCTAGGAGGCTACATTTTGCCTCACCTGCCAAATAATTTCGTCAGTTAATGCTCGAGAGTCAAAACATGATTAAACAGGTCCAACCAGAAGTTCACTTTCATCAACAGCATATATCGAAACACTCGACAACAAACTCGCCATCTCTGACGAGAGAGAGAGAGAGAGAGAGAGAGAGAGAGAGAGAGAGAGAGAGAGAGAGAGAGACTTAATTCATCTCGGTGAAATGGTTTTACACCGAAGGGGTGGGAATTACCCTGTCGATACCACCCGTTTTAGCGGTAACCATTGTGAAGGGGTGATGAGCACAGACGCCTGGTGCTTTTTCAACCACCTCTCTATCTCAGTAGAAATCCTAAACGGTTAACGAACAAGGTATCAATCAATCTCCTGCTTTGTGGTAACCACACCGATGGCGTCCTGTTCGAGGCAATCAGCTTTAGCTGAGTGACTATCACTGGCCCAAGAGGCCAGAGAAAAAGTGAAGACAGCCATACGACGTAGTATGAATAATTGGAACAAACTTAAGCAGTAAGGTCGAACGGAAGTTCCCTCATAACAGTAAGAAAAATTCACTATCACTTCCCGTAAATAGGTGATAAACACTGAAGCTTTGAATTTCCTTTAATTTTCTGTAGAATTCCTCTCTTGTCGAGAATTGCGTCTCAATATATGGACGTCAGACTTTCTTCATTTGCATCTTGGGCTTGGTAGTGACAATCGTTTCCAAAGTGTGAAGAAGTCGAGAAGTTAGGAGGGCATTAAGGTTATTACAATTACATACATGGATTCTATATATCTGAACTGACTCAAGACAGATATCTTACCGAGGCCCAAAAGAGAAACAGACTTAAAAACCTTTTAAACTTTTGCCTGATGATTAATTAAAACTAAAATATTACCCCCAGAAACCACGGCTGAAACCAAATACAAGAGAATACATTTCCGGGAGCAGGCAACCCTTCCTTAATCTTGCCTTCTGCCAACGAGTTGCTGTGTATCAACAAGTGACAAAGACAAACAAACTGCTTGCCAATCACTGGGCGAAGTCTGGGATCGTACCAAAATAAAGAAAAAAGAATAAAATGCAAACATACAGACGATCCCGATCTACTGACCAATCTAATAAATTACCAACCATACGCAGAAATCCCACACAATAACAAATAATTAGGACACCAGGAAACGCGAACGTCGGAGAAAGATGTCGCTTGGACTCGTAAACGTTATCCACAAGGTCGCCCGGTGGTGACAACAAGGCTCACGAGGGTTGCCAAGCGATACCACCAAAAAGCAGCCCTCACGCTCACGCTCACACTCACATGATCGTTTCTTGGCGTCACGTAGACCTCTTTGGCGTTACATCACACCACATCCAGTCAGAAGTCTGGCTGCGTCTTGAAACCACCACTAAGGCGTCACTCGGCATAACAATCAGATAAAATGGAAATCGAATACAAAAGCATCAACATGTCTCTCTATTATTATTTAATGCAAACGAACACACACACCCACATACATACATACATATATATTTATGTGTGTGTGTGTGTGTGTATCGTATCAATGAACGCGTGCGCTTAACTTTCACAACAAAACTGAGATACGGTGAGTGTAAGCATATCATTCTGTTACTAAGTTCTTTACGACTCCGATTTCTTTATATGTAGTTGCGCAGCTACTATAATTTCATAATACGTGGAATCTAGAGATTACGGACTATTAGGATATATAAGTTTGTAATAACACTTTGTGCAAATTCTACGTTTAGATCTTACAGTACTCAAACTTTAAGGAAACCTAATTATATATTAACAGCCTTTCCTTAGAGATTTAGAAGATAATTTTTTCTGTTCTGTTTATATATACGTACTGAAAAATAAAGCAGAGAGAGAGAGAGAGAGAGAGAGAGAGAGAGAGAGAGAGAGAGAGAGGGGGGGATGTGCAAGGATTTCTTTATATCTATGAAACTAAAAATGAGAAATGAATCTTATGAACAAAATTTATTATTGAACAATTTTTAATCCAGTGATGGCGAAAGATCTATAAAAAAAAAAAACTAACACAACTTCACGTCTTTCACAGTGTTTCTAGCAGGTCCACGACCTACTTCAGCCCCATCAGGAGTTAAAACCGGCAGGCTACTCGAGATCAGGAAGTGTGCTTCTTCAGACAAGACGGAAATGCGCCCCGCCCCTCTCTCTCTCTCTCTCTCTCTCTCTGCCTCTCATGCTCCTTTTCAGAAATACATGGGAGCATTAACTTTAATCCGAACACCACAAAGAACCTACACACTAAGAACTCGGGATCCGACAAAGGATACTTCACAAATCCCTACTTAACCTGACAGTTCAGTACAACCTCTCTCGCGCTACCATCTTCCAGTTCCCCATACTCCCATCTCTCTACTCCTGCCTTTCATCACCTCTTCCCTCTACATCCATTCAAGACCAATGACTATCCTCTTCCCCATCCACCTCACTCCATCCACCTCCATCCACCTCCCCTCCCACCCTATTCCCAAGCATTTTTCCTTTTCGCTTTCATTCTTCCTCTTTTCCGGCATCAGCCTGCCAATCTCTCGGGTCGACCTCGCTCACCGACTGAGCCAATCTCGGTGAACCCCCATTTTTTTTTTTTCTTTTTTTTTTGCGGCAAACGTCAATAAAAGCCAACCACATAATGACAAAAATGTAGAGTAGGCCTCTACTGATGGTCATAAAGTCATTATTCCTAAGCAAACCTGAAGGATGGGATCCTGGATGTGGAGGCACTGGGGTGGTTAGGTGAGATGAGGGACCAGGCTAAGCTTTTTAGAAACAATTCAGCGAAAATAAAACACAAGAATGAAAGGACATAAGGAACTGAGGTAATGAGGCCGCAGCAATCAACTGGGAAACGCTGAAAATGAATAAATGAGAAAGATATACGACAAGAGAAACTCGTAGAGGAGGGAGAAATGAAAAGAGCGAAGCCTATCCACCGAAAAATACTTGTAACATAGTAAGAGGGAGGAGGAGGAGGAGGAGGAGGAGGAGGAGGAGGAGGAGGAGGAGGAGGAGGAGGAGGAGGAGGAAGAGAGAAAAATCTTCGTGGGAAAATAAATACAAAACTATTCCAACATAAAAATTCCTTTCAATTCTCACTACATTTCTTCCACACTTTTTCTACAAAGTTCTTTCCACTCAGCTTTTCTGTTCCCCGCCTGAAATTGAAACAGTGACATTTTCTAGTGTAGTCATTTCTTTCCCGCCAAAAATGGTGGTTCGGGTTCAGTCTGTCATTGCCGCTGTCACTACTTTGGTAACAAGTTAAACCGCATCCTTGTATTTACGAAAGAAAACACACAGGTGATGGTTACTAGTGGTTAATATACAATTCGCCCTGACGGGATTTCGCCATTTCTGGCTGCTTTTACCAGTCAGTGTACCATTTGACCCTCAAGATTCATCTTTGGTATAAAATGACCCAAATGACATATTCCTTTCACTCTGTCTTCTTGATTACCTCATTTTCATAAAATGTCTCCCGGTATTTTTCTTCTACATTCTTGAAATTGTTCCCACTTTAATCCAGTTTTATGAATTCTGGCCCCAAACCGTTACTTCACTTCACATTTTTCTCGAAGCTTCCTTACACTCAAACGATCTTCTCGGCTACTTCAACGCCATCTTGCTCATGACACTTTCCTTTTCGCTGGCGGCTGTATCCCCGAGGGCATTCGGGGATGCTGCGCTTCGTCCTGGCTCCTCGTTCTTTCACCTCTCCTCGCAAGGCGCATTTATCTTATCATCGTCTCCAGAATGAGGAGAGAGGGTGAAACGTCGTGAAGAGGCTTCTCCTCTTCAGTCAACAGATGCACTTTAAAATGCGCCTTCATTTGAAATAATTCAAGCCAAATTCTCTCTCTCTCTATCTCTCTCTCTCTCTCTCTCTCTCTCTCTCTCTCTCTCTCTCTCTCTCTCTCTCTCTCAAGATAACATCTTTTTGTATCAAATTACTGACACGAAAATCTAGCAGCCTCATTTTGTAATGCAACGTTTTGTTAAGCTCGCACTCACTGGAAGTTGGTGGTCCCGGTTGAACAGAAGATGCAGAAACGAATTTCACCTGTTCCAGGTGAGAAATTGATGCTAACAAAACAGAAAGAAACCACGACCACTCTATTTTTTTACTTTTAAAAGTTTACAATGTAAGGAATAAGCACCTGTACATCCGTCATAATTGTTGTCTTCACCTGAAACTCACCTTACCAACGTGACACCAACACCCTATTCCTCCTTGACATTAACTGAAGCACGACTACAAAAAGAAATTAGGAGAAATAGTATGAAAAAAGTACTAAATAAGAAGTACTGCATCAATCTTCATCAATGTTTCACGCTGATGTCCATGTAACAAACACAAACAAACAAACACACACACACACACACAACCGTCTCCTGTGTCATTTCGCAGTGAGTTACGTTTTGGTTATTCCCAAACCAAAATGATTGGATGAGCAACATCGCCACTTTCTTTTTGCGAAGTCACGTTACCCATCGTAAGTTTGGCACTGCAGCAAAAGAACGAGGAAAGCAAAATAACAGAATTATTTTAATCACGAGTGAAGAGATAGGCTGTCTTTTCGCTCTAAGTAAGTCAAAAAAAGATAACTTTGGAACTATGCAAACTATTCATACCCTTCCATAACGAGGCCTTAGAACACGAGTGCCCAAAGTGCGAATGCGTGACCCCTAAGACGATCAGATACCCAGTTGGGCAGTGAAGCGTTCCGAGCCTTTGAGGGACGACTTCCGCTTCTACCCAATGTACCTACCTTTCTTACCTCACGCCCTCGCCCCTCTCACCCCTCCCGCCCCTCCCTGCCTCCTTGCACACGCCCGAATTCACTCTCCTTTCAAATCAACAAACAGTATTGCTAAGCTGGTTCGAAAACTGCATGTGACCTTCATTTTAATACCGTTTCTTTTCTTTTCCAGGTCATATCAACAATGCAGAAATATCAAAACAAACTCAGATTTTCAGATATTAGTATACGTTCATTAGAAAATAATTACAAATGGATCATCGTTCTCGGTGAACAATGACTTTGTAAGAGGAGGTCAGTTAACAAATAATTAAATAACAAAGCCTAGGAACGGTCAGAGAAAGTTCCTCCTTATGCTTATTCTCCAACAGCACTGGACTGTAACATTTCAAGCCTAGGTAAAAACAGTAACCGCACCAAGGAAGCAGAGCCTATGGGATTTCTATTTAAATTCTTCATTGGAGGGGTGGGTAGAGCTTTCGGCTAGCACGCTGTTGGCCCAGCGTTCGACTCTCCGAGCGGCCAATGAAGAATTAGGGGAATTTATTTCTGGGGATAGAAATTCATTTCTCGTCATAATGTGGTTCGGATTCCACAATAAGCTGTAGGTCCCGTTGCTAGGTAACCAGTAGGTTCTTAACCACGTAAAATAAATCTAATCCTTCGGGCCAGCCCTCTCTCGGAGAGCTGTTAACCAGCTCAGTGGTCTGGTTAAACTAAGATATACTTAACTTATAAGATCAGCATCTTCCCTTAAAGCAAACTACCTCAATACCTCAAAAGTGGTACAGCAGCGGATCTAGAAGTACCACAAATTACCACAAAATTTAAAAACGATTTAACAAAACCCCGCAGTGAAACTCCAGGATTATCTCGACTCATCTTCTGGGTCCACATTTTATTCAAGCGAAATAAGAAGGGTACCAAGTCCTATACCATTTGGTGCGGCCGCATGAAATTAAAAACACCCAAGAGCAATGGGTTCATTTAGTACACAAGCCAGGAACCTTTCTAAGCTCCTCTGGAATATTATCTAAAGGTCATAGTGCTTTCATCGATATTGTTACTTGGAAAAAGATCAAATGTTGTCTCATTTAATTTAGACTTATCAAAGAGTAGTTCTCTCCGTTACAGTAACAGAAAGAGAATCCAATAGAAAATTCAGTAACGGCAACTTTCTCATAATCTCCCCACAACCCTTTTATGTCAAGATTGCCTACCATGCCTTACGCTGACTCCTCTCGAGTGTCAGCGCTTACTTACGTCTCATAAAAGTCAAACCTTCCTCATCACCTCCTCCTCCTCAGTGCCAGCTGGTACCAGTCCGACAGGAGAACGTTTGTTTCCGCTGGACAATAAATTTTTCCCTTCACGGAAAACAGGAACACAAATGCCAGTATCTCTTGGGATAGAAGCTCAGAAACCATATAAATGATTTAACATTATATGAAATGAATGTGCGGTTAGTCTCTTTTCAATCACCAAACCTTCCATAAAAATATAAAAATTGTATAAACCTGTAACTGAAGAAGACAACCCGCTTTCCCTTTAGCTACTGATTTTCACCATAAATATTTATGATAATCAATAACAACCCTTCTCCAATAATTGGAGGTATATGGCAATCTTCCACAAATGAAGCGCGTAAAATTTCAATACAACAGCTGCAAGAAAAATATTTCTATTTGGAGAGAGAGAGAGAGAGAGAGAGAGAGAGAGAGAGAGAGAGAGAGAGAGAGAGAGAGAGAGAGAGAGAGAGAGAGAGAGGCCTTGATATATGACGCCAGCTTTTTAATCCACTTACAAACTGGAAGATTATTAAAAACAAGCAACAGGATAGCCCATGGCAAACCCAGCGTTATTGCTTCTACTGGTTCGTCTCTTGCACACATCAAAAGCAAAGATCCTATCAGATCCAGAACAGTGATCCTTTGTGATCCTTCCACATCCCAGCCTAAGACGTTCAATTTATTCTTCAAAGGGCCACAAACAAAAATTTCTGCTGCCCATGTTATATTAATCCTTTATGCCCAAATATATATCTTTGCTTTACCTTACAAGAGAAGTAAAGGTAATAAAAGTACCCCAAGATCTTTTTATAAATCTCTGAGGCAACAAAATTATTCATAACAAAAATATTCCATTACGCCCCATATTGTACTTTACACAACTAATAATTATATAACATTAATCTTAACAAATTAAATTTGTATGCAACCTTTTCTTTATATTTTTCTTGAAGGATCGAATATGATCCAATTTTGTTGAGTGAGAAAAATGCAGAAGTTTACATTTGCACTGAAACTTACAAAAAGGTCCATCAATTGTAACAAAAGACGTGTTAAGGTCAACAAAATAAAAATAATCATAGGTTGATTTTTTCATATTTTTCTAACTTATATATAACACAGTTTTACACCCATTTTCATTCTCAACATTGTCAGACAACTGAATGCCCTCGTTTCGAAGCTGAACAGTATTTCAATCTTGGTTAACAGACTTCCTCTACGAAAAAAGAATAAGAAATAGTGAAAGATCTGGGAACTCGTTTTGGAATGAAAAGCAACAAAAATACAAAATTAACCAGACCAAACTTGATGCAACAAATGATATGGAAAGACCGACTCTGCGTAACCGAACTTAGGCTTACCGGACATCTAACCAATTTCGACGCATCAAGCATTTTTTCATCAATAATTTTGTAATATTAATATTTCATCAACAGTTCTCCAAATCACATTGTTTGTAGAGCAGTCGGTGTATTTTCCCTATAAAACTGGTGACCCGCCAACAAGCGTCAGCATCGCTAAAGAGTCCATTTTAGGAGAGAAAGCAACAGGAGTGTAACACGAGACGTCTTCAAATTGTCAGACTGACAACACCACAACAACCAAGGTCAACGGCGCTGAAGCAACCGCCGTTCAAGTATGAACACAATAGTGACCGTTGTGGGAGTTTTCCCTGGAGATCACATCTGCTGGCCAATAATGCTTTACGCACGAAAAAAAACAAAATGAAACTAGTTATAAATGCCCAGGAATTAGTTTAATGAAGGCGCAAAAGCCTTAATACAATATCCTAAAAGAAAAAAATCACAAACACGCACGCACGCACACGCACGCACACATATACAACACAGTGGTTTATAACGTTTTTTGTACAAACATAACGCTTAATCTGACAATGTAAAAATTCAAAACGTCTCCGTCAGCTAAAAAACTAGTTTAAAGGAATATAGATTAAAACAAACGTATACACTAAATTCTAAAGCATTTATAATAAAACATACACGCACGCACACACACAAATGGTCTACAACGTTTTTTATACATAAAACATATTTATAACCATCACTTAATCTGACAATGTAAAAATTCAAAACGTCTCCGTCAGCTGAAAACTAGTTTAAAGAAGGAATATAGATTAAAAAAAAAATACGTATACACTAAATTCTATAGTATTTATAACAAAAAACACTAATAAACAACCAGCAGAAAGAGCTTATCACAAAAAGAATCACAAAACTACGACAAAAAATGGGGAAGAAGAAGACTGGGTGGGGGAAATGACTGACTAATTGACGGATTGTGAGGTTCAGGCCATAAGGCCAGGAGCTGCAACCTATCACAGTTATTCAGTGGCCTAATCATTTACATTTTCCTTTGGGCATCAAGGAATCGAAGGGCTTTTCTCTATTTAATACAACCGACAAAAATCCAAGTAAACAGGTTGATATCGTTACAAATCTTGGCCTCTAATTCAACGCGGTCATTCGAAATTTCTGAGATATTCTTAACATATAAATGTTATTTCCTTCTTAAATAGCCATATTGCTAACACTACATCAGAGAGAGGACTAACATTTTGGATAAACTGCGGGGCAACGGCTCCTTCCAAAGTAGAATTAGGGGTTAAATTATTACGACCAATCCTAAGGCAGGTCAGATTGCTTTCAAAGCTTCTTTTCGGGTTAGAGCCGAATCGCAGTCTCTCTTGCCCTCCATTCAAAATATAATTTTAAAAGACCATTCTCAAATCACAGCATGGGATTTTTGCAATTACAAAATTGCACATCGTGGCATTTTGCACCTCGTGTTGTCTCCTGGAACGTGACAAAGGAAAATAAACAAAAAAACCAAGACCTGAACAAATCACGAGAAGGGTGGGGGAAAGGGAGGGAGCGAAGGTGCGCTCGACTTTTAATAAGATGTACGTGTCACTAAATAGGTGGAAGAGAAAGTTCGTCTCTTTCCCTCTCTCTCTCTCTCAGGGGGACCTGACCTGAACTATCAACGTACACGTTCTCTCTCTCTCTCTCTCTCTCTCTCTCTCTCTCTCTCTCTCTCTCTCTCTCATGATGATCTGCTCCCATATCTGCCCCAGTATTCGTTGGTGGTTTTTTTTTTTTTGCTTTCTTACGGTGTCCCAACAACATTCTATTGTTTATAAGCTCTCTCTCTCTCTCTCTCTCTCTCTCTCTCTCTCTCTCTCTCTCTCTCTCTCTCTCTTCCACACACACATATAGGGAAACCCGCGTCATCGTAAATGCTTCTTTTCCCTCCGTAAGCAAGTAACTGTTCAGGCATTTCCGCCTCTGGCGTCTGCGTATTGAGCGTGAAATGCCAAGGCATAGGAAACGCCAACATATCGAATAAGCTCTTGGCCTCAGGAGCCTCCTTCCGGCCTCATGAATACACCTGGGGGACCAACGCGAGTTTGGCAACGGGGCTCAATGGTCCGACTCATAACGTCTATAAACATACTCAACTTTCCATAAAGACATTGCAAGGATATTTTTCATATTTAAAACATAATATAAATACATAAAGAGAAAATATATACTGATTTTCAAATTTCTCTGACTGCATACTTTAAATAGTCTCGCTGTAACAAATACATAAAAAAAAAGATTTCTATCTCGCGATGCTGACTGTGTGAAGGAGAGAGAGAGAGAGAGAGAGAGAGAGAGAGAGAGAGAGAGAGAGAGAGAGAGAGAGAGAGAGAGAGACGCAATTAGCATCCGTTCTGCTATAGACGAAGAGAGATATAAACTGTTACCTTCAACATGCGATCCAGGTAACGGTCTCCTCTGCCAGATCACTACTCCTGCTGCTACGACGGTTTCCACGAGGAGGACGGCAGAGAATTTCTCTCCGTCAATCCATGACGCGCACCTGATGGTTATTAACGTTCGATCCGTCACCCACTGATTCCATGACAATGATACGCTGTGTCTCTAAGCACAGAGGAGCTTTCTAACGCTCTATGTAACGTTTGGTAGCCTAACGTTTTCCTCACAGCCATCAATCGCTTTTTGTTTTCTTTTTTTAAGGTTTTAAACGCTTCCATGACACGAACTTCTAGCTATGAATATTCGATACTGGTAGCGCTGAGATTTCATAAACTTCACTTCTCTGATCGAATACGAGATAGATCAGCTTTCTTACGTTTCTTGTAATCGTTCTAGCGATTATTTTGTGTTTTAACTTTATGGCTATAATTTGTAACGTTAAACATAAAACTTTCCAGAGATATTCATATGATTCGTCAGCTTCGCTGACACGCTTTCTAGTTTCTAGTGTAGTTTTCTAACGCTTTCGTCAACTCGTACATTTTCTTTTATTATAGCAAATTGATGATTCTCTTACTGTATCGTACTAGATAGTCATCTGACGCTTTTACGTCTCTACAATACTTCCCACGATGTTTCTTGAGGTCATCAAACGTTTCTCTCCATGCTTGATAGTGTTCTATCATTAGTTTCTACTAGTTGATGGGTTTTAACGTATCCGTTAAATCCATGAGAGAGAGAGAGAGAGAGAGAGAGAGAGAGAGAGAGAGAGAGAGAGAGAGAGATTCTAACTCACCAAATAAGGCTGCGATTTCCAGTTAACCCAGTTACAAAAAATGTCCAAAACTTCCATTACTCAACTTTGCCTGATTTTTCCTAAAGGAAAAGGTCATTTAGCCACCTTTGATGCTAAAAACACCCCTCTCCCTCTCTCTCTCTCTCTCTCTCTCTCTCTCTCTCTCTCTCTCTCTCTCTCTCTCCAACGTCAAGTCTTAACTTCCACCTTAACATCTTTCCACATCCACTTATAAAAATAATTTCGTGGAGACTGCCTAAACAATATCCCAGCATTGACTAAACGACCTTATTACATATGACTTTGTGAGAATATCGAACCAATCTTACATAAACAGCGTCAAAACATGACCAATTTCTTGCTTACAAATTCTTCACGTGTTCTTCCTGTTTAATGCCCGGCCAGTCATCTTCGGAATGTTAACGTCCCACATACAATATCCCAAGAGATCTGAACCAACTCTGCCTGGAGAAAGTACATCTCTCTCTCTCTCTCTCTCTCTCTCTCTCTCTCTCTCTCTCTCTCTCTCTCTCGTTGCGTTTGTATTTGTGGGTCAACAAGTTCGAGCCTACTTATGATGCAAAGCAAACTAGTTTCAACAACCCAACCAAAATGGAAATCATAAAGAACTATTATACTAACAAATAAAAATTACTTATATTTTTCATTGTTTCAATGCTCTGCTCTAAAAGGTCTATCATTCTAGCCATTGCTGGTATTCAACTAAACCCGTACTTTAATTATTCTTTTGATCATTCCCTATCATTATTACTATACAAGAAAAAAATACACAAGATTCGCATCGCACAATAAATGAATTACTTACGAACGCTACTGGGAAGATTTACTTACATATCTATCTACCACTATTATGACGCACTTACCTGGACCTGCATCAACTGTGCCTCACCTCAGGTGAGAACCAGGACGTTATCTCGGACCGAGTCTTTGGAGTTCCGGCATTGAGGGTGGGGAGCAAAAACCCCAACCCCACAACACACGCCCCTTTGTGGGATAAACGGCGGAAAAGCATGCTTCTGTCGGGGGAAACGGAGGAGGGAAGAGGGAAGGGGGAGGGGGAAGGGGGAAGGGAGGGCAGGCAAGAAAAGGCGGTGTCCGGCGGTTTTAAAGGTCCGGTCAAGGGGAGCATGCAAGAGCAAGGGCACGAGCAATGGCATGGCTAGTCCATCCATGGGGATGGGGTGGGAGTGGTGGTGAATTGTGGGGATGGGGGGGGTTTCCTCTACCCGGGGGGTCGGGGTCCCCTACCCGGTGGGAAGGGCAAAACCTGTTTCTGGTGTTAACACTCCAGTGGCGCTGCTGCCTCTCACAGCCCCACTGACCCCCTTCGAAGGTTCGAGACCTCCCTCCTCTACCTTTTCAGGGCCACACGACCTTCCTTCGCTCTCAAGACGGCCAGGCAATCTAGGGTCAAGGTGAAGGACTTGAATGTGATGTTATCCTAAGCTAAAGACAGACGCATCACGGTCAATGACCTCTGTTAAGCGTCTCGGCAACAATCACACGAATAACAAAGCGGTTTTCTAAAAGTATCCCCGTCCCTGTAATAATGGAACGTCCGTTACAAACGCCTTGAAGTTTGCTTGCTTTTTTTTTATATGTAGTTCAAACAGCAGCAGAAACAACGTAAACAAATGGGATAATTATTGCTACTACAGATAACCACTTTTACTACTACTACTACTACTACTACGACTGCTACTACTGAATGAGTTGGCATACTGCCTGTCCCCAAAGCTTTCTCTACCCCAGAATACCACGCCAGCATCCACTCTATATGCTTAACGGAAGAACTCTTCTACATTCATCATCACCATAAACCATAACCGGTAAAGGACTCTACATGAGAGAAACCAGATTATGAGGATATGAACAAATTACCAGATGAAGTTGATACACGCATAGCAAACAGCATCAAAGTGAGTTTATTCAAAGACGGAGAACAAGCAAGAAAAGAAAAAAAAGGGGGCGGGGGCATAAGAACAAGCCACAAAAGGGGGCTAGGAAGGAAGGAGGCTGCTATTAGATTTCAGAAACGTAGAGAAGTTTTAGTATAAAATTCGCTATAGAAAACGAGACCTTGCTATATTCAAGCACAGATACATGGAAATTAAGTGCAAGGGTTGTACAGAAGGGGGAATAAAAGAAATGTTTAACCCACACGCCAACATCTGGTTTGAAACTCTCTCTCTCTCTCTCTCTCTCTCTCTCTCTCTCTCTCTCTCTCTTTTCTTACCAATCTTTGGAACGTTTTGCAAGCATGCAGAGGGGGATCTCTGATATAGTAACATTTTTTAACTTTTCCTTATAAAAAGTATTCCTTAAGCAAAAAATGCACACATAGACAGACACAGAAACATTATATGTATGCATGCATGTATGCATATGTATAAATATAAATAATACATATATACAGTATAAGTATATATATATATATATATATATATATATATATATATACACATATATACATATGCTTCTGCCTTTTGGCAGGGAGAATCGAGAGGGTGTCTGTAATCATTGAAGTATACCAATCATGCAAAATGAAGAAGGTTAACAGCATAAACTAGCACATAACGCACAACAATAACTGCAACATCAGAGGTCAGCTGTTTCAATCACCAAAGAGGGGATTTGCCTCTTTCAATAAAAACAACGATAGTAAATCCTTTCGGTCAGAGATTCGAATCGTAAGGCTTTACAAATCACAAGGAATTTGATGAAAAATTGTTTACGACAGACAGATACCGATAATCAGAAAATCCCTAATAAAATGTTCTCCAGAATACACATACTCATATTTATATTGTGCTTACATCTGCATCACTTAAGAACGGGATGTTGTGAAAATGGATTCTCAAGCGACTGTGACAATGGATATCAATCATTTGAGCACAAGGTTTCCTCAAATCTACTATGATAAGTTTTGACGAAAGGGTTTACTTTCGCAATCAACATTAACCTTCCTGGTGGCTCCTTTCTTTGTTACTGGCAAAGCCAAAGAAACTATTTAACACGCCCTGCAATCTTTCATAAAGCAGAACGCCCATCAGAGATCAAACACCACCAAATTCAGATAAAAGATAAGAAAATCTTATAAGACAAATAAAAACAGCACTTTCATTAAGGCATCACTCCAAGTGTGATGTCAGTTTCTTAAGATAGAGAGAGAGAGAGAGAGAGAGAGAGAGAGAGAGAGAGAGAGAGAGAGAGAGAGAGAGAGAGAGAGAGCAGATTTCCGACAGTCTACAGCAACGAGCGTATTCGGGGATCGTTGTACAATCCCACGTGGTGGCATGATGCTGACCATGGGAGGGCGCGTACACGGTCTCGTACATGGAACCGTTACTGATCAAATACCAGATTGTACAACTGTACAGCAACTGTACAGCAACTGCTAGAGGGGGGGGGAATAGGGAACAGGAGTCTTTTCTAGCAGGGTCTGCGATTTTTCACAACTGTTTGTTCAGTGTTTGAACTCTGACTGCCTTTTTTTATTTATTGTGATAACAACACAGCATTAAGTGATACGCAAAAAAATTATAATGAATATGTTATTCAAGAGATCATGGAAATTAATGCTTGCAAGCGGAGAGTTCATTCAATAGTGCAAATACTGAAACCCAGTTTACACGCAAAATTCAAAACTCAAAAACAAGACTTCCCCAAAATGAAAAATATGTTTTTGACAAACCCAATTGTAATGTGAATCAACACGATTTTCCCAACTGTTCATCGGATATAAGAACACAAATCCATCAAACATGAAACGTAATGGGGGAGAAATATTCAAAACCGCAACCTTAGGGAGTCTTTTCTTTCTTAAATCAACGCCGACGGGACAGGCAACAATCACCGTACCCTAGGAACGAGAGGCTAATGACCGGAGCAAGAGGCCGATGGCAGAGTCGACTCTCAAGCACGCCAGTCAGTCCAGAGCTATCAACAAACGCATGGCGAGACGCAGACCTCTCCATTACGTAACTCCCAGACAGACAACGTGGCAAGTGGCCTCCAGGCGAGGAGGAGGAGGAGGAGGAGGAGCCCTCTAAGAAGAGGACGCATATACAAATGTTGTTGCCACCATACCGATCGATACGGGCGGACTCCGCAAAAAAAAAAAAAAAAAAAAAAAACGACCGCGGGATCAAAAACGCTGTCGGTGTGGGAATGCTTGCTTGCTTGCTTGCTGGTCGCTCCACATTTCGTTACGCGTCATGTGGAACCGGTGCGTATCATGCTGCAAGCTCTGGGTGCGACAATTCGCAAGAAGCAGTCAATTTCAGTCTAGCTGGTGCCTTTCTGATAAGACTTCCACAGTAATGCTTCCAAAACCTTTCAAACAATAACTACAATACACTACAGCTATAATAATGTTGTGGGAGAAATACAAAAAACAAAAAGGATTACAGCATTATCAGCAGTCTAAAGGCGACATTTTAAATTCTGGATACCTGGACCTGATAGTACACACACACACACACATATATATGTGTGTGTGTGTATGTGTGTGTGTGTGTATATGTATATATATATATATATATATATATATATATATATATATATATATATATATATGTGTGTGTGTGTGTGTGTACACACACAGTATATCCATATACATACATACAATCACATATATATTTAAAAAAATATATATATACATATATATATATATATATATATATATATATATATATATATATATATATATATATATATATACACACAAAAAATTATCCCCATAAATTCAAAAGGAAATCAAAAGAAACTGAAGGATGTAACCGTTGAAAATAAACAAAGAAAACCTCTACGTAACAAAGTAATTCAACAGCATAGGAAAAGGGCGATCAGGAGAAAGATCTCAATTTTAAATAAAAGAGGTGAGAACCTCCCTTAGACAAGCCACCAGGTGCTCTCATTATCTCCATTTACTTGTCAATCAACACACAGCCTCCTTCCTTTCACTCGCAAAGAAATTGTAACGCTTTCCCAATACCACAATCCTAACCTCTTTCACACTCAAACTCACAGGTTTTCGGTTTCAACTAGCATACGTGAGGAGAGAGAGAGAGAGAGAGAGAGAGAGAGAGAGAGAGAGAGAGAGAGAGAACTAATGATGACTGCAAACGCACTGATGTACGAAAACCCAAGAACGTCCATTGGCGTCTGACAGAAGGAACTGTCAGGACGAGAGAAAATCCCAAAATGAGGGCATTTTGAAATGATCGTGAATGAGGTGAGAGAGACTATAAGAAGGACGAAAACGTGTGTCATCTTAGCTAATTACACGCCAATGGAGACATTCAAAGAAGTAAAAGGAGCGAGTACAAATGGTAGCTATCAACTACGTTTTATAAATAATTACAGTGAAAACTGGATTTTTCATTACATGAAAACCCATCAAAGATATTGCAGAAATGATCAGTCATATTACAGTTCGCTACGAACTACGACCAAAAATATTTAATTGCAGAGTATAAAAAAGGGTTTAATCCTTTATGGAAACGTTTATGAAGATGAAAAAAAGGTCGAATGAAAGCAATGTCACGTTTTTCGCTGAGAACGTGAGGGAGGGGAAGTGGGAAGGTAGAAAGACCTATCCCCGAAAGGAAAACACAGAGTGATATTTACCCCTGGTTATCATGACGTTCCTCCTCTCCGAAGCTGTATCTCTCTATTTCATCTCCCCCCCTGCCTCCCCCACCACCTCCACCTCCCTTTAACAAACGCCTATGATCCCAGAGGCCTTCTCTCCCTTTCCCTATTATATACTGATAACATTAATCGCTCCCCACCCCCCTTTCTACCCAGACTCGTCGCCTTCGGCCACACGACCCGCCACCTGAGCAGATAACACCTACCCCATCAGGACCCGTAATTTCGACCAATGACAGTTTGGAAGAGGGTGGGAGCGAAGGGAAAAATCCGTTACCTTGTCACTGAAACAATTTAAAATGGTTCCTTTTCTCGGCTTTGAAAATACAACTCTGGCAGCCTGCAGTTATTTTGACTGTTCCTGATCACTGACAAAATATTCTGAACACGTTAGTCATTAACATTTCTATCCACATAGTTGTGGGTCAATCATTCCGTGTGTATATTGTACACTTAAAAGTATATTGTACACTTAAAAGAGGAAGTGTTTTAAAAGTCGAAGTTCTAAACTAAATACAGAATCTACTAAAAAATGACACACACTTCCCGTTCATATTCACAGCCTAACCATCATTTGAAATAAACAAAAGAAGACTTTACGGATTTTGTGAAATCAAGTTTAAAATTCAACATTATGCCACCGCAAATATATAAATTAAACATATAAATTCACACAAACACACCCACACACACTCATCAGCAAGTGAGCCGGGAAACGATTCCTAAGCTAGCCGAAAAGTTTTGTAATTCACGGCGTTTCTGACTGATATAAATAATTTACCAGACAGTGTCAAGGCAATAAGAACACCCAGTATATAAACATTAACAAACGCCAAGGAGGTTACCTGACAGCTAAAAGGGGTCGATATGGAGGGTCGGTACCAGGCTGAAGATAAGACGAGGCTAACAATTTTATCACGACAGAATTGGTGAGAACCGGGAGGCTAATGAAATCCAGGACTCACTCTAAATGGAAACGGAATAAAGGAAAGAGACGGCAACACGGAATGAAAAGAAAAATATATATATAAAATATAATTCCTTCTTTGACAAAACCTAAGAAACTGTATCATATGCTTACTATACGGAAGAGTGCACGAGTGTGGAAAAAGGAATGAAACATTTGTAATTTGGGTCTGAAAAATGAACTACATAGTGCCACACAAAAAACCAGGAAATTTTAGATTTACATTATGTATTTTACACACTGCTGCCTGGTTCACTGAACTGAACGTAACCAATGGCCCCCAAAAAGTCCAGATCTCAACGTAATGAATCTTACCAAGTGGGGTTTACTGTTACACCAATTTCAGTCGCAGAGGAGAGAGGTCACAGACATACAGTACTTAAAAATCTGTTGGTGGAAGCTTGGAACAGTATCGTGCTTGAAGTCATCCACAAGGCGACTGGAAGTTGGCTAAACCGTCTGCGTCGTTGAGCAGCTGCCCATGGAAAGCATTTTGAACGACACATCTAACATTTGTGTTTTTGTTGTTTTATCTATAATTCTCTTACCAACAACTGTTTCCAACAATTACATAAATTACCAAATTTCCTGGTTTTTTGTGGGCACCCTGTAGTAGGACATTCCCAGAGACCTGTCGTGACCTCCACTAGAAAAAAACATACTCAATGGTCTTCCGAGTTTAAATTGGTTACAGGAATCCTTACACTGATAATATGACTGTCTGTGGAATAACACTAAAAAATATCAATAACAACAACAAAAAAAGCATTAACAGTACGAAAATATTAATAAAAACAACAAAAAACATTAAAAGTATGTACTTGCAAATTATAATTAATACAAAAGTCAGAGATGACGAACAAAAAAATTGCGGAGCTTGTTTGAATAGTTATTTAATTGAGAAAAAATTCTGAGATAACAATAACACGGCCATCCTAGTTCTATAGGTGAGAAACGTAAACGACAGCGCTAATCACAGATACAATATGGTCAGTGAGAGCATTAATAATGAAACAAATGATGATGATGGTAATGATGATGATGATGATCATTATTACTGTCACAACAATCTTACCGACAGCAAAATCTGTAACAACAAAAGCTAAGCAAGAAAATGATGAAGCAAAAATATCTTTGAATGAATCATCATTAAAGAAGAACTGCAGATCACGGTTCAAAACAATGTGACAACGTCACTTGTGCACAAAAAACATAAATAAATACATAAAATGTAAGAATGAATCTATCAGGTTTGGGATTATTCTCCAATCAAATTTTACTTAAGCTTCTTTTATTCGCCACTGAAACCCCTTCAGCACAAACGAAAAACACGATTTTTATTCAACAAATGTACAAAATCGGAATAACAGAGAACTCAACCTAAGCATATTGCATGTCTACACAAAGTACAGAGGAACAATTTGACTTTCAGAATAGAGTACTTATCGAAACCAACAACATAAATATTTGGGTAGCTGAAGACGGGGTTGAGAGAGAGAGAGAGAGAGAGAGAGAGAGAGAGAGAGAGAGAGAGAGAGAGAGAGAGAGAGAGAGAGAGAGAACTCAACCTAAGCATATTGCATGTCTACACAAAGTACAGACGAACAATCTGACTTTCAGAATAGAGTACTTATCGAAACCAACGACATAAATATTTGGGTAGCTGAAGACGGGGTTAGGAGAGAGAGAGAGAGAGAGAGAGAGAGAGAGAGAGAGAGAGAGAGAGAGAGAGAGAGAGAGAGATTTGAACTGAATGCAGAATTTAGGACAAAGGCCAAGCGCTGGACCCATGAGGTCATTCAGCGCTGAAACGGAAATTGACAGTAAAAGTTTAAAAAGTGCAACAGCGAGAAAACCCCGCAGTTGCACTATGAATCAACTGTTAGGAGAGGCTGGAAAGTAAGAAGGAAGGAAGAAAGTATGAAAGGAGGCACAGTAAAAGGAACGGAAGGGGTTGCAGCTAGGGGCCGAAGGCACGCTGCAAAGAACCTTAAGTAATGCCTACAGTGCACCGCATGAGGTGCACTGAAGGCACCAACCACTCTCGAGGTATCTGTTGCAGCTGTAGCCTACAATGAGGTCAGTTCTGACTTCGCATAGTACATGAGAGGAAAACTGTTAGGGTTACGCCATTAGTATTCGGGTCAGATCAAACGCGTGGGGTCACTCCATCTAGAGTTATAAGAGATGTACTTCTAAAAGCCAAAGTCCAACAGTATTATGTCATGTCAACAATCTTACTTGAATTTACGCACAAGAGTCACATCATCGGCCAATTTGTTCAACAATTACTCCTTAGTCTTACTAAGGCAAGGCAACAAGACTAAAAATATTTATTTATGTTATCATCTACTCATTACAACGGTATAACTGAGGTTACCCTAGTTAATTTACTCATTCTCTTGACATATATCTGGTCCAGGTCATCAGAAGCACCGTATCACGCACGCATACAATGTATATGGCCATTTGAATGTGAAATTCCAATAACAATTCATGATTTACGAAATCTCTAAAGTTGTTTACTTACCATCTTTTATAGAGTACACATAAAACGATAATCACATATCAAACGTGTGATGAAAAAGTACATTTTTCACACAAAGCATTACACATCGAACGCACGCGCCCATCTGGATTAATCACCAAAAGGAAATTGCTAATAGTTTTTTTTTCACAGGTTTTCAATACCGATAATCTTTAGCTGTCCACACAAAGCCGCCGCCGCTTACAGAAGAATTGAAAATTGCGACTCCTATTTCGTACAAGTCTATCATAATATTAAAGGCTGCATGAAACGCGTGACAAAAATCCATTTCCTTCTGGAGGCACAACAAATGAGGTCATTCTCATTACATTTATTATCCACAACAACGTTGTACACTTTAATCTCTTTAAAGGATAACATACTGAAATTCAGTTGCCTACCAAAGAAGTTTTGAAATTCAGTTCACACTGCGACCAAGCCGTAAAGATTCAATTCCTCTGAAAACCATTAGAATTCAATTTCGTCCCCACAGAGAGAGAGAGAGAGAGAGAGAGAGAGAGAGAGAGAGAGAGAGAGAGAGAGAGAGAGAGAGAAACTTTATATTGCTGACGAGCATTAGTTCCTTCAAACCCGCTACAAATGACTTTCTAAAGAGCTGAAACACCACATAAAACCACAGAACGAGCGAAGTAGAAAATAAAAAAGTCTTATCCAGCGCAAAAGCATCCGTAATCTGGTAACTTGATGATAACCTTTACGGTCCAAAATACAAGAAGTCATGACCTTATACTCTGAACTTTTGAACCTGACGACAATAATGAAATTTAGAAACTCCTACGAAAACATAAAAGTTTAATGCTACTAAAATAACATAATGGGAGCACCGTAAGTACCTTTCTCACTCTTTCCTACTTGATCCATGTATGCATGTATGTATATGTATATATATGTTTTTTACTTATTTATATATATTTATTTATATATATTATATATATGGAAATAACATACACGAGTAAGTATTTCACAGGAATAAATTTCTGACTCATACAGAGAAATAACCTCGGTCTCCCGAGTGACACGCCTTGGCCTGTCACTCGGGAGACAGAGACTCACACAGAGTCAGATATATATATATCTATATATATATATATATATATATATATATATATATATATATATATATATATATATATACTGTTATATATGTATATATATATATATATATATATATATATATATATATATATATATATATATATATATAATATATAATCTATTTATTACATTCACCAGCCCCCTTGTATTTACTTCACAACCTCAATAACCTCTTGATTCCTCACAATCCATGGATAAGCTTGCTAATGAAAGTTTTGAATCTGTACGGGAAATTGCGTGGTGGAATTTGAACCCAAGCGTGAATGAATGAAATAATCATGAAATTTACTCTACTAAGTTCAGCACTGGGATACTTCCAGCCATTCAGTACTTGAGGCCGTGAAAATAGAGAGAGTTGGAGTGGTTGGACAGCAGTATCAGAAGATCAGTAAATAAAGGAGATGAGTTGCGAGGACCTATATGTGAAAAGTGGAGAAATCATACAATTGCACTAAGAAGCAATGGGTAAGAGAAGCTGGACAGCATATTTCCACATATGGATTCAAGGATTCCAGTGGTAACAGAGAAGCTAAGAGACCATTACGGCATTTACATAAATTTACAGATCTTTTTTTCGGCATTTCGCAGTTTCCCTAACAGGGGGTGACTCCAGTGCCGGTATTTCGCTGTTTCCCTAACAGGGGGTGACTTCAAAAGACAAGGCACCAAGGTCACGGCCACTCATACGAGACAGTGAACAGCTTGATTCTCAGGTTTGAGGCATTCGCGGGATGTACATGCTTTCATAATAATTATCTTGTCCCCTACGAAGAGATCGAAAGAGCTCTCGAGAGCTTTCCCTAGAGAAATATTCATGAAATAAGTACATGAATTATATGTGCTGGCCACCACTACATTTATTTATTTGTCATATATCTGTTTAATAGAACCACTGAGAAACTCTCGACTCATCATGTTCGCCGGGATAATTTGGTCTTCAACGAAATGTGGAATTAGGAGGAAGGTAAAGTTAAAGAAGCTTGACATCTGTATCAGAGGAAATCCTAGGAACCAGATGAGATGCTGACAATAACATTTACTACTGTCTATAACGTTCATGCAACTACTGCTACTGCTAATAATGAAGAATTGTTTCAGTAGCTCTCCCTAACCAAGCGGAGGAACTCGATCATTTTTACGAGGTGAAAATGAGCCAAAGTTAAACTATGATGAAAACTACAAGGAAAAGAACCGTCCGGGCAGGGATATGCGTGATGCTGATATGGAATCAGCATCATAACATTCCGTTTTGTGAACTGGACCGAAGGGTAATGAAGAAATCTCACAATGTTGGCCGCAGGTGTTATGGCGACTGAATTTCCTGCGTTGCTCTGTCACCCCATAATCATCATTATTATTACGCTGTGATTACGGAGAGCTGCATAGGGAGAGGGTAGATCGAGGAAAGACGTAGAGCGCAAAGAAAGAGAGAGATAGAGAGAAACCGTACATATACTTATGTATTTAGATACAGAAGTAACGAATGAAAAGACTGGAGGGGGAAAACATTTATCACCACCATACGTTTTAGTTTTCTGTAAACGAAAACTATTGAGATGGCTGTTTGTCTGTCCGTCCGCACTTTTTCTGTCCGCACTTTTTCTGTCCGCCCTCAGATCTGAAAAACTACGGAGGCTAGAGGGCTGCAAATTGGTATGTTGATCATCCACCCTCCAGTCATCAAACATGCCAAATTGCAGCCCTCTAGCCTCAGTAGTTTTCATTTTATTTAAGGTTAAAGTTAGTCATGGTCGTGCGTCTGGCAAAGATAGGACAGGCCACCACCCGGCCGTGGCTGAAAGTTTCAGGGGCCGGGGCTCATACAGCATTATTCGCTGCACAGAAAACTCGACTGCGCCGAAGAAACTTCGGGGCATTTTTTCCTTGTATAGTGAAGGGAAAGTCAGGTCAGGAGGGGGTTGAAAGACTGTCTAGGATCATAAGGATTTTTTTTGTGACTTCTGTCAAGTCTTTGTACAGTTTTTCAAAGGACTGTTGTCAATTAGAAATACCAGTCCAGTGGTTTCCAAACCATACAAGGTTAATGTTCACATTGCATTATGATGATGATGATTATTATTATGAGTAGTAGCAGTAGTAGTAGTAGCATTGTTGCTGTTTCTTGCTATGGATGTTGCTATAACTGTATTTGTCATCACTACTATTAATTACACCGCCAAAAGAGAGAGAGAGAGAGAGAGAGAGAGAGAGAGAGAGAGAGAGAGAGAGAGAGAGAGAGTCTAGACTGTTGCTATACGTATAATTAATCTTCATTATTATTATTACACTTAGGGTGCCCACAAAAAAAAAAAAGAGTTTCGGCGGAGAAATACACTCCCGGAACCCATAGATACAAATTGGGTAAATCAAATACGTAAAAGGAATCATGGGTAAAATAAGTTAATGATCAAACTAATAACAGCAACAAATCATAACAACAACACCATCAATCCTTCCGTCCGAAGTGCAAAGATGAGACAATAGCTTCTAAGTGGCCTGTTTCCATTCCCTGACTTACAGGGCATAAGACGAAGAAAGGTTAAGTACACCTCAATTTAACCAGACCACTGAGCTGATTAACAGCCCTCCTAGGGCTGGCCCGAAGGATTAGATTTATTTTACCTGGCTAAGAACCGGACCTACAGCTTATTGTGGAATCCGAACCACATTATAGCGAGAAATGAATTTCTATCGCCAGAAATAAATCCCTCTTATTCTTCATTGGCCGGCCGGAGATTCGAACTCGCGGCCAGCAGAGTGCTAGCTGAGAACGGAACCCACTCTCTCAACGAGGAACTTAGCACAAAACGAAGCAACCATATTTTGAATCAAACCAACTATTACAAAAACATGAATTTCATTGCCGATAACATTCAGTATTCCTAACAAGCGAAGAAAGAAGTGTTATGGAAGAAAGGATATGCAGAAAACGGAAACGAAGTAACAGGAACAAAGTGAGAGAGAGAGAGAGAGAGAGAGAGAGAGAGAGAGAGAGAGAGAGAGAGAGAGAGAGAGAGAGAGAGTTTAGAAGGTGAAGAATACAAGAGATAGACGAAAACTGACAGAATGGGTAGTTTAATACCCCACACTGGCGTTACAGCCACATGGATATCTAAGCCGGAACGAGAACGAGGGAGAGAGAAATGAACAGACAAAAAACAATTACCATTTTTTCCCAGCCCTTCCGATGCACTCTGTCGTTCTGTGTGATTCCACGAGAGCATCTGCAATACGAACATGCCGCCAGGACCTGAAAGGCCACACCTTGACCCCAAAAATCTAATCCTGGTTCCTGACACGCACACACATACACACACACACACACTGATGCTCTGTAATGCCATTGCCATCCGCTGCACAGCTGTTCGAGCTGAAAACACCTGTTTTGCCACCTGGCTGACACATGTGTTTCACCGAAACACACCCACACACGTGATCACCGGGATCACGTTTAATGGCTGCACGGCGTATTTCCACAAAAATTCCTTTGTAGTTTCAGTTATAGTACGACACCAAAACAAAGGCTGATTACCACTGCTTTCCGAATTTTTACAAAAGGTTCATTTCAAGTTTCATTAATATCAAGTTTTTCATGCGCTTCTAACAATGAGTCACGCTGTAATGTTTCTGTGAATTGTTATTCACATCTAATTCATTTCTCCCCTTAAACCAGATGGCACACCGCATTATCACCAGTTCCACTAATCACGTACATCTGCCCTCTAAAATCGTATAACAAATTTCACCCATCACTAAGTTCAGCCGTTTCTCCACTTAATGATTATATAACTATTTTCGTCAACTAATGACTGCGCAAATACAACCATTCCCTAAACATACACAATTTTACAAATATCAATATTTGACAATCACATTACAAAGACCACAAGCGCGTATTGTTCAGTTTCTCCACAGCACCAATTTCCCCCAAAACACAGCAGCAGCAGCCGAAGAGCGAAAAAGATCCACAGCGCGTTTCATTTTCACCAGCTTTTACGAGCCGATTTTAATGAAGCCCAGCCGCCAGCAATACTAATAAAATTCAATGAAGCGATTGCGATGGAATCGACCATTTTTCAGGCCACATTTCCACGTAGGATCATTCGCGCAATTGGAATTCTCTATGATATTCGCAATGAAAACTTAATACCAGCCACTTTTGTTAGCTGAATAACGTGCATTCGTATTTGTCAGAAAATAACTACTGAGTAAAATGTGAACACGCGTCTGGCAAACACTGCGAACCGTTTGCTGGAATATATTTATTTCTGCGCTACTTCTGGTCTGGGGAGCCCGGAAACATTGAGGCTCCCCGATACCGATACCCCAGATTATACAAAATTAACATCACCTTCAAAATGTAACTGACAAATAACAAAGCTAACTTTAACAGCGCTTCTTGAAATGTTCACGTTCATCCGAAATCTTGACCCATCCCAAACAAACAACACATCACAAACAAACAGCAGACATAGTCCCAAATACACACCCTGCCTCAATATTCACTTAAGCCAGGCTCCATCTCATATCCAACCCTCCATCGTCAAACTTTACGAGGCAAATCTAATAAAAGAAAATTAAAACGCTCGTTCCATTAGCTGTCCCCCGAAACATCCTCCGAAATGACATTACGAACTTCCAAATTAAGCACATGACTCATGATTGCCGAAGAACCGTCAAAATGTAAAACTCGTTACTGAAAACTATTAACTGGCATCACACCATACTGAAAACAAATATGCACTAAAAACTGTTCACAAAACAAACATAGAATTGCTTCTGCATATGAAAAAATATTCTCAAAAACAAAAATATCTATTTACATTCAAATATAATAAAAATAAAAGGCATACAATGTTAAAAATGAATGTCATTACAAAAACCAAGATATGCTTTATAAAAATGATAAAAGTACATTACTGTAAAAAAATTAAAAAAAGCAGAAATATACTTAATACACAAAACCCGCGGAGACTTGATTATTTTGTCATTTCGCCTCCGCTGTTCTCTCACCTGCTTGCTACAACTGCCAATCATAATACATTAAGAAGTTATATAAAACATGGACCGGTATTTATGTTCCTACGGACGCATGCTACCCTAAGCATTTCATAAAGACTGCTAATCCCTGACTCCCAATATTAAACATCCATTAATACCTGGTCCGTCCTTCATTCTTGAGTCTAGACTAGTCTGCAGCTCATACTGGGCAGTTTTTTTTTTTTATTGCCAGTCACGATTCTTACGTAAGATATATTTCAGAGCCTGTGGCTAATCAGCTCATTGATTTCATAGGTATTCTCACGCTTCCTCAAGCATGGTGACGAACGAAATCATTTTTGAAACTACATTACGACTAAAAATCTCTTCTTTATACTTTCTATACAGTACATATAAGTATTAACTCACTACAATGAAAAACTACAGAACAAATAATTTTAATGCTTACCCATTCCCTTATCGATTTCACTGTGAAACACTTACCTGAAAATGAAAGAAAAACAATTAGGACTTGGATTAAAAACAGAAGTCTCTACATTGTCAATATCTATAACGATTCCAATAACACTCGTGTACAGAGGAAACAGCTGCTCCCACAAATCCGCCATATTTATGATAATAAACACGATGACAATGATCATTTACACGAGATGTGAACAAGTTTCAGGCAGCGAGTGATTTTCCTACAACATAAGCCAATTAACATCAACATGAAATTAGCAACCTATCAAACCTTCACTGTAAGAGCTTGTAAGCAAAGACATACTCGTATATCATGACAGTAACACAAGGAAGGGTCTTGACGGCAAGGCACCTCACTAGGGACGTTCAGTGCCGTCCCAAAGATCAGATCAAGGTACCTTAATTCTGCATATTTATTATAGGGACCAATGGTAAGTTGGCCCCGAACTAGTCTAAAAGTGGTTTATTACAGAAATATTTATGGATACAAATTCCGTTTAATTATGTACAGATGCTTAACACCATTATTCTAACACTTGCAATTATTTTCCCGTACATCAAATACAAAATTATTACTCTTGTTGCTTTTGTGCGAGTTGGCACCATCCCAGCAAGAACTCCACCTCCTGCACCAGTACATAGCAAGACGACGAGAGAGAGAGAGAGAGAGAGAGAGAGAGAGAGAGAGAGAGAGAGAGAGAGAGAGAGAAATATCCTGTCTACAGCCATTCGAAGGCCCTCAAAAAACATAATTTCGGGTTTGAGGGAGGATTACAGAGACGGCATCCTCTCCTGTCAATACTGGCACTCAGACGGAGCCAATGTGGGACAAACAGACAGGGGCGCCGGGCCAACCCAACAGCGGTTCCCAAAATCCCGACATAATTCTCGAGCGAAATGGACCATGACGCTACCAGTACAACAGGGGGTCAATTTGGATCTCTGAAATGGACTATAATGCTACCATTACAACAGATATAACTTGTATCCCCGTCTCAATCAATCGACATGCATCGACTGGGTGTGTTGGGTGGTTCGAAGGATACTCGGGGGTAGAGACGCATGCAAGATGCCCCCCAGCAGAAGAAACACAAAGAATAGAGATATCTGAGAAATGATGAATGTTTATCTGAGCTATGAATAGAAGGTGTGTTTGGTTCTTAAAACCATGAAATACTTCTAACAAAAAATTAATACATGGAGCATGATTCGCAAATCAAAGAATAAGAGAAATACTGCTTAGAACTAAGAATACAAGGACAGATGCTTCTTACAACATGGCTTAAGAAGGATACTTGCTTCTTAAAAGAACGAATATAAACGATCGATATTTGCATATTGCTTATTCATTTTCAATGAAAAAAATATATGAATTTTAGTGGAATAGGAAATATCAATACAAATATGCTTGCTAAAGTATGAGGTAAGGAAAGTTGTTATTTCAAAATTGAATAACATAATCAAATTTCAGAAACATACTATAAATATTATAAACATCAGCTTCTGCAAAATAACATTGAACTAGCATATAAGTCTCGATAATGAACTTAAAAGAGACACAAATTTGTCTTTTAAAATCTTCACAAAAACGTGTGGGGTGGAATGGGGAGGGGCTTCCGGCCATTTGTAAAACCACCCCAGACCAACCGACACCCCCCTCCCCCGGGCAGAGACATCCGAAAGATGCGTCTGCTTTCTTTGCATTACAATCACGAAAGTAATTACGAATTTCCTGCAATCTTTTTCCTTTCATTTGCTCTCTGGAAATCTAATGTATAAACGAATGTCTTCAGGCTTCGTTGGGATAGGACGTGAAAAACTGGGGTACTTGAAAATAAGAAATGTTTCAAAAGTTTTACTTCAATTAACCATGCATAAATTGAGTATACATCTGACAGGATAAATCTATAAATTTTAAGAAACACGATCACTTCAAAGTACAAATCACTCTCAACATTTGATGCTTAATGAATTTGGAAAATACCATTGCAACAAAACTACAAGAAGTGACCCGCAAAAAACCGATCTTCCAATGAAAACCAGCTACGGCAGACAACTGAAGTCCGTTGCAGGCGAAACCTGGCCAAGAATCAGTTTCAGGAGAAAACGGGAGTCCAAAAAGACATCGTGTCGGCACAATCTCCCAAATTGTCTCCAGCCATGGTTTTGGAAGCGCCGCCATACCCGCCATTAGCGGTCAACGACTGTCACATAAACAAGGGGGGATAATGGGGCGAGTAACGAAGTACTCAGAGGCGGCTTCAAGTACACGGAGGCTTGTACTGAGATCCCACTTCGATGGCTTTCAATTACCTACATCCTAGAGGGCAACTCTGGCCAGGCGTTTTCTTCGTACTCAATGGCACCCACTTCCTGTTGCCATTTCCATCTCTGCGTGAGGGTTACTACTATCAGTATCATCATCATTTGTTATTTCTACCCCAAAGGACCCACGCATATAAACAATTTTCCTTACTGCACGATTCTGTGGTGAACATTCATCATCTTTATTTCAAAAAATACTGAAAAATACTCTCTTCCTAAAGAAATCAATATTTTCCACAATACGACTTCCTTTCTGACAAGTCGTATTGAGGAAAATATTGATTTTCCTCAATACGACTTGTCAGAAAGGACAAGAAATTAGTGAAAATAACTTTAGAGAGGCGGAAAGGGAAATCATTATAAATCCTGATCAATATGACACCAACTAGCGTTGAACCATTGCTGATAATACGGCACTTACTGAGAAGGACGTTCGGGAATAAACCCCACAGAAACTGGCAGTTGTAGCACCAATTGGAGAAGAGTTATTTCTACACAAATTTGAAAAATCTACAAAAATAAAATGACAATCCCTGAATCATATCTATATATATACATACATATATACACACATAAATATATATAATATCCATATACATACATACGTATATATGCAGGTGTGTGTGTGTGTGTGTGTCAAAGCAAGCAGGCGCGTTTGTTGCCCAACTGTAATAATATTCAGACCAAGTCTTCCATTTATTTTACTTTCCTCTAATAATGCCATCCCGATCCCACCGTCGCAGAACGGTCTCAGGCAAAAAGAAGGGTCGTTAAAGAAAAGGACCCTGTTATTTTGACAGTTAGAAGACGTCCAATTAAAATAATGACATCCTCTCATGTCATTATTATTAGGGCTTAATAATTTTAATGGGGTCACTGTCCCGCCACCATGAAAGGCCTCAAATTGCCCCGCTGCCGTTTAGGTTGGGAAATTAGTTTGCGGGCAATCTGTTTTTAATTGCTATCATTTTTAATATGCTTTTTGTTCATATTTTTTTACTGGTATTCTCAATGATAATACTGTCACTACCGATAATATAGTTACAATTTTTTTTCAAGTACTACCTCAGCAATTGTGGATATTGCCAGTTACCATCTTTATTACTTTAACTCGTGTATCTAGTTTGTGTGTATCTATCGTAATGCCTCTACTTTGTATATTCCATGTATGTGGCCTTGTGCTGGAAATAAAGATGATGATGATGATGATGATGATGATGATTATAAAACAATGTATGGTAAGGCAATTACTTGAAAATGCAAGAATAAAGACCATACTTCCTCATCCATCTAAAAAACATGGCTACCTTTTGCTCAAGAGAAGTCAGTCCTTGACGGCATACGCAGAGGTCGTCAATAAACGCAGGTCGTCTCTATGAAGGTCTCATAGAAAACCGACCATCGGGCGGTCTAGGACGTGCAATCTGATCCTTAAACATGGAAACAGAACTTGACTAATGATCACTACCTTCAATATAGAAGCTAGCGATGAAATCTGATTCTCAGACAAGGAAACAAGAACTTCGCTAATAATCACTACCTTCAATATAGAAGCTGCTAGGCTAGGGGTCTCTTGTCTTCTCCTTTCATTATGAGTAACTTCATTTGCCTTTCTATGTCTCACTGTTTCTACACCGTTTCTTAGCCTCGTTATTCATATTCTTCTTACTATAAACGCTCGCCATATTATTTATCTCTACTGAAAGCCGATTGCCGTCGGGCTTCCCAATGTTTTGTTTTTTGTGGTCCTGTTATATTATTGCTTTTTTGAGCCTTGTACCCCATCAAAGTTGTTGGTATTGTTAAGGTTTATTACTCGCTGGTTTTCTCATCATACCATATATTTTTTCATTTTCTTTGCAATTCTTGCTATCATTAGTGTTATAACTATACTATTTAACTGAGATTACTAATCAGCAACGCTAGCCAAACTCCGTAGCAACTATAGCGTGTATGTATGTATGTATGTATGTATGTATGTATGTATGTATGTATGTATGTATGTATGTATGTATGTATATATATTCTACGAATGAAAACAAAGGCGTGCTGCTTTTTTGACTGCGTAAGCCTCTTACTCGTGTGGATTTAGGATGCATGGCCTGGAAGGAAATAAAGGAGGATTAAATTTCCAAAAGAGATTAGTAATGAACAGTTTTCCAAAGGTGTGGCGGCGTGGCACTTGCCACAAAGCCGACTAGAAGGCTTAGGTTGCCTATAGTTACTTTCAGGAAAAGCAAAGCTACGTCAGATTAGAGGGTTTCATGTCGCCCCATTCTATACGGATTACGTTAAGCTTCACTTCTTTCTATTTTTAAAATTTCTGGTCAGTCTTCTCAATCTCTCGCAAAACTTCTAGACTGCTCGGTATTGTTTTTCCGGGACGCAAAGTCCTGAGATGTATGCTAGTATTGCACCAGCCCCGGCTTTTTTTTTTTTTTTTTTTGGCCATGCCTCTAGGTTAGGTTAGGTTAGGCTGGGTTAAATTATCACCTGAGTCGTAATTTGGGTGTGGGAAACATAATGGGATTACAGTATTTTCAAGAAAATTCTATGGGTTAAATTAACATCTGAGTCGTAATTTGGGTGTGGGAAATATAATGAGATTATTTTCAAGAAAATCCTATGGTTAGTTTTTGAGATATGGCATCCCGCTTTTTTCGGGGATAGGTCTCGGTACTCGGTTACATCTTGGGAAAATACTTCGGGGACCCTTTTACTGCATCATTCTACCTTTGAGTCTTCCTAAAGTCCAGCGTGCTTCTATGACCATCAGCTGTGAATAGGGTACCTAAAACCACACCATTTTAAATAAAAAATTAAGGACAATGCACACTTTGCCACTTCTTACTAAACCTACTCGTTCGTCGTCACTACTGGGAAGGTTAATACCATCAGTCACGATGCACCTATCCTGTACATCACCCACAATGGAAGGCTCTACATGACAGCGTCCGAACGCCGCAGGTCGAGAAACGACTAACAATAATCCATCAGAATTTCCAATGGGAGAAGGCATGTCCGACTCTTACGCATAGCTTTGGCCATGCATCGCAATGTATTATGGCTGCAACTCAGGAATGAAGTACAGTTAACCGTACATGCAAAGAGGTGAAAGCAGTATCCAAGAAGTCAAGTGCATGTTTTCCAGGACAATTAAAAATTCGAAAACAGTTACAAATCTTGACGAGTTCGATTAGAGGTTTACGACGAACAATAGTGTAGGTTTTTTATTATTTCAACTCTCAATAGCCGATCATTAGAAGTCAACGAGAATACTGGATTGACTAAAAGTTCAATAATCCGCACAAGACTTCCAGAGGGTGGGTCGATTGGACCCCAGGTCGGAGAAGTTCTCCTGACAATGTCAAAGGCAGGATCCCGTCGAAGGAATGTTTCTTTGATAATTATGTTTCGTTTTCTATTACTTTGTGCTAACTTTATAGTTTTCATTGTGTTTCCCAATTTAAAAGAATAAGTGGTGTGCAAATTGTAAACTAATTTAAAGAAGCAGTTATCGGGTGAATGAAGGGATTTAAGGAACAAAACACAACAACAAAATTTTACGATCGGGCTATAATACACCCTGTGGAGATCGACTGAGACCTAGAAATTTTAATACGTTTACGGAGAAGCGGTATCGTCTCTACTGGGCTACATGTCTTTATTTAACATGGTATGACTATAGTTGTCATTCAACTGTTATTGGCCGCAGTTAGGGTGGCCAGAGAGAGAGAGAGAGAGAGAGAGAGAGAGAGAGAGAGAGAGAGAGAGAGAGAGAGAGAGAGAGGGGGATTACCTCGTCTCTCCCGTTTTGATGGTGTACATCTCTGACAGAGGTATGAACACTCCGACGTTCTCTCTTTCTCTCTCTCTCTCTCTCTCTCTCTTAGGGAGCATATAGGGGGAACAAAAGTATCGGGTATCATACGAGCGGATGTTATCAAGTGTTGAGCGCTCACAGCATTTCACTCTCCCAGCCATGTGGGGGTTCAGCCTTTCTAAATGGTCTGTAAAACCATTCTCTCGAATGCTAAACAAATTAAATAATACTTTCTTCTCGGCAAAGAGCTCATTTCCGTGCGTGTCTCTGCAGGCCTCACGAAAATTAAATTAACGGTAAGTGTTTTGGCAAACTAAAACAGGAATGTGACTTTAAGACTTTTTTTTTTTCTAATCAACACATTTCTTTAAAAAAAGACCGGACTCGTAAAATTCACTGTCGTAGTACTTTCCCAGCAACTTCCGAAAGGTTACCACTCTTTTACACACTATCTTAACAATATGTATTAAAATTGCCCCTTCACAAAACGAAACAATAAGAAGTCACGAGTGTGAAAGCAAGACAAAACCAAATTTGCAGAGCCTCGAGATCTGGAAGATAATCGATTGACTAAGAAAATTATCCTCTCCCATTCGTCCATACGATCTCTCTCTCTCTCTCTCTCTCTGTTTGAGCACTGTATATATATATATATATATATATATATATATATATATATATATATATATATATATATATATATATATATATATATGTATATATATATATATATATATATATATATATATATATATATATATAGTGCTCAAACATACAGTTACTTACAGTTTATCTTCAAGCGTAAAAATAATGAAGGATATTAGGGATTAGAGGAAGATAACTGGCTGTCGGCTTCTTTATAAAAATTGGAGCTTTCAAGGAAATAATAATTAGCACAGCATCAATAACCCTAAAAGTAACATCGACAATGGGAACTTCCCTAAAAAGAAACACATAACCAAAAGTAAAGTTATAAAAACAAAGGACACGAGATTAAAAATAAAATGGTAAAAGAGACAAGAAATAATAATGTGAAAAGCAATAAAGAGTCCAGAGGCAGGCACAATGAAAAAGTAATAATAAGGATATAAAAATGAACAACTCACTACTTAAAAATGTGGACGTTTGATTACCCGACGTAACTATCAAAACCCCCCTTCATTAACTCGTCCATTACCTTAATCAAGCTATATACACATATTTTTTTGTTAATCGCATAAAAAGGGAATTCTCCACCTGGCTTCCCTTTATCCTCCAATCAATAAAAAAAAAACGTGGAAGGGGAACACCATTATGACCTTAAAAATGAAAGCCCACCTGGCAATACCGTAATTGGTGGGATCAGTAGAAATTAAGAGCAGAAGTCGCGCCCTCAGCAAACTAAAACCGCCAATAATAATAATAATAATAATAATAATAATAATAATAATAATAATAATAATAATAATCAGCTCTGGGACACGAACTAGTACATCATTCATGTACAAGGGTGAAATGCACTAACAACATGTCCAATCGATAACAGTAGTAAGAACTAGAATATCAATAAATTTAGTGCTAACACTATAATGATTAACAAGAACAACAGCAATCGGACAATACCTATGATATATACGATTGCATACTTGTCTACAATAACTTTCCGTGAAACTGAACAACACTAAGCCAAACAATGTGCTGAAGGATAAAGCTGTAAATAAATAAAATATGAAACAATATTTGTATAGGGGAGTGAATTAGCTACCTGCAACACTTGTCTAGCCTTGACTGAAGAGAGACTGAGAGTCTGCTCTCTTAAACCCATGGAACTAGAGTGTCCTACACATGGCAAAAAATAACAAAAAACCAAAAACACACATAATGGAATGGGTTCATAGTTCAATCAAGCACGTAAAAGCTGAAACGAAAAAAAAGAACAATCTTTATTCCCTATTAATTAAGTCATACGTAACATAAAATTACTGAAAAAGTAAAGCCAGCATTATAAAGCTAAGTAAACTAACCGTCGCCAGCCTGAAAAGCTTAGGCAACCGATTTATTCGGCAAAAAAAGTGAACGTCAAACTCCGAGAGGACAATCTATTTCTTCCGCGTAATATCTGTACGTCTCACGCACTTAGTTACCATTAAACTCCCTCGTTTCTAGATAATATCGAAAGCCTCTGCCAACACCTACAAGGGAACAGCGAGTGGGAAGCGGCGAAACATTACACAATTCACTTTATCTTTTAGAAGGCTTCAGCGCAGTGGATGCTTCTCGAATCTTTGCCGATAATCTGGAGCGCATATTTAACCGTGAACGCGAGGCCAAGGTCTAGAGATCTCCGAGGCGGGAACTGGGGACGGGGTACTCGGTGGAACATTCATACTCTATTTACATCGAGATCTAGACAATGCGCTCATTAAATGAAGAAAATACGGGGCTGTTCAAGAACATATATGCACATACACATATATGCTTTTAAGTGCGACAAGAAAAGAACCAACGTAAAAACTAGCCTACACCCACCGGAACTAGTGCTAGGACCGCGCACTGCACTGGGCCAACTAAATAACACGGATCGTGCATTAAAAAAATCGAATTGGGAAATTAGGCTCACCAACAGCGTATATTTAGGGTCAGAAAAAAGATTATTCTTATCTCTGGATATCCTAAAATCCGCCGATTACATGTAATTCTACGCAGTCAACTACTGGGTGGCCCTAACAAAGGGTGCCACCTCCGCCCAAAACGGGTCACTGAAAATTGGGTGTGGATGACAAGCGATCCCAGCAACGCTCACGCATGACAACTCGAGCGTTTCATTATTAGAAAAAAAGGAAACTATACCGCCATAAACGCGGAAGTTCACAGATCATAACATATCAAATATTTTCCTTTACCAAAAAGGAGAGTTTATACCAACAAAACATCCTAACTCTCGGTATCACATCTTTTCCCTACAACATTCATCAAAACATTCGCCACAACTTTAATGAGGCAAATCCTGTAGCCTTCAAATTCTAAATTCTCCGCACAAAAATGCGCCCATAAAAGGTGTTATTCATATGACACAACAACCCGCATTGTCAGAACATCAACAACAGCCGGAATTCAGTCATTATCAAACCACATATTCACAAATCCAGGTAGGATAATGGGGCTTCGTCTTACAGCGCATGTCAATAATCTACTTCCACCCATCATTCTCTGAAGCTGTTACCTAACATTTTTCCCGTAAGGTTTCCATCAACGAAGAGAGAGAGAGAGAGAGAGAGAGAGAGAGAGAGAGAGAGAGAGAGAGAGAGAGAGAGCCTTCTGATCACATAACTAACCAACCAACCCTTGCGAACACAGGCTGTTATTACTACAACACCAAGTGCCACGTTGTCCACGTACCCAAGGGACAGTGTCAGCAGGTATAATAATGCCTCCGAAAAAAAAAAAAAAAAAAAAAAAAAAAAAAAAAAAAAAAAAAAAAAAGGGGGGGGGCTTAGCGACTAGAACGGTTCGTTAACTGAAGGCTTCAGCTTACAACCACGAAAATGGGTTGCATGCGGTCTTGTCCCGCTGGTCGGCAAATTTTTGCCGACGAAAGGATAAGGATACCGTGGGAGAGGGTGAATGGCCCCTTCGTCGGTTCCTTTTTTGCGGATGTGGGTTTGAGAGCGTCTAAACACTCTAAAGCAAGTACACGTTTTGATGAAGGTGACAAATATATGCAAAATGCGCACTACTGCGATGGAAATACTTTCAATTTATTCCTCTTACCCCCTCATATACGCGAATACATTATCTATTGCAGTAATAAGAGAAACCTGGAAAGTGGATCAATAAACGCATTATTACCACTACTGTAAAATCTCCATATATATTGACTCTCTCTCTCTCTCTCTCTCTCTCTCTCTCTCTCACACACACACACACATAAGAGAGTGCTTGTACGCACAAATGCCTATGTACCAATCTCTCTAGAGAATCCAAATTAAATAGAGAAAAATCTACCTCTCCCCCTTCCATATTTCAAATAAAAGATATGAATCCACATCCAACCCAAGAAACAAGGCAACAAAAATATTCCTATATAAATTTTGTGCTGCCTCTAACGATCCGCTGTATTTGTATAAGGCCTTGATATGAAATAAATACATAATTTTTATTATCATAGGCTAGCGTTTTCTGTATGTCATGCTTTACCCTCCCCCGTCGATCTCGAAAGTAAAGCACTGGAAACTATATTATTTCCCCTATTCTTGTACCGTTGCTTTGAACCGTAAATAAAAAAATAGAACTGTCAATTCTTAATAATCAATGCAATCAATTCTTATTGGCAAGATAAGCGACTGCAATTCCCAAATGCTGGGATGTTATTCTCTAGTCCTAACAAGGGTCAGTTTAATCACTATAACAAGTCAGTCAGTCAACCTAATTTGGGTCTGTTCAAATTCTGTATGCCAACCACATATACAAACGTACTGTGACATGCATCGGTCTGAACCAACCTGGGTTCATCAAACTTTACATAATTCAAAATATGTTTTTCATTAGAACGAACTGACACGAAACAGCAGCAATAACAACTCTTCCTCAAACGACTTTCGTGACGGGGTCTTTATCCGATAAAAGTCATATACGAGATAAAAACCCAACAACTTTCCCGAGAAAAAAAAAAACTACAGTTTAATTAAAACTTGGTCGCACTCAGAGTCTGGAGGCTAACAAACGCCAATTCAAAATACTTGAAACAACTGTTTTCTAGAAAGCTTCTCATGCCACGCGAATACGACACCTACGGACACTTCGAATAAGGTCCGTTGTGGCATCATGGGGAATTCTCCTCTCTCTCTCTCTCTCTCTCTCTCTCTCTTCTGTCATGCCTTATGTAATCCGTATGATAAAGATGACTTTCCTTTGTCTCAGCCGTAGCAGAAGAACGGTATATATATATATATATATATATATATATATATATATATATATATATATATATATATATATATATATATATATATATATATATATATATATATATATATATATATATATATATATATATATATATATATATATATATATACATGGATCTATACATGTATATAAATATGTATGCATGCATGTGTGTGTACATACATACATACATATATATATATATATATATATATATATATATATATATATATATATATATATATATAAATATATATATATATATATATATATATATATATGTGTGTATGTATATTAATGTGTGTGTGTGTGTATATAATTAAAAAATGGAGTTCATATTCGCGGCCACCCCTTTTCAGGGAAGCGAACATACTCTGCATCAAAGCGTGATAAATATAAAAGTAAAAACTAACAAAAACCAAACGCAAAACCCCGACATCAAATACCGCAATGAAACATGTTTTATTCAGAGCACAAAAAATAGCCTTTGCATAACATCCTTTGCATTCACGCAGGACAAGGGATGTCGGTTTTCCATTCCAATGACAGAAAAAAATAAAGAATAACGCGACCAGTCACTTTTTTCATTTTGTTCTCGTTGTGCCTCAAATGAGTACTGTGTTTTGACTATTGCAAGTTCGACTGACAATAATGCAGTTCTGAGAGAGAGAGAGAGAGAGAGAGAGAGAGAGAGAGAGAGAGAGAGAGAGAGAGAGAGAATTACAATTCTCAGAATTCATTAGCAAATGACAAACATGGCAAGCAATGCTTTCCTAAAATTTCAATTAGACAAGAATATTTCTTAATTAAATATATAATATATATATATATATATATATATATATATATATATATATATATATATATATATGTGTGTGTGTGTGTGTGTGTGTGTGTGTGTGTGTGTGTGTGTTGGGTGAGGGAAACTCCTCCAGGCCTTCCTGTTTTGATGGTGTACGTTTTGATGTCGCGTGTTTTTTCTCATCACGTAACTGCGACCCACAACAACTGGGTACGTAACTCCCAACCGAAGAAGCCAGGGTGCTTGAGCCTGAATGCTCTTACACAAACCTAGCAGGATCTAATTCTATCCAGGGACACCACAAATCGTTGGGAATTAATCCTAAAATTTTTAAGCTACAGAATTCATCAAAAAGGAATTAGGTATCATTTCCCTAAAGAGAGGATTGCCTCATAAAAGCAATACAAATTATTTTTCCTAAAACAAAATTCCAAGAACCTAAACATAACAAAATATTTAAATGACACTTCCCACATGCCTTACAACAGGAAAAAGCAAAAGAGGGAATGACATAAAGCAAACGGAACGCTAACCAAAACCACGGCAGTGTAAAATATCAGACCCGTTGCGGAACTCAACCACCTGACATGACCACATGACGATTTTCCGAGGAGAGAGAGAGAGAGAGAGAGAGAGAGAGAGAGAGAGAGAGAGAGAGAGAGAGAGAGAGAGAGAGAGAGAATCATTAACACAATGACTCGGAGAGATATACTAGAAATCAGTCACGCAAACACTACCAGAGAGAGAGAGAGAGAGAGAGAGAGAGAGAGAGAGAGAGAGAGAGAGAGAGAGAGAGAGAGAGAGAGAGAAATATCAATCATTAACACAATGACTCGAAAAGATATACTAGAAATCAGTCATGCAAACACTACCAGGGAGACAGACAGAGAGAGAGAGAGAGAGAGAGAGAGAGAGAGAGAGAGAGAGAGAGAGAGAGAGAGGCATGGTTAGTTTGTTGACTTATCTGCTCTGATGCGCGGGGCTGAGCAAGTCAACCATCCATTTCAAAAAATATCGAAGCCATCCACAACGTAGCTAACACGTATTCGAGTGCATCTGATAATGCAAACGATTCCCTTTTGTCTACGATGAACATGATGAAACCAAATGCAATTGTTGGAATGACAATGAACTCCCTTGCAGCAAGCTATGCTGTGCTGCGTCAACTCTTTTATACAAGTGCAGATTGCTGTAATTCTATAGGGCTTCCATGGGCACTTGAGTCATGTCAGATTCAGCAATAATACTCATCATCGTCTTCAAAGCCGTGTGAAGCAAAATCCACTGTGAAATTCCACTACTCATGGCTTCCCCGTACTTGCACTTCCACTAATCTCCACTCATCTCCAGCATAGTTCAAACCCACGGAGATCTGGGGTCGTCTTATGCTACTCGTACTATTCTCCCCCAGGGTGGTCTAAGGAATCTATCTCACTTTCATTGTCTCAAATGTACACTGAATCTTTATAATAAATATTCTTGTATCATTTCTTACTCTATTCTGACATCTGACTCCTAATATTCTTCTCAAATCGACAAACTCTTCAAGATACAGTTTGTCAGATATGACTCAGGTCCGTTTCGTACTACAGACTTTACTCGACTAAATCTTACTTTCGTGCGCAGTTTCAGGAGACTTGATTTCCAAATCTCAATCACCTTGCCTATTGTTTAATTTACCTCTTTCAGTCTTTTACTAAATTCCAATTAAAGAGAATCTGTAGTGGATATCCATGTTCCTGAATATCTGAAAGGTTGCGCCTCGTTAATCATTCTTCCATCAAATGTTATTTCAAACCTCTGTGCAATCTGTCTTAATTTCCTCTGATCTACATATTATTACAATGAGTCCCATCTAGATGTGTGATGTATTCCATCTGAAAATCTCGTGGTGCTTTGCTGATTAAAGCAGATCGACTTCGGGCTTGTTCTAAGTCTGTCCAGTCCCTGCTGTTACTCCCATCTAAATCTGCTCTTCCTTCTACAGCCACTTTTCTCTTCATAATAAAATCTACGGAAATGGAAAACAACAAAGGTGCAATAATATTAACAACTGAACACTGCTGAATTTCAAAAGCATTTCTGATGACGCCACAGTCTCATCCACTTTTGAATAAAAGCCTAACATGATTTGGCAGATTTGCTGTTTTTCCCTTACAATGATAGCGCTGTTGCTGTTTCAGATTAAAATAGTTCATGGTGTGGACCTCTGGCCTCGTTCGCTTTTTAGGTGTAGAAATATTGACTAATTTTTCTCATACAATGTCAACAATAATTATAATTAACCCATTCCATTCCACAGTATCTGCTGGACTGGAATGTAAAAAATATCGTTGACGTTTAGTGTGTGTGTGTGTGTGTGTGTGTGTGTGTGTGTGTGTGTGTGTGTGTGTGTGTAGTGGAGGATGGGGGTGCAGTTACAATAATATTAGAGCTTTGCAACTTTCGCTTCTCTGATCATTGTAAACTGTTGGGCCACCGGTCGATTATACAAGATGGGAGCAATAAAAACTATTAGAATATAAGCATGGCAACATTATACTGAATGTGGAGCTACAATAATAATAATAATAATAATAATAATAATAATAATAAAAAGGATGAAAACATATCTATTCCATTTCCAATCAACTTCCCTCCCTGACGCCTGATATCATATCGATGCCGGAGAGAGGCCTGTTCGGACACCAATTTCTGAGGCGGCAGCACCTTTTCATCGCGATCTGACGAATCTCGTTACGATGGCCAATCAGGAAATCGAGGCAGTCGTTTCCTGAAGATGAAATTAACCGGGACGGGTTGAAGGGGGTTCTTTTGATGGGAGAGGAGCACCTCCTGATTTCTGACGGGGAGGAAAAAAAGGGGTAAAGGGAGTCTTTTGATTTCCGGCAACGCCAGTCAGTCTTATTTATTGTTCGCTTCACGTCTGAAAAATCGCCAGCGATGTCATTCTGCCCTCCGCCTCCTCCGTGTGACGAGCGCGGCAAAAGGCCCCACCAGAAGAAGGTCCTTCCTCGACGTCCGCTACCTGACGAGCGGGGACGATTGCATCTGTCATTTCTATCAAAGCGTTTTTTTTCCAAGCTCTCATGATGGGTCTTATCATCAGTAGACGTTAAAAAATTGTGCGATGAAAAACTGGGAATGGGGAATATGTGCAATTCAACTTGAAGGGAAAGTTAGATGTGGAGCGCTATCAGTAACGATTTCTTTGAACGAGGAAAAAGACATAAATCTCTTAAATCGAGGAATTGGAAGGGAATTTATGCCGTGCCATCCCTCACACGTTCAGCAATAAAAACAATAATACATAAGGCTTCACCTCAAAAACAGAAGCATCATATTTCCCTTTCCTGGAAATTCGTGTTCCACGTTTCCCATCTGGCAAATGCTTATTTCATACCCTCATACCCGTCTCGAAAAGCTCTTATTTATGCGTCTCAAAAATGCATGTTTCAAACCGCCGCCCCATCTCTCCTCTCTCTCTCTCTCTCTCTCTCTCTCTCTCTCTCTCTCTCTCTCTCTCTCTGGGCGCATGAGTGAGATACGTTTCGCGTTCTTTATTCACTATTAAATTTACTTTTATGAGAGCAAGCAATTCTTACTGCTGAAAATGGGTACGTCTTATTATATACGCTACAGCAACAGTCAGGCGAGAATTAGCCAACAAATCTTTATGCGTACCATTAACATCCGTGCGCACATTAATACAAAATTATTCTCAAAATATGACGAGTATACTTACATACGCTCATACAAAATGTACCGAGTATTTAAATTACAGAAGTAAACGTAGACACATGCAACAGAAACATAAATAGAAGTTCTCGGCGCGGTACTTTTTCCCACTATGCCCGAAAGGTTTCTGTCTTCTCCCTCTCGACCTCAACATTGAAAGAAGTAAAAAAAAAAATGACTTCACGCGAGCTTCAAACGGTTGTGATTCAGCAGTTGAGAAGATGAAAGCGGCAGTGACTGATGACCAAGTTATCTTGGAAGCCATCCACTCTGAATAATGTATCCAAGCACACATCCAGACAGCACACGCCAAGCAATGTCATGAGGTTCTACAATCAAATTCCTTTCTCCCCGAAGCCATCTCTTCAGCGCTCGACCCGGAGCTAATCACGTGCACTGACGGGCAGCAATCGAACGCTGAAATGGCCAGCGTTCCTCATCGAATCACAATAAAGGAAGGGTCAACGGCATTTAAATCAATGCGCCAGGTGGCCGCACAAGTCCACAACACTGCTCAGCCATTACTCTCACTCAACCCGTCATTACGCGGACAGTACTCGAAATCCTCAGCATTGCCCAGCCATTACTCTCCCAATTCACCGCGTGGACATCAGCCTACGTCAAATACCGCAACGCCGTTGGGTTGGTATTCCAATCCGACATTATTAGGTAATGTTAGCCATAATGGTGATCAAATACTACTCTCAATTATGTGCTCTATTATCATTGGGAATTCACATCCATGATTCTATCCAACGTCATGAGATGGACATCATTCACAATCCAAGACAATTCTCAGCCATTAACCCATAACTATGAACCATTACTCATGATTACTCTGGATTTACAGCATTCCTTTATGGTGGCAAGTGGCGAAAAGTTTAGCTTCATTCGGAAGAATTTTCTAAAAATCTTTAGAAGTTAATGAGAGAGTGATTTAAAATTCTTCGACATCGCAACGAGAAAGACCAAATTACAATTATCATCCATAAACCCACAAAGCTACATATAAACTCTTTGAGAATATTCAGATTTCACACAGCCGTTATCAAAATTTAAAGGAATGGAATACACCATTTAGGTCAAAGGCCAAGCACTGGGACCTATGAGGTCATTCAGCGCTGAAAGGGAAAATGAAAGTAGAAAGGTATGAAAGGCGCAACAGGAAGAAAACCTCGCAGTTGCAATATGAAACAACTGTTTGGAGAAGGTGGAGCGCAAGATGGAAGAAAGAGAATACGAATGGAGGTACAGTAAAAGGAATGAAAAAAGTTGCAGCTAGGGGCCGAAGGGACGCTGCAAAGAACCTTAACTGATGCCTACAGTGCACCGCATGAGGTGCAGTGACGGCACTAGCCCCCTACGGGAATCAAAATTTATAAAATGTCTTCAAGCACACTGACATCATTCACAAGAGCAACCAGAGATTATCTAAATTAGGCAAACGATTTTTTCCACCAAAAAGAAGTCCAAAAAAAGCTTTCGGCAAAAATGAAGATAGCGGGCACTGATGTACTATGGCTGAACCCACGGTGTGAAAACCTTCCAAAGTTTGGCTACCTCTACATAAACCTGCGTCTGTTTAGGTTTACGGCCGTTAATTATTAAAAATATATATTAAAAATATGACTGACACTTCCTAAGTGCTCAACCACCACATAGCAACTACAAACCTCCAACACAACAAATAATGACTGTAAACAAACATCACCCGGTGTAATGATGGGGAAGGGGGGGGTTATGGTTGTGATACAAACTTTAATTCTGAGAGAGAGAGAGAGAGAGAGAGAGAGAGAGAGAGAGAGAGAGGCCCGATGCGCATATTACAAGCTCACCAGAATTGGCTGTGATGGTGGTTTTGAAGTGACCACGCTATCCTTATCAAGTAGCTCAATCCAAGATGACTCACTCACCCAGACACACACACACACAAACATACACGCACACACGCGCTCACTCAGACCCGTCTAGAACACACATAAATAATGAGATGGCCAATGCATCACGCATGCAGGGAGAGATGGGTTCGGTCAGGCACCCTGATGCATCTTCTATATCTCGACGGAGAGAGATCTCAGGAACGGTCAAACCGTTACTTCTGATTGACTTTCTCCTTCAAAGATATATACAGTGAAGAGTCGGGGAAGTCCTGGACGTTTCCTGGTCTTCAGGAATTATGTGCAACATAATCCCACATGCAAAGTCTTCGGATCTTCTGTGGATTAATTCATTTTATCATAAGGTCGGGTTGGGTTAGATTTCTAAAGCCACGGAAGTCAAAGACTGGTCAGTACGAAAGGCAAGGCGTTTTGTTCGTGATCCCGCAGCCAGTTGAACAAAGACGATTTTGACCTACGAAACCAACAGAAAGCAAAATACCACAGAAAAATTCTTCGTTCGGCCGACAACTGAACACGAACAAGTTACCGCACACCAACTCGGGGCAATATACGAATGATCTCTCTCGCTCTCTCTCTCTCTCTCTCTCTCTCTCTCTCACACACACACACAACAACTGCGACTTGAGCATTGTGCTCGGTACTGTAACTATATCCCAGAGCAGCCACAATCTCTTTTCATTTTCTTTTCTGAAAAGATGAGAGGCTGAATGAAGGATTAGGCGCAAAGTGTCGATGCATCGAATAACGGACTGTAATCTGAAGCAGTGGTTACTTTGCTCATCGCTCGTACTGCAACACCAACTCTCCCTCGAGCATTGCAAGGCACAGACGTCATCGCGTTTTTCGCGAGATCGCCCAGGCGCTCACACAAGGGTCGCATGGAAGGCACACGTCTCCACCACACACACACACACACACACACATAGACACTGTTTCTTCTGGCCTTCAAAGTAATGATAATTAAGCAAATATTCAGCGGTATTAAGATAACATGTCCTATTTCATGTCATCTGATGATGATTTATCCCAACTGGGCATTACAATAAACAAGTAACAAATGCGATCGAGTTTTCTGTACAGCCGCTACAACGTATAATCACGGCCACCGGAAACAGATCAATCTTTCGGCGGTCTCGGTGTAATGCTGTATGAGCCGCGGCGCATGAAACTTTAACCACGGCCCGGTGGTGGCCTCCCCTACATCATTGCCAGAAGCACGATCATGGCTAACCTTAACCTTAAATAAAATAAAAACTACTGAGGCTAGAGGGCTGCAATTTGGCATGTTTGATGATTGGAGGGTGGATGATCAACATACCAATTTGCAGCCCTCTAGCCTCAGTAGTTTTTAAGACTGAGGACGGACAGAAAAAGTGCGGACAGAATAAAGTGCAGAAGGACAGACAAAGCCGGCACAATAGTTTTCCTTTACAGAAAACTAAATAAAGGTGTCAATTTGGGAATTACATAAGAGTAGCCTAAGAGACTTTTACATTGAATATTCACACAGTATCAACAAAAGATCACAGATGCTTTGGAAACGTGACTCTTGATCACTTTGTAATTTCATAACCAAAATACATTTCAAATGCTACAATTTTAATCGATATGAATTTCCATCAAATTAGTTAGGAAGTAATAACAAAATATAGCCTATTCAATAAAATCTTTTAATTAAAGTTACAGTCAAATTTCTCAGAAAGCCTTTAAAACTCCTTTCACCCAATGACTTCTCTCGCCGTTCGTTCCTCACTAACTTGAATAAACCACCAACAAACAATCAATCTATTAACCTTATCCTACACAACCCCAGGTAGCTACTGCAGTTGACAATCTGTCTACTCATCAATGCACTACAGACTTTAATATCCGACAAGCAACATGCTGACCTCCCATTAAAGCAACGCGCATATTTATCGTGCATGTTCTCCCCATGAAAGCAACATGATGACGTTCCATTATGGCAACCCTTGTACCCAACGAAGCCAGTGGCACCTCTCCCAACCACGCACTCTACATCTCAAGCACCATGGCTATCTACTCATTAGGAGTAACACCGTCCATCTACAAAATCCATTAATGAAGGCAACGCTGCCCCAACGGGGAAGTCAAGACAAAGCCAACTTTGCATCAGACAGACTCTACGATCAGCACTTCCATATGGTCCCGCAACATCAACACCACATTGAGGAAGAAGAATGCCAAAGATGTGAGGGTACAGGAAAAGAAGAGAAACAAGACTACAAAGGAGGAGGAGGAGGAGGAGGAGGAGGAGGAGGAGGAGGAGGAGGGAGGAGGAGGAGGAGGAGGAGGAGGAGGAGGAGGAAGTAAAGACCTTCTCCTCCTCCTCCTCCTCTCCGAAGACAAGTGCGTGTGCGGTAGGAGCGGTTTCCAGCCAACGGCAACAATCGATGTTCTTTATTGATCAAGCCCGCAGCCATTTTGGCCTAACCGATGATGACCTACACGTGAAGGCAACAGCACGCTCGCGTGCACTCGCGCAGATGCTCGAGCAAGCATAAGGGGATGAATAATTACCCTACCTGGTGATAATCCAGGGGTAACCTATGTAATGACGGCATGAGGGGCGCGTAAGAGGTCAAATGCATGATTTCAACAAAGGTAGAATTAAAAACAATTTTAATAACAATGTTGGCAAATAATATATAACAGGATAATTTTGGCAAATAGTTTATCACAGGAAAATTTCGCTAACACTAAACAATTATTATTGTGGCAAATGCCAACAGTAGGCCGTTAGTATGGAAGAAAATCCCGTGATGAGGCAAATCATATGCAGTATTATGGAGGAAGATGTGGCATAAGGAGTAATGAAGGAAAAGCTAAAAATAAGCAGGAAATAAGAAGAATACTGCTACGAAAATCAACACGAAGAATAATGCTGTAAACACGTAAAC
>NC_089772.1:8179124-8189124 GCF_040412425.1 Macrobrachium rosenbergii | reverse complement strand
TGGGGTAAGTAGAAATTCATTTCTCGCTATAATGTGGTTCGGATTCCACAATAAGCTGTAGGTCCCGTTGCTAGGTAACCAATTGGTTCTTAGCCACGTAAAAATAAGTCTAATCCTTCGGGCCAGCCCTAGGAGAGCTGTTAATCAGCTCAGTGGTCTGGTTAAACTAAGATATACTTAACTTTGTAATACGGGAAGGAGAGGTCCGTTTCTGACAGGAACACATTTTAATTTTTCCTACATTGCCTGTAATAAGCATCACAACATAAGTCGTTGGGTGAGGAAAGGCGATGCTTCACTGATCACAAGAGAGAGAGAGAGAGAGAGAGAGAGAGAGAGAGAGAGAGAGCTCCACCTCAGAGTAGGGAGACGCTCCACCTCTCCCGGTATCAGTTTGTAATCACTATCTACTCTCCTCTCGGCCACTTCACACCTGCTGCCGGGGCAAACCTTTGCCGTCTTCCCTTTGCCCGAGCAAACCGGCGATGCCACAACCCTGCCCGCCACCACCCTTTTTGTCCAGTGTCCGAAATCTTTTTAAGTGTACAGGCTGCCCGGACACATTTTGTAAGTACAGATTTCAGTACTGCTTTGAGGCGAGTCAGGCAAGGACGGTTTTCACGCCTACTTCGAAAATGCTGCTCAAATGACAATAGATGAAGTTTTCAATAAGTATATCTACATACCACAGAACTGACAAAGATTCCAAGTAGTCAAAATCCTTTACGAAGGGAATTCAAAAGAGCCCGGAGACAGAGAGAGAGTGAGAGACGATAACGTTAAAATGGTCCACGAAGCATAATTTTAAACCCCAATCCAAATAATCACCCCTTTAAAGACGGTCTTAGCAACAAGGAGCAACCATGATGCTTGAGAGTGAAAAGTTACTCTAAAATATCACATGCTCATTACTTACACCAACAATAACAACCATTATGAAAACACGAAATGATGGTACTGATTAAAACATTAATCTTGCAAAAGCATGAAAGCACAAAGGAAAATTAGCAACAGTTCTTACACACACACAATATATATATATATATATATATATATATATATATATATATATATATATATATATATATATATACATATATTATATAAATACACACACACGAGTGTGTGCGTGTGTGTTTGAGTGTGTATGTATATCCTGCCACAGTGCTCGGTGAGAGACTTTCGTTTGACTGCCCTAAAAGTCTCTGAAGATGCAACTGACGATGAGAGGAATGTGTGTGGATAATAAATAAATAAATAAAGACCCCTCAGTCGTGTTTCTGTCTAGCCACGGCTACTTTTAGATTACGATAACTTTACTTTGTAACGGACACCACTCGTGGGTACTTGAGTAACGAGGGGGCGAAATTGCTCTTGGGTCGGTCGCACGGCGCCTCAAAATCTAACCGAAAAAAAAAAAAAAGGACCTGGAGGAGTAGTAGCAGTTGTATCGGTAGTACAGAAAACTCCGTCAAAAGAATTTCATTGAAGATTCTGAACACATGTTTTTATAAGATAATTTAACTGAGCCGGTAAGAAATACAATGGCACTAAAGAATATATTTTTTTTTTCTATTTCACATTACTGAGTAACGTTACTTTTAAAAGAAATGTTACGATATAAACCACTCAGGTGATGATAAAACAATATTAAAAACAGCCTCGAATTAGCATCGCATTTAAAAATTTTATAAACCAACACCAATATGCAGTTTTCAGTAAACATAAATAACTAACAATTCAGAATGAAAATTATCAAAAAAGATAAACGCTCGCTGATTACTAGCACAAAAAAAAAGCAGCTCAATAAAAAAATCCTTGTAACATAGGATATACAAGCAGAATACCCAAACGTACACGTAAAATGACTCCATGTTGAAAAATAGTGTGCCACAAGAATAAAAAATAATAGAAATTATCAACGATGAATTCGATACATATCATATACAGAGAGAGAGAGAGAGAGAGAGAGAGAGAGAGAGAGAGAGAGAGAGAGCAAAACGAGCCTATCTCCTACCAGCTCCCGCCCGCCAGCCTACCGGGCACATACAACATACATACATACATTCTTACACACACACACACACACACACGCACACAGGGCGGGCTACAACAATACCGCTGTCGATCAGGAGAGCAAGCAGGCGTAAATCGCCCGTCATACAAAAAGACGAAGCTGGCAACGCTTTAACTGTCATCACAGCCTTTTTCGCTCTCTCACTTTCTTTTTTCTCTCTCTCAGTCTCTCTTTCTTTGGGTTCGTATCGCGCTCTGCCAAATGAGTGATCGGATCCTCTTCCCTGGCTGCCTTCTGACAGAGGGAGGGCTCTGCAACTGGGATCTGTTTTGATGAATCGCCACACTGAACAATGGATAGAAATGGCTGAGAGAGAGAGAGAGAGAGAGAGAGAGAGAGAGAGAGAGAGAGAGAGAGAGAGAGAGTCTTCCGCAAGCTAAACTATTTTCTTTTTATATAAGAGTAAAGGCTGACAGGGCATACAATCTGATGAAAACGAAGGTATGAGGGTAAACATAGGAAATAACCCAGACGGAGGTGACACGAAGAGAGAATTAATACCAATACACAAATACACTATATATATATATATATATATATATATATATATATATATATATATATATATATATATATATATATATATATATATATATATTTCCGTCATCCTCACACTAAAAATGATCCCCAAAGGCGTTGTAACTGCCAGAAAAATGTAGTTCGTTCCATGAATTCCAAGCTGCTCTTGCGCACTGCATCCCCAGGCGACCACCCCTACTCGTCTTACCACCTTCAGAAGAGGAAATAAAACGTTACAGTTGTCACCTTTCGTCTCAGCGATTCCTTCTAACGCCCGACGTCAAAATAATCGTTATTTTTATTATAATTTTTTTTTTGTCTACTACTGTCTATCTCAGTCATCCTATTCGACTGGGTGGTATTTATAGTGTGGGGTTCCGGGTTGCATCCTGCCTCCTTGGGAGTCCATCACTTTTCTCATTATGTGCGCTGTTTCTAGTAGCACACTCTTCTGCATGAGTCCTGGAGCTACTTCGGCATCTAGTTTTTCCAGATTCCTTTTCAGGGATCTTGGGATCGTGCCTAGTGTTCCTATGGTTATGGGTACAATTTCCACTGGTATATCCCATATCCTTCTTATTCTATTTTCAAGTCTTGATACTTATCAATTTTTCTCTTTCTCAATTATTATTATTATTATTATTATTATTATTATTATTATTATTATTATTGTACTCAGGATTCCGGAACCTAAAACACCCACCCTCCAAAAGGTCCTTTCACCCTAAGAAGAGTCAAATTCCTCTCTCTCCCAAAACCTTATCACTAGTTGCCAGTCACGGAGGAAGCCTTTTGCGACAATTTTCATGATAACTCTCAAACAACTTTTCGCGAATTATTCTCACAAACAGACATACAACCAAACAAACGTTACTGGGGATGTAAACTCGAGATAATTCAACACTGGACTAAAAATTCCAAAATGTTAACAATGCCATCCTCGTTTTTACTATCACTGTTAGCGACAAAAGAGCATCTACAAAAATGTGTCAACCTTGATTACATTACAAATATATCAACCTATTTTCCCTAATGTCTACTCATTCTCACTTGCACCATTTTAAATAACAGCACATAAACCATATCACTGAAATAAAAATGAAACAAAAAAGTTACAACAGAAAATTCCATATCATTAACCCCCATCTGAATGACATTCCAGCGCCGATCCTTTACCAACAATCATCCATCAAAGCTCTCTTCCATTGCGGAAGCAAATCCCTTTATAATATATATATATATATATATATATATATATATATATATATATATATATATATATATATATCACTAAGTCCCACGTCGGAAGGTGAGTGAAAATCGGAACTTTGAACAAGTACTTTCGTAGTTTATTCTACATTTTTAAGTTCAAGTTCACACTGTGAACTTGAAAATGTAGAATAAACTACGAAAGTACTTGTTCAAATTTCCTGTTTTCACTCACCTTCCGACGTGGACTTAGTGATATTCTCAAGCACGTTCCTTCGTGCTGTATTGGATATATATATATATATATATATATATATATATATATATATATATATATATATATATATATATATATATATATATATATATATATATATATATAATATATATATATATATATATATATATATATATATATATATATATAGACAAAGGTTCTTCGTTTCTCTCTAACCAGGGTGGGGGTATACTGCGAGAGGGATCAGACCAGGGCTCCTTTAGGAAGACTTTGCATTTATATTTTCAACTGCATTTTTCATTGCTAAAGTCATCGAGTTATTCAGACTTCAATTGCTGTTGCACTGTTAAAACCAGCAGTGTTTTCTTTGAGTAGCTACATTTACCTCAGAGTTTTAGGCTATTCCAAGGCAATTCTTTCATTCCACTAAGATTCCTGAAAATACTTACACTTCTCATGAAAAATTGAAAAAAATATTGCAGTGCTCCTTTTCTCAACACAATATTCACTTGAGTGTCTACTTTTCCCTAACACTCTTACAGTGTCCCACCAAGGAAACTTAGATCAAAGAAAAATGGTCCCTCTGGCCTCCTCCCCGCCTCAAAGACCTCGTCGCCGCCCCGTCCTCCAACAAAACCGGAAAATGTCAGGCAGCCATCACGTAATCTCTCCCCAAAAATGCTGAGATCAGCGAAGAGGATGACTGAGGATATAATACGCAGGATACAACAAGCGGGATATAATAAGCGGGATAATACCCTGGATAATCCCCACATTTCGGCAAGGAAGGGAGAAGCAGGGCGAATGGCACGATTTGTGGAGAACGTCTCCACGTCCGATGAGATGCGGTCGTCAACCGGGTTCCACCATTGGGCCGAGAACACGCGGAACTCGATAAGCCCATTTCCGGTTTGATGCCTGCTGAAATTTAGGCCTATAGATAGATGCCTTTATTCTCAAGAGCCTAGATAAATCCAGTACGATCCGCTGTCTGTATCTTGCCTGAGAAGGCAAGTACAATCATTTCACAGATCTTGAGAGAAGAGGAAAGAAGTTTCGTAGGCCACAGTGCCGTAAAACATGACCCAACAAATGACTGATGTTGCTGAATCTCATGGGGACGTTGTATCATCGATGGCCACGCCGTTCTCATGTCTTGGGGAAATCACTGGAGTACGGCGTGGACAGTCTAGTCTTTCTGAAGTAATATTTCTGAAAAAATGATTCTCATGCAGAAGTAGTAAAATTATGCCAAATTAGGCCTGACAGGCAAACTAAGTTTTTTTTATAGAAGGCTCAAAATGACGATATCCAAACATCGCCGTAGGCCTAATATGACAACTGACACATCTACGGAAGTGACTGAATTCATCATTGTGGTCTTTATCCCTGAGATCCATGTACGGTCACGAAGTTCATCATCTCACTACCGTTATCGCGACGATATTCCTGGCGGAACGATGACCTCACGATAAACAAATAAGCTAACTGACTGAATATATTACCATCTCATTGCTACCAACTGCAAAAGTCCTTGCAATATCTTATTATCTACAACCGAATACAGGAGCAATGGCAAATAAACGGAAGCTTCTAGAATCATCACAGCCCGACTTACTTTGACAAAGGAATTCACGAAACACGAAGCTCAGATAAAAAATATGTCACAACAGAGATAAAGAAAGCGAACGGTAAAGGCAGCTTTGGGCATTAGCCTGAAGCGGTACACCTACGGGAAGTAAGAACAAGGGAGAACGGGGCGTTATCTTTCCACTGATCGTATCTTTTCCACATTGTTTTTCCTCTTACTTTCTTTGTGTAGACAGTGTGTTCGCGAACAAGCCAGAGAAACTGAATCCCCAATCGAACTGACATGGTCATGGGGACACATACAAGATGTGTGTGTATACATACATACATACATACATACATACATACATACATACATACATACATACATATATATATATATATATATATATATATATATATATATATATATATATATATATATATATATATATATATATAATACTATATATATATATATATATATATACACAAGCCAGAAAAACTGCATCCGCAATCATAACTGACATGGCCATGTGAACACATACAAGATAGGCTGTACTATATGTGTATATATACATATGCATACATACATACATACATATATATATATATATATATATATATATATATATATATATATATAGAGAGAGAGAGAGAGAGAGAGAGAGAGAGAGAGAGAGAGAGAGAGAGAGAGAGAGCAGCACATTAAAAATGGTTAATTTTACAGCAATTGCCCCATTCCTCCCTAGCCTAAATGTTTTGAAAGCCGGTGTAAACCAAATCTCTCTCTCTCTCTCTCTCTCTCCATATCCGGGCGGCATCATCCGCCCAGCATCACCACCGCTTCAGAGAATTTCACGCAGCATTTTCATTATCACTCCCAATATCGTCAGCGCATCCTCCCTTCCTTCCGTTTTTCCTTCTGTCTGTCATTATCTACTGCTGCGACCCAGCAGGAGGTTTAAATGTCCTCAGAAAAGAATATAGGCTATATAGCTTCCATCCATTCTTAGTTGCTTTTTTTCAGAAGTGGTTCGTTTCATAAGAACTTTTCTTTAAGGAAGGCATTCTTTTAACTCTCGTGGACATCCGCCAAACCTTCCATCTTGAAAATAGTTTTTCTAAAGGTTGTATACGTGTATACGTACAATTGAGAGAGAGAGAAAGAGAGAGCCTATGTTATGGATGGTTTCATCATCAGTAGGGCAAGAATTACCTCGTCAAGGCCCTCCTGTTTCTACGGCATGCGTTTTGACAGCAATGAACTCTCACATCTTTTATTTTTGTCCAACCTAGCAGCGACCCACAATAGCTGTCTAACACCTAGGTACCTAATTCACTGCTTGGGTTAACAGAAGCACGCTACAATTTCGCGGACCGCGTCCATCTCTCCCTTCCCGTCTGGTTCGAGATTCGAACACGTGTCGCCCAGAGAGAGAGAGAGAGAGAGAGAGAGAGAGAGAACGAGCAGTATTTATAGAGAGAAAGAGAATGAGCAGTATTCCTATTAATCATCTGTTTTTATTGCTTTTATTAATCAATAAATGTCTACAGAGCTGATGTTATTAATAACTATTATTTACCAAAAAAAAAATGGCATCTGACATATAATAAAATTACAGAGAATCCATTGAAGTGAATTCCAAAAGATAATCTTTTGTTATCATCTAGACAAACTACTTTCTACCTTTACCGGGCAATAATATACCACAGGATGAATTCTTCGATTTCCTTCAAGTGTAGGAAGGGTATCCTCGGTACTCTCTCTCTCTCTCTCTCTCTCTCTCTCTCTCTCTCTCTCTCTCTCTCTCTCTCTCTCTCTCTCTCTCTCTCTCTTCTGTGTGAAATCTTTCTTTAAATACTCTTCGTTTTAAAACTTCGAACACTTTTACGCCCATTTTGACGATTATGGTTTTGAATGGGACTTTAACTATTACATCCTTAGGGACTTCCATATCCCTCTGATTCCTTATTTAAAAAATTAACTTTATGAAGACATAAATTCGCCTTCCAAAGCACAGCTTTGGAGTTTTAGGAAGTCGACTCTCCACGGCACGTGTGTGTGTGTGTGTGTGTGTGTGTGTGTGTCAGCGCGGGTGTTCATTTGCTCAAACAACGACAGCACGAGAGAGGAAGTGGTTTAGGCCTATACAGCACCTTCTGGTCACAGATGTTCCCATCGGTTTCCGCAATAAAAGTAGAAATACTTATAGGTTTGAAGGGGGAACAATTCCCTGAAGATACAAACTCTTAAACAGTAGAGGAAACTGGTTTCTGGAAAATCATCATGGGCGTGAATGTATGGGGCTTGTGGAGAAGAGGTTCAAGAAACGAATTTTCAACTGAGATTATAATCCCCCCCTTTTTTTATCTAACAGGCAATGACAGAGTAATTATAGACGAGGTCAAACGACACAGGCTTTTAAATATAGCCTAATTCAAATTATTTCTCTTGAACTTATCAAGCGACTATCATGATGTGCTTTGGACGTCCCATCAACAGTAAAAGAGGCAAGAATGGCAATATACTGTTAATGAGGCGATGCTACACATTCTCTCTCTCTCTCTCTCTCTCTCTCTCTCTCAGGGGTTGACCTGGGAGAAACCACAACTAGCACCAAACTCGGTCTTGAATCTGTAGGATGCGTAAACAAGGCATCTTACATCTGCAATTCATTATTTCAATTTACAAACAAAAAATGCCATTCCATGTTCTATATAAACCTATAGAAACTACTACATAAATCTAAAGAAACTAGGTTTAGATGCTATAATGATGTAACAAGTTCTCTTCATCAAAAAATGACTTCACATTTGAAAACCAGAAATACTTCAAAATTTTCTTCGACTAAAATAATCCATATTCAGATAATGACTACTAAGGTCAACTGTTTTGGGTCACTTGACCTCTTCGCCAACGAAGACCTTAGCTATTCCTCCCTTTCCGAGATTAAATGACTAACATCAACATAACTTAAAAAACTACTCCTTTATGACAGTGACTGTAGCCTCTATACTGTTATACATAACATGACACAACATAAAAAGCAACGCTTAATAAAAGCCCAAATCACTTCTAGAGTACTTACGTGCTATGCATTTTGTTATCAGTGAATCGAACTGCCGAAACTTTAAACATTCCAGTTACCTCTCCGGAATTTCAAACAATAATAAAGGATTGAAGTGATTGAATATTCAAGAGCGATACTGGAACGTGTCGATAGCGCGTTTACATTTCTACTGCCTCTACACAAACCAAGAATGTGAATAACAAAAAATTATGTAAAAACACCGTACTTGGAAGCCTTACCACAACACAGGCTTTAAAAGCGTTTTCGTTACACCCACGAATCACAACAAAAGTTATTCAATAAAGGAAAAAGAAAACTTTAAAATTTTACTCAATATTCGATCACCTTCTCGTTTCCCGACACAGCACAGACGGACATCAATCACGCAACACCTGATTCTTTTTGACATCTCAATTACTTCCCTCTTCTGACCTTTTCCGTAAAATGGTGGAAAAGTGCCGCCCCTCAACTCCCCATTCCATCTGGTTTCCCCCTCCCCTGAGACAGTGGCCCTCACCTCCCAAACCCTGCGCGACCATGAATGACCAAACACTCCACTTTTTTCACTGTCCCTTTTCTCTATCACCCCCTTGACCTCCATCATCCCCTCCCGAAACATTCTTTCCTTTTCCCCCTCACCCCTTCTCCCATTCCAATCGACCCAGCTATCTCTTCTCCTCCCCGCCCCCCTCCCACCAACACTTTCTCAGGCACCTCCCAACTACTAGCCCCTTCTTATTTAACACCCGTGTCAGTCAGTTGCTCGACCTTATTTACCCCTTCCACTTTTTCCTTTCGATTCCCCCTTTCTTCCGCATTGCCTTCCAATTCCCGGCCATGGAGAGGTCGTAAACTTGATGTCATCGGAAGTGAAAATCGCCGAAGGAGTGCTGAGGGGTTGGGAGAGGAAGGAGAGAGAAGGGGGGGTTTAAAGAAGTAGATAGGGGGAATGGAGGGCACAGCAGACTGGCTACCCCCGTCCTGCCAACCAATTAACGGTGGAAGGCACGCGAGGGAGAGGTGGAGAACGAACTTATTGAGAATAAATGAGAAGGGGACGAGGGCATTCAGATAAACGCCAGACACTGTACAAGAAATGTGGGAGAATTAAAGGAAATTCCATAGAGCAAAGGGAAGACAAACGACACAAACAAACACACACAAACACAGGAATTCTGCGGAAAACCGAAATAAAATGGAATGGGCAGATTGGGTAGGTTTTAGAGTAAGAAACAGATATATAAGATATAAAACAAAGACCACACACTCTACAAGAAGTCGAAATAAACGAACAGAAATATATTCAGCTAAATA
>NC_089772.1:8164124-8176624 GCF_040412425.1 Macrobrachium rosenbergii | reverse complement strand
TATACCAGCGATGAAGGGGCAACGAGACGCGGGAGAAAGATGGCGCCTGCCACGGGCGACCATACCAGACACAAAGCCCCAACGGTGTGCCGAGTTGTGAAACGAAAGTCGAATGTCGTCGAAGATCAAAAACCATATTAAATACCAGTGTCTAACAGACACAGAACGCAAGCCTGACGCAACAAAGGCAGAAAGCAGACGGGGCAGCAGAGAAGAGTTAGTGACGAGAGAAATTAGAAACAAAAGCAAGGCGAACACAATAAACAGGTAAAACCTGTCAAGCAGTAAGCCGAAACCAGACTGTGCAAGGACTCGGAGAACTTCATCACTGTATCGTTGACCCAATTTAACTTCTTTGGTGTGCACAGTAGCATCGTTCATGGAATCTTTATGTGAGCCTGACTCCTGTAATAGATAGACTGTAAGCAACCCTACATACTGGAAATAACAGATAAAGAATAACCCGTCATATGAGTCCGTTCACGAAGCTTTGATAATCAAATAGTAAAAATTTACATAAGAATACTAACAAATATATACACACACACACACGTCAGTTGTCTCATCAACCCTAATCTTGAGCAACTTCAGTCACGACTCAGTGTTAGGCTACATACATACCACTTTTCAACCAGTCGGTTACGCTACCAATCAACCAATCAAAATACACTACTTTGTAGCCAGTGGGCGTCCTCGGTCTCTTAATCAGAACGTCATCAACAGAGATGCTGCCCGAACAGCACAGAAGCGACCTCCCCTGAGCACAGCCTATGATGCAGTGTCTGCGTCTGCAGCGCGTGGGAGGGCGGGAGTGAAAGCATTCAAAATGTGCATGCAGGAGAGAGAGAGAGAGAGAGAGAGAGAGAGAGAGAGAGAGAGAGAGAGAGAGAGAGAATTACGAAAATTTGTCTGAAGATAAAAAGTGTGAACAGGAGAAAGAGAACACCTGACGAAAGATTCCGCAAAAGCATGTCGGATTTTCAAGGACAAGAAGTTCCTTTCGTTTCAAGGTTCGTGAATGGCAGGTTCTAAGAGAGAGAGAGAGAGAGAGAGAGAGAGAGAGAGAGAGAGAGAGAGAGAGAGAGAGAGAGAGAGAGAGAGAGAGAGAGAATGAACAACATGAAAGTCCCCATCTCGAGGTTTCGAACTCAAGCCTGACTGCATGAAAACAGACAGCATAATCAGAGGACAGAGGTTTCAAGTGGTTCCATGCCTGTGCAAGTCGACTACACACGAACACATTAAACAAGATGTTCTTCAATCTACGTTGGCGTAAACGACGATAAATCTTGCACACTTTAAATTAAAAGGTGCCATTAATTAAACATATAATGCACTTCACTGCGATTTAACTATAATGAAAATTAACAAATTTACAAGTGCAAATAAGGTATCCTACACTAATCAATTTCTAAACATTTGGAATTCGATATATCACTCGACAATCCTTACAAAAGAATAAGAATCGCAATACACAAACACGCATGGACCATCTTTGTTTTTCCTCCTACAAAATTTTGAAGTCTGCTCAGAAGACGCTGAACATCCGTGAGAATCTACACATTGCAACTCTCCGCTACAAAAATATAAATCCAGTCACCTTCTCTTTTTTTCCTGCCTAATTAAGACTTCGGTCTCAACCTCAGCTGCTACTTCCATCAATTATGCTGACATTCATACAACCGGTTGAACAGATATCAATATGTCAGCCATCATCAACCTTTCTGCCAGGTGTAAAACGCTTCCTCTACAAAAATCCAAGATTTTCTACCCAACATATGAGACCCACATGACGCGCTATCTGTCACACATAGCAACATCTAGCTTTATCGATATCATAATTGCAAACAAACTTGATGGAGGAAAATTTCAATAAACGCAGATGCAATCATAAGTAATGTGAAAAAAGACTGGTCGGTTAAAAACGTTCATTATCAACTTTACAATATACCCGGGGTCGATGACCTTTTCGCTCTGTGACGCCAGTCTACGTAACAACCGACGCAACAAAATCTCACTGCTTTACACACTTAGCATTTAGCCTGAAACGCAGAACTCAATTCCAAGTGTTTACCTTTGCTACACCATGTGCCGTACCCCTCCACTATAGTATTCATCACTTGATTTATACACATAATGAGCCCCGTGGTCACGTAACGCTGGTATTCACATGCAAGCTTGTTTTTTCTTACACGCTGCGCATTTACTTTGGGAATGCGTGCTTTCGCTTGCATAAAACACAAACTCTAATTTGAGGGAGAGAGAGAGAGATAATTGGGAAATTTGACCCGCGTGTTGACATGGCAACGTCGGGTATTGTATGCGTGCATTACGTTAGTTTGTTTTGTGTTACCTTCCTCATTTCTGAAATAATGTACCATAAACTGTCAACTACTGACGCGATGAAAGGCGCGAGTCTTGAACTAGACTCACGGAGTGTAAGTGTGCTTGAAAAGCAACATCTTCTCAAAACATACGTCGCACTGCATGATTAAGCACATTAAATAAAACTGCCATGTAAAAAAAAAAAGTGACAAAACCACGACACAGATTAAATGGGACGAAATTCTCCTCATGCACCACACAAAACTGATCGACATAAAATACGCGTCACAGGCAACATGACAAAGTTGCTCGACTTCGCTTGCTGTTGCCAAGCAGGACAGGATACAAAGTCAATGAAGATGTGCATGGCTTACAGGGCTCGTCGTAAGCTGTGTATTATGAAACTGCAAGATAAAAACGAATGACTTACATTTATTGACAGCGTTCTCCATCCCTGTGGGGTTATCCAAACTGGGCATCTTGCGTTCACAGGAGAGATAGAGAAGATGGGTGGGCGGAGCAGGGATGAAAATGGGGCATTACAGAAGAGAAATTCCCCCCTCTTCTCTTTCCCCAAGGAAAGTGCACTCCTTAAAGGTGATAAGTTTTTTTTTTTTTTTTTACTTGTCTTTTATGCTAAGGGTCAATATTCGTGCGTTCAACTATGTCACTCTCACCCTCATAACTACTTTAACTGAAGCCATCATTGCATAGGCAAGGATACTTTCACTTCCACTGTATTTTTTAATTATTTCTGCACTGGTTACACTTCCAACTGTCTTACTCTCGTTTCATTACGTACTTACACTGCGTCATTCTTAACTTCTATACATTAAACTTCACTCCAACTGTTTTCTTTTTCAGAGAATGAAGCTTGGGTTCATTTACTTTTCTGCACTTCTTTTTCTATCTGTTACCTGCTTGCACTTCGACCGACTTTTTATCAAAGACTACGAAACAGAAGCTTAAGGTAGCTACTGCACCAATCCGAGATCTTAATTTAATAACCCATTCCTGCAAAAGACAAACCAGAACACTGTTATGTCACAGGCAGAATCCTGAACCAGAGCTGACGAAAGATATTGAAAAATTGGGTTCAAACTGGGAGAGAGAAATGTGGATCAAATGACCAGCTTATTGCTTATTTTTCTAATCTTTTGCTTAAAATGCATTTATATATCCCCTCGATTAAGCGGACGAAAGCAGAGTAGGTTCTTTTAATAAAGATATTGAAAAACTGGGTTCAAACTGGGAGAGAGAAATGAGTATCAAATGACCAGCTTATTACTTATTTTTCTAATCTTTTGCAAATATCCCTCGTTAACGGACGAAAGTTTTCTTTTAATTTTGTAGACGACTGCTTGACAAAGTTAACGGTTTCTTCCTTGCTTTCTCTCAAAATAATAATAATAATAATAATAATAATAATAATAATAATAAGCCCAACACGCTCATTGCCGACTGCTACTGAGATTATATAACCCCTGGGCGATGACCACCTGGACGAGGAACCCGATTTTTTTTTTCCTCTAGGTAGCGCTTGAAGAGGCGGCCTCTTTCTGACAGCTACCAAAATATGCAAATTTTCCCTCTCCTCACCCTCTGGGAGGTCTGATCACGCTCATACGATTTCCCAAACTGCTTGAGCTCGTTCGAGGATGACCGCAGATGATTTCAAATACCCACTAGAACTGGAAATTTGCATGTTAATTTATAATTCACACAATTTCATTAAATTACGTCATCATTTCGAAAAATCTTTCTCACTATTATGCAGGTACCTTATCGTAATGCGTCTCTCCATCAAGCAATATTAATGCTGAATATCTATCCTACACTTAATCTTCAATTGTTAATGCAAACGTGGCTTCCACAATGTTCTGGCAAATCTTCAAATGCATCCAGTACTTCTGCAGAAAAAAAGTGTGTCAGAAAATCCTCATTTGCTTTTCATTAACTCTAACTTTATATTTTTCATTAACTGTAACTCTATATATCTTCATAAATATATGATTTCCACGCAACGTAATTTTTAGTAAAAGTAGGAAATATATAGCTCCATCAAAGCCGAGTTCTCATAAAACAAAACCAAAAGAAAAAAAATATTGAAAATCAATCGTGTCGTGCCACTAGGAGACTGAGCGATCTATAAGGACAAAATTATTCATCAACTAGGCTACATTCCTTCTGATAACAATACACGGACGCAAATGAGCAAGAGTTAACCTGAAAGTGTGTTTATTTAAATGAGGTTAGCTTAAAAAAATGTCTAGCACATAATGAAATTACACCAAATGTCATTTTGAGTAAAGCACAAGAAATCACAGGCTTCCTTCACGTAAGATATGAAATCGAGTTAATAGCTTTCCTGTCCCGTCGAAAAAGGAATAACCAGCAAACATTTATTTCATCATGTAAAGCGCTTGAAAAGACACTGACAATCTTTGTAACGCCAGATAATCTTTCACCAATAAACTGTCAAGCTTTCAGATTCCTCCGGGAGGGATGGCCGGAGACTACGGAAGGTTGTTTTCAACGTACAAATTTCCTTTACGGGAGTCCAAAAGCACAAGAGAGAGAGAGAGAGAGAGAGAGAGAGAGAGAGAGAGAGAGAGAGAGAGAGATTCACGCTTCTGGTTCCTCACCACAGCACAGCTAAGCCGCCACTTTCCTTCCTTCGGCCCAAAATATCACTATACAACCTCACCTCTACTCTAGTCAGGTAGTCCCCAAAAAAGAGATTTATAATTTCACTTCGTTACAAACACTGAGGCATACTGGTAGTGAAACGCACCATTCACAGCAGTTATACAAATAGAGCATCTTTACGTCAAATTTAAATATATCCACTTCGCACAAACACGATATAAATTCCTTGGGAAACACAACAGGAGGCCAGGAAGGGAAAACCGAGACTTGCGGAGGCTACGGCAGTACGTCCTCCCTCCGCCACCGTCATGAAGACACTGAGTGAGCGAGTGAGCGAGAGGCCGAGAGTCACTGTGAGTCTGAGTCTGAGTCTGACTCTCCTGGTGTGCTCAGTGCTTTGGTTTGGCGCTCGCCCGGTTTGTATGTGATCGCCAACTCCCACCCCAATTCCCCCAGACCTTAAAGGGGGAGGGGGCTACCATTTCCTTCAAATATTACTCGACTGAAGACTGCCAACACCAACCGATCAATCGATAATTTCATCTCGATACCTGTCTCCTGCTGAAAGATAAAATGCAATTTACACCGGTCCCCATACGTTCGAACATCGCAATATTATTGTCCGTCTATAAGAATTTCTATAACTGAAAATGCACAACTTTGGATAAGAGTGTATATATACTCGTGTATGTGTATATATATATAATATCCACCACAGACACACACACACATATATATGTAATATATAATTTGTCACATACACCGTGGATTTTTCTATATTCACAAACATCGTTTAATATAAGATTCACTATCCTCGGGAATATCTACACCCAGGGGAAATTTCAATTGATGAGTCCCTCCCAAAAGTGGAATTCGAACCCCTGACTGGTTTAGAAATAATGAGTCCAGTGTATAAATACTGTCGTGTCCATGACTTAAATCATATATTACTAATCATTTAGGATTCACCTTAAAGAAAGAAAAATGGTCATGTGCACAAGATTAATCAAATGAGATGCATTTGCCGATCGGCTTAAGAGCTTTCCTGAACCGTCCATTGTCTCAACTCATGCACTTTCTTCTCTCTGTTTGTAAGACCTTGTGACCTCTTCAAAATGGAACCACCGCCGTTTTCCTTTCCGTATTTTTTTGCAGGTAACTCACAAGAGCGAAGGAAGCCTACTCCCACAAAGATTGCAAAGCATCTAAAGATTTGAAAATCGCATCGAATTAACACTGTCAGTACCTGCAATCCTCCTATGGGCAAGTTAAATGTAACATAGTTTAACCAGGCCACTGAGCTGATTAACAGCTCTCCTAGGGGGCTGGCCCGAAGGATTAGACTTATTTTACGTGGCTAAGAACCAACTGGTTACCTAGCAACGGGACCTACAGCTTATTGTGGAATCCGAACCACATTATGACGAGAAATGAATTTCTGCCACCAGAAATAAATTTCCCTAATTCTGCATTGGCCGGCCGGAGAATCGAACGCGGGCCTAGGGGGGTGCAAGCCGAGTACGATATCGACAAATCCAATGAGGAACTCCTCCCATGGTCAGGCTTGACACTGTTGATGCCCTGAGATCACAAAAACAAGGCAGGATCCCAGCCTGTAGGCTGTCTTAAGAGTTGTCCACAACAATTATGACCTACGAGACACTTGAATGTATCATTGGTCTGCCTGCCTAATTTTCAAGATTCGACTAATGAGAGTACTGATCTTTTACTGTGATGATCCTTACGTAGCTGTAGGCAAAGGAAACTCACGGAGATGTCACTTCGCTGGAGAGAACCAAGATTAATAGAGTACTCTATTAATCCTGGAGAGAACTGCATGAAACGTTTAAATCACAAGACAACCGGGTAGCAGCCACATGTGAAGTACACCAGACGAACAACAATGACATTAGGCTGAGCCACCCTGAGTCTACAGCACTCCTTCGATAGAGATGTTGTGAGACTCGCCAGCCGTACTTATTCCACCAAATGTAACTCGGCTCAGCGCCACCTCCTGACGTGGAAGACCTACGCTACGGTACAGTGCTATGCAAGCCACCGGGAAACACATAAACTCGGTAAACTGAAGTAACCGGACTGAAACGGTTAGGGGAAGGCTACATAAAGGGAAATTAAAGTCATTGGTTCAGAGAGCGGGAAGGAATAAAATTACTTTTCATTTTTAATGTCCAAAAAGAAAGGGGGAATTATTACTTCAATTGTTACTCAAATTCATAGTGTTTAAAATAATGATAGCTGCTTTTTAAACATACTTCTCTTATATAAACTCTCATATAAACTCACAAAAGTGATTGTTATAATCATCACTAATGTTAAAGAAAGTATTTTTATAATAAAAACGTTACTGGAATTCATATCAGTGTTGTGATCATTCCACTGGTGTTGAAGTGTTTTGATAAAAATGCTGCTCAACTTTGTAAAAGCACAACAATGCTCATTGCTGTTTAAAGCATTTTCAAAGACGTGATCAGAGTTCATTTAAGTACCCGTGAAAAAAATATTAACGTGAAATTATTGCAAGTGTCTACATTTTGTCAAAGCCAATATGACTCATCTTGTAAGAGAGTCGTGTATCTTTGATTTAAGTACTGGGAGTTTTCTATCAGTTAAACACCAAGAGCAACAAAGCGTTGGGGGAAATGCCATTAAGTGCTTATTACACTGTAACATGTTATTGCTTCTCTCTGTAACATTGTTCATTGTTCTTCCAGAGCTCAATTCTCGTGAGCTGTACTGCTCTTATACAAGCAACAAACAAACCAGCTAATCAGCAGTGAGAGGTAAAATAACTCCCCGTAGCGTTCTCTGAGACAAAGTGCCCCAATGTAGTGTTGAGCATCACAGCCAAGTACTCATAGAGTTGATAAGAAATGATAACTACGTGTATTGCTTAGGTTAAGGGATCGGCCTGAGTGAATGGTTGCACGCTTGAACTAACCTCAAAATTCTGGAGATAAATGATAATCACGATTAGGAATTGTGATCCCAACTGGGAGGTACCTTTGCTGTGTCGTAACAGAACTGCATTCTCTTTTTTAATTCATGCTAAGCTTAGCAAAAATGAAAAGTGAAGCAGTCAAAGTGAACGAGAGATTTTTATCCTTAATCTATTACTACAACAGAGGTAGCGCCATTGTGTGTGTGTGTGTGTGTGTGTTAAGTAATTCTTTAGTGCCATAGAGTCTCTTTGTACAAGACACTTCATATTACACTGACATCACCGCAGTTATGCATGCATGGATGCATGCGTTCCACGAGTGGGGTTTGTAGTTGGGACAATGTTCCTGGTGAATGTGTTGTTAAAATTATTTCGGTGATTCCTGCATGGAATCCCATTCTCTTTGATATTTGACCTTGAATTCATTCCTATAAGAAACTTAAGAACTGAGTTTGCATTCATTCCTATGGAAGACATAAGCAAATTTCATCACAGTCATCGTCTGTGAAGATTCTATTTCTGGTGAATAATTAATTTTTACTTTGCTTTTTATTCCTTTCTTTGTACACAACTTTTTGCATGTGTCATTTTACGGATAACCCTTTATTTGCCCTTTTGTTTTCTTATTAATTTTAAATGTGTTGCTTTGTTGTGTATTTTCTTATACATTATTTCTGTGTGACTCGTTGCCAGTGATGTTAATTTCGTGAATAAATTCTAAAGTGCAAATCTACACAAGGTTTTGTTGAAAGTCTCTGGCTCTCATCCATCCCGTACCCACCACACTGTTGCTATCATTATTGATTTGAAGTGAATGAAGTGATCTTCCTCTATTGCCAGTTATACTCTACTACTCTCTTCTCTCCCATGTGAAGTGGTGTGTAGACCGAAGCCTGATGGGACAAAAAAAAGAGGTCTCTTATGAGAGAGAGAGAGAGAGAGAGAGAGAGAGAGAGAGAGAGAGAGAGAGAGAGAGAGAGAATAAACAGGTTTGTTGTGTCCTGGCAAAGACTGTCGACCCCATATCAAGCAAACTGAATTGTGTTGCTATGCCTTGTGCAAATGTAAAGGAACCCAGGTGTATAAATAAGACATAAACTCTCTCACACGCTATTCCATCAACTCTAGTATCAGCCCAGAGCAACATATCAACCAAGATAAAATCTCCTCTGCGTAAGACTGCAACATTACATAACAATATATATATATATATATATATATATATATATATATATATATATATATATATATATATACTCTGTATGTATATATATATATATATATATATATATATATATATATATATATATATATATATATATATATATATCTCACAACCAAAGTGGAAATGGAAGAATTGGTATACAAACCTTAATCTTATTCCTTTAAAAAGCTGAAACCCATAACTCTTAAACCTAAAGCCATCCCTAAAAGATATATACAGTATATATAATCTATAAAATATATATATTATATATACACAAATAAATATCTGGGAAATCTGAGAAAGCATAATGGATCAAAGAATTAGGGAAGAAACATCTGTAGGTGAAGGACAGAGTTTGGTGTCATGCCAGGAAGAAAACAACACAGGCAATGTTTGCCCTTGGACAGATGACGGAAAAACACCGAAACGCAGCAAGGACTGCACATAACATTCACAGACCTGGAAAAGGCATATGACAGAGTCCCAAGCCAAGAGCAGAGGGAACACTGCGAGCAAAGGGAACACTGGAGAAGTATTTGGGGCTGCTGCAAGATCTGCATGAATGAGCAAAAACGCAGGTTAGGAGCAGTGTTGGGTTAACTGAATGGATACCAGTAAGAGCTGGTTTAGATCACGGATCTGCTTGAAGTCCATGTCTTCTTGGTTTGATTACGGATGTGTTATCCTGAGGAATAAGAGATCAATCCCCTAGGTACATGCTTTATTGATGACATCGTGATATGTAGCACCAACAGAGGGGTAGTGGGGTCAAAACTAGAGCACTGGAGGAAGGTACTGGAAAACAGAGGGTTCAAGACCATTAGAAAGACTGAATACTTTAGGTTCAACGAAGATCAAGACTCCGATATTAGTAAGGATGGGACAAGGTTCAACAGGGTAGAAAAATTAAGGCATCTTGGTTCAACGGTAGCTGGTGATGGAAATTCGATGTAGAAATAACACACAGAGTGCAGGCTGGGAGGGAAAATTGGAGAATGTTATCAGGTGTCTTGTGGGACCGCAGAATCAACATGAAGGTTAAAGGAAGAGTGTTTAAGGCAGTAAAGGGACCAACACTGATATATGGTGCTGAAATGGTTAAGATAGCACAAGAGAAGAAACGGGATGCGGTGAGATGTAAATCCTTAGATGGATGGTATGGAGTGACAAAAATGGGTATGAACAGTGAAGATATAAGGGGAACTACTAAAGTCGTGGAGCTATCAAAGAAGGTCCAGAAAAGACGACTGCAGTGGTATGGCCATGTGGTGAGAAGGGGTGAGACATGATGCAGAGGAGAGAGAGAGAGAGAGAGAGAGAGAGAGAGAGAGAGAGAGAGAGAGAGAGAGACCGAAGCGAAGATGGATGGATATTGTTACAGAAGATCTGAGAGACAAACAATTGTCAGGGGACGAAGTGTTTGACCGAGCCAGGTGGAGGAAAGCTGTCAGAAACATCGACCCCCACAGAGGAGTGGGAAAAGATGCAGTGAAAGATTTTATATATGTGTATATATATATATATATACTATATATATATATATATATATATATATATATATATATATATATATATATATATATATATATATACAATCATTCATTACATCTTCACATAAATGTATGTCCATATCTATGTATATCTATACACATATTCACGTGGAAGTGTGTATGTGTGTAATTGGGGACGCATTCATATGCCTGCATATCTAGTGTTATTAGACAACAATAACACATAAAAAAATCTATCTATTAATGAACAGAAAATCATATTCGTCATTCAAAAAAAGAGAAAAACTTTGATGTTCTTATAACATTACAAGAACATCAAAACCTCAGAAGCCTCAAAAACCCCAAAAACCGAACCCTACGAACAATAATTTAACCCGATGCCATTAATCTTTGACCTCTCTCCAACATTCGTTAATATATTCATACAATCATTTTAATTTTGTTCCTTGTCACTGTACCTTAGTCCAGCAACAATATAGAACAATGGTTCTCAACCTTTTCTGGCCCATGCACCCTTTCATCATATGTCAGAATGTCATCCCCACCCCCTTTCCAAAATTGCCTGTCTCAAAAGATGCATTCCAAAGAATATGCAACAAAATACTGACACAAACACACAAGCTAGCTAAGAGAGAGCCCAACGTGACCTCTCAGTAATGCGGACCGATGCACACTGCGTTTTGTGTGGTCCTAGAGCCAGTTTGAGCCTGCCAATCTGTGGTCACAATCCCCCCCCCACCCCACCGAAACTCTGAAATTCCCCCCTGGTTGAGAACCACTGGTCTAGAATCTAGATCCATCCGTTGGGTAACTTTTCTAAGCCCTCCTCACACCAAATCGATCCTTCCTGCTTTAAATCCTTTCAATCTCCTTCTTTTGAAGGCCGGCTGGCTCTTGTCTGCGGCACCGCTGCCTCGTTCTGAGAGGAATTCATCGACACAAGCATCTTGAACAACATCCACCGTCATCCATTATCTTCTCTCCAATATCGACTTTGCTTTTTGCTTTCTCAGTCTACTTCAATCATACTTTTTACCTTCATTCATCATCTTTTTACCTCACTCAAACACTGTCCACGTAAATCCTCCCAGTTACCTTTACCTTACAGTTCGACGCTTCTTGCACTTCACTCTGCAATCATCTCCTTTTCTCCAACAGTCTTCTGGACCTTTGCACGATTCTCTTCCTCCCACAAACAACCATTTATCACAATACAGTATCCTCTGACCTCTCTCCATCATCGGCGGTTCTCAAAATGTACACCTCATCTCTACCGACAAGAAGTAGAACTCTCTCTCTCTCTCTCTCTCTCACAAAAACACATGAACACACATACACACAAACACACTCACACATACACATATACACACACACACACGATGCCATCGTTTCCCTTTTCTTGTGTACGTGGCATTCATAAAATAACCTAAGGTAAAAACCAGGGATGTACTCAGTGCCTAACATACAAAATGCAACCGTAAGTCATAAAACAACGTTGATTTCACACGCATCATTTCGATTTGACTGAAATCCAATTCAAAAATGACCTCGAGAAATACATATCATGACCACCAAATCAAAGTAAAAAAAAAAAATTGCATCCATGAATATACTCATCCCACAGACACTACGTACACTGTAAATTCCCACAAACACACTGGTATATATATTATATGGTGACCGGTATGTACTCCTGGTTTTTTGACCCCGGTAATTTCACTCCCGGTATTATGGCTCCTGGTAAATAGAGATCCGGTTTCTTTAACATCCGGCAATTTGACACCCAAAATAAACAAATAGCTTATTTAGAAAGCATATTGTTTTGAAATAGCTTAGGGCAATTATCCTA
>NC_089772.1:8034124-8159124 GCF_040412425.1 Macrobrachium rosenbergii | reverse complement strand
GAAATAAATTCCTCTAATTCTTCAATAGCCGGCCGGAGATTCGAACTCGGGCCTAGCGAGTGCTAGCCGACAACTCTACCGACTCGCCCAACGAGGAACTAGGTTACTGCAGTGACGACAACAGTAGTTCAAAGGTAATTTATGAATATAACTAGACAAGAGAGAGAGAGAGAGAGAGAGAATGACTCACGAAGGGACATGATGAATTCCCTATAACCCAGACCACGGCAGAATTAAATCAATTAGCATCCGCCCACCTGCATTCCGACTGCATCCCCAGCACACTGGAGACGCCAATGATTAACCATCGGCGTTTCATTCATTTTTCAGCGACGGACGAAATTTAACCCAGAACCAAAGAATACGAAATAAAAGATGGGATAAAAACTGCAGCAAGGGATTTCATCGTATGAGTGTGACGTAAAACTTGTGACGTGAAACTGTTCTCTCGCTTTTCCGGCTCTGGCGTCACAAAACCAAAGGTTATCTAGTCCCAAGCGAGGGCAGAACCATCAGAAGTTTCATGAAATCCACATCAGGTTTCTGTTGACTTTAGCTGAATTATGTATTCGGGGTCAGTCGACTACACTGGAAGTCCGTCTCGCTCGACCCTCTTTGTATCGTCGCCCTTTGCGACTGAATGGCTACACTATGCTAATGTATATAATTATAACACGTAAATAAAGCGGATACGCGATATATTTACAAACTAACACGCATATATATATGATACACACACACACACACACACACACATATATATATATATATATATATATATATATATATATATATATATATATATATATATATTTCATAACTATCTTTTCATATATATATAAATTGTGTCTTTTCTTCAGCCATATTTTTAATTCATGAATCCTGGATGAACCTACCGTACAGGAAACTTAACTTGCACAACAGGAGTCACTTCATACTCTTACTCAGAAGACTAATATGCTGTTTAAACAGTACAATATATATATATATATATATATATATATATATATATATATATATATATATATATATATATATATATATATATATATTATATATATATATATATATAGTTTTGTAGTTTCGAGTAAACGTTATAAGCGCGCCTTTCACATACGGCTGTGATCCTCTGCAGACAGCTGACTAACAGTTGCATAATTCCCCGACAGATCACACACAACGGGGCTTAATGGACGGTGTCCTTATTGCTACGTCCTTTCCCGGCGATCAAACCTGGCTACTGATGTGGCTGATGAAGCGAGAATGCTCTCGGCCCGCTGGCAACAGATTAATCCTCTCGAAAGCCTCTTTCTGCACAGACCTCTGCTGTTCCAATCTACGGCGGATCTCCTGTCCCTACTGCCAAAAAATATATTCTGGGTAATGCCACCCTTCTTCTGGATCCAGCCACCTGCAGCGTCTTCAAACGAACGTATTTCCAGATGCGAGCACACACTGCACACCCACTTGAACTGATGCATAAAATCTCCGGTGCGTGTAAGGGTGATGAATACCAGACATATTTTTTACGTGAAAACACAACATTCCAGATGTTTTCGTCTGCGCGCCACTGCTCGTTGTAATCCTATGCTGGTAGTGCTCATCTCATTAATGGCGGCCCCCCCTCTGCGGGAACAGTAATACTAACCACAACTACTGCAAACATTGCCAAAGGTAGTCCTGATAAAACCTAAGGGGAAAAATCTAACAAGCTCACTTGCAATCAATTCTTGTTATTCAAGAATCAACAAGACTGGAAAGATCTACACCTAGGGAATGCCAATACGTTACAAGGAAAAAATTACTGTCACGGCTTTAGAGGAAAGAAATCGGTACCGTTATTACACAATTACCTTAAAAAAACAATTGTACTCTATGACCAGAAACTAAGAGAAAATGACATCGACAACATTAATAATAATAATAATAATAAATTATTATTATTATTATTATTCAAAAGATGAACCCTATTCGTACGGAACAAGCCCACAGGGGCCGCCGACTTTTAATTCAAGCTTCCAAAGAATATGGTGTTCACTCGAGAGAAGTAACAGAGGGTAATGGGAAATACAAAGAGAGATCAGTTATTGGAAATAGACAAGTTAACAAATAAATAAATAAATGAATAAATAAATAAATAAATAATAATAATAATAATAGTAATAATAATAATATTATTATTATATTATCAATGACACTTGTGTTAAAACAATCCAAAATACCCAACAGCGAACAGGAGAGAGCCCCCAAAACGTCAAGTATTAATTAACAACAACTATTTCCCCCGGGGCCATCCAAAGGCAAAAATATTTTGGAAGGTTAAGTTTCCGAGGTAGAAGGCAGGAGAGGAGGGAGGGGGGAGGAAGTAGGGAGGAAGGGGAGTTTGGGCGGTGGTGGAGGAGGGAAGAGAGGGAAGGAAATATTTCCAGGTAATTAGCATACGGTAATTATCAGAACCGACAGCTAAATGGATTTCCTAATAGACATCGCCTCTCGTATAATCACTACTCGCGACAATTCATTATCTCCACGCGGGCTTAGAGGAAGGTTACCGTGACTGAGAATGGCGATGACGGATGGTGAGAGAAGAGGATGGTGAAAGAGAAGAGAAGAGAAGAGAAGAGAAGAAGGGAAACACGCTAACGAAGACAAGGCGCTTCCTCTGATACTAACGACGCATGGAAGTAACGGTCACGACGCCTGGCTGTTTGAGTTGAATTGAGTGTAGAATTTCGGACAAAGGCCAAAAGCGCTGGGATCTATGGGGTCATTCAGCGCTGAAACGGAAATTGACAGTAATAGGTTTGAAGGGCTAAACAGGAGGAAAGCCTCGCAGTTGCACTATGAATCAACTGTTAGGAGAGGGTGGAAAGTACGATGGAAGAGAATATGAAAGGAGGTACAGTAAAAGGAACGAAAGGGGTTGCAGCTAGGGGCCGAAGGCACGATGCAAAGAACCTAAAGTAATGCCTACAGTGCACCGCATGAAGTGCACTGACGGCACTAACCCCTTACGGGGAAACACGACGCCTGGCCCCTGGGATAGCAAATGCCCTCATGCTGCCCACCATCTCCTCTGTAGGGTGGTGCCCTCCCAATCAACATGCCCCAATCCTTCACTGAAGAAATAAATACTTCTTATCATTTCTTGAATAAATGTCCATTTGTTAATTTTCGTTAAACTGGGACGAATTATCCTCGTAGGGAAAAAATCAACGTTGGAGCTTGGAGAGAAAAAGTTATGATATGTCTAAATGATACGTCAAGAATCTAAAATAAGCTAACCTCATTAAACCTCAGTAAATCTCTCTCTAAATCTCTCTCTCTCTCTCTCTCTCTCTCTCTCTCTCTCTCTCTCTCTCTCTCTCTCTCTCTCTCCACAAAACTGCAAGCCTTTAACTCAATAACTTGAAGGGTTACAGAGCAATTTTATTACAAATTGCAAATTATTTTTTTATTTCCATATAATTTCCATCGTAACATTGTAACATATGTTTCAATATTTCAGACTTCCTCAAAACAACCAGCTACCTAATGAAACAACAATCCAACTAAGACTACATATTCCTATCAAGATATTATATCAGTACAAAAATTTACAATAAACAACTAATAAGCTGGAACAATGTTTGCTACCCATCACAAAATTAAGAACGCTGTAACGCCAACACAACCCTTAGAAGTCCTTATAAAAAACACCAAATGGTTCTCCAATAAAACATAAATTGAAAAGTACACATATTACTATTATTATTATTATTAATTATTATTATTATTATTATTATTATTATTATTATTAGCCAAACTGCAACCATAGTGGGAAAAGCAGAACGCAACATGGCCAAAGGCTCCCAGTACAGAATAAGAAACAGAGAAGTAAAGAATAGACTATGGAAGAGAAATAACATAAAAAGCAAATAAGATGCCTAATGACAAATGTGATCAATTTTAATACAAAATAAATAAGGCAAATAATAAAAAATCTATTTAAAAATCGACACAAATACAAATTTTTTACTAAAACTTGAACAATTTCTCATCAATGCAATATTCACACTGGAAGGCTACAATTAATACGGGTTTTCGAAAAGCAATATTCGCCCGGAAATCATACACCTGAAGCCTAAGAAAATGCTCTATTTCCAGTAAAATAGAAGCGAAAATTTCATTGCTGTAATATTAATTCACGGATAATGCAACATTTACAATGAAAATCGCCCGTAACCCAATTTCCACCTGGCAGCTCCGGGAACAAACGCGCCCTTACGCCGCACAATGCGCAGAAAGGCTGGAACAATAGGGCTGAACATTTAGCGCTCATTTGCACGTTGGAGAGCACTTCACTTCTCTCAGGCTCGGTGCTATTATCCACGTGGCCGTCCCAATTCTTCCAAGGATGCATGTAGGACACCAGAGCAGGATACCTAAGGGTGACTACTGCCTGGTGAACACTAAACACCATTCTCGAGTATCCTTCATGTCTGTTATTCAATTGATGCAATTGTTGTCACCCAATATTTTTTCTTTCCTCAAAGTTCTAGGAGGCACTTTTACAAGGGTACCTACAGCCTTGAGAATCCTTTACAGGCGTTCCCCGGTTTCATCGTACAATCCGTATGTCTGTTGTTCATATTAACATCTTTAGCGATGAAGTCTATTTCACACATACATTTATATAAACACACACACACACACACACACACACACACACACACACACATATATATATATATATATATATATATATATATATATATATATATATATATATATATATATATATATATATATATATATGTATGTATGTATGTATGTATGTATGTATTACATGCGACAATCTTATACATCACAACTGCAATCTCAGATATTAAGAGAAAATACATCATAAATACCAAAGATCCTTTACACTGGGAATAACTTACACGCAAGGGAATTACAAATGATAAGTCTTCTAAGCAACACCAGGATTCCAACCCATGAGTAACAGTAGGAGACGGGGCGGGTGGCCAAAACTATGCAATCTAGTTGATTTCAACTCCGGTGTAATAGCATATAACGCGTGGCATTGGCCAGAGGTAGAACATTGGTTTTGCGGTCACCTTAAGATCAGCTGCTACCAATCAATCCAGCTATGAATGGACACCCTTGTCAGCTAGGAGTAAAAAAAAAAAAAGAGGGAAATTCATAAGTATTATGAACATGTATGTGTTTGTGCCGGTGCCAAGATCATTTTTGACATCCAATTTCAAACGCAAACAAATCCGCTTCAACAGCCGATATGCATCGACGAGAACAGATTCTTACCGAACAACCTTACTTTTACCGCCACTCATGCGTGAGAGAGAGAGAGAGAGAGAGAGAGATCCTGCCATTCAATGACATAACATACGGTTTCCCTTTCCGTTTGCTCTCCATACATAACAATTCACTCCTCCTGTCAGTTGAGCAACAAGTGGCCATCGGTAATTAAGTCTCGAAGAGACCGCAAGACACTACAGATTTCTTTCATTCATACGCAAACGCAAACACACATACATATATACATACATACAAACATACGCACACACACACATATACAGTATATATTTATAAATGTATGTATGTAATTGCATATATACCAAATGTATCAGTAATATATTGAAGATTTATCAGAAAAATACAGACAATCTCTCTCTCCTTTTCCACGCGGTACACCAGCACATACATGTATGTGTATACATATATATGCATATACAGTACATACATACACACAAATATATGTATATATATACATGCATATATATACATATCTATATACATACATACATATATATATATAGTATATATATACATACATACATATATATATATATATACATATGCATACATAAATTTATATACATACATGCACACAAATATTTAATCTAAATGTTGGACAGTTTATTGAATGGGAAATTAAACTATTTTTCATAATCAATAATACTCCATATAACTTTCCATGCACCATCGATGTAAATAATATAATTAGGGATATTCAGACTAAATAAGTGATACTACCCTTAGATAAAGGCAATAGTAATCTTGTCTTTATACGTAAAACAAAATTCTATCCTCGAAAGTTTTCATCTCAAAATTAAAATCTTGTGACAATTACGAGAGGTGCAATACTAATAAAGAAGATATTAAATAAATTGTTGGCAGACATACTTAAGCCATATAAAGTGGTACCTGCTACATATAATTTACCTTTTATGTGTCCAACACCAAAATTTCATAAAAGTCCTATAACACTTAGATGTATATAACGAGCTAAGTAAATTGCATTAATAAAGAGATGAACATTATGCTTAACTTAGTTTCAGATACTCTTTATATTTGATAATAACAATAATAATAACTGGATCATTAAAATTAACAGCCGAGTAATAGAATCGATTCGGTCATGTAATAATAATCCTGTAGATTCAGGTAATTATATGCTGTTTGTTCGATTTTAATACTCTGTATATTACGTCACCGCATGATAATCTAATTAGATACATTGCGGTCTCACATAACAAATATATCTATGCTAATTTATAAATACACTATGAAAATAATACAATAATAATTGTTCATAAATATTTCTCTCCCCCTTCTCTCTCCCCCCTCTCTCTCTCTCTCTCTCTCTCTCTCTCTCTCTCTCTCTCTCTCTCTCTCTCTCTCTCTCTCTCTCTCTCTCTCTCTCTGTCAGTCCCCACCCCAATAAGGAAATTATACAACTGTTTGTTTAATAGATTCGATCTTCAAAGGAAGCCCTTGGAATAGAAGTAGTTCTTCAGCCTTTAAAAGACAAAGTTGAAAATTGAAATTTCAAAGGCGAGGAAGTTCCTCATAAATGCTGTTATTCTTTCAATTTTATTTTCATTTGTTTTACTCTTGAATTTTGAAAATGTCAAATCTGTCAATTGTTAGGCGATTTCTGATAAGTTACTGGATGATGGCCATGGTGGGTGGATGTGAAATCTGGATAACAGTAAAACTTGGATTAAAATGAAGTTTGGATGAATATGAAGTTTGGGTGAAAATGAAGTTCAGGTGAAAATGAAGTTTGGATTAACTGAAGTTTCGGTGAAAATATAGTTTAGATGAAAATAAAGTTTAGATGAATATGAAGTTTGGGTGAAAATGGAGTTTGGATGAATCTCAGGTTTGGATGAAAATGAAGTTTAGATGAATATGAGGTTTGGATGAAAATGAAGGTGGATGAAAATGGAGTTTGGGTGAATATGAAGTTTATATGAAAATGAAGTTTGGGTGAAATTTGTATGAAAATGAACTTACAGTGATACTGAAGTTTGGCTGATGATGAAGTTTAGGTGAAAATGAAATTTTTATGAAAATGCAGTTTGGGTGAAAGTGAAGTTTGTGTGAATATGAAGTTTGTGTGACGACGAAGTTTGTATGAAAATTGAAGGTAAAAATGACTTTGTAGGAAAATGAAGTTTGTAAGAGAATGAAGTCAAGTGAAAATGAAGTTAATGTAAAAATGAAGTTTGTATGAAAATGAAGAATGTATGAAATGAAATTTGTTTGAAAATGAAGATTGTATGAAAATGAAATCTGTGTGAAAACGAAGGTACAAATGAAGTTTTTATGAAAATAAAGTTTAGGTGAAAATGAAGTCTGGATGAATATACAGTTTGGGTGAAAATGTGAAAATGAAGTCTGGATGATGATGAAATTTAAGCAAAAAAGGAAGTCTGTATGAAAATGCAGTTTGGGTGACTGCCTGAAAATAAAATTTGTATGAAAATGAAGTTCGTATGAAAATTAAGTCAAGGGGAAAATGGAGTTGTGGATTTCACTTGAAAATGAAGTTTGGGTGAAAGTGAAGTTTGTATGAAAATGAAGAGTTTCATATATATATATATATATATATATATATATATATATATATATATATATATATATATATATATATATATATATATATATATAGACCGTTATTCATAAAATAATTACCCGAAACAAGACAGGTAGGTAGGTAGAAAGGTAGACAAGCGGGCCAAATATTTACCAAATTAGGAAGGAATTTGACTCTTGAGAGAAGATTCCACTCGGTCTGTTGACGTATTTTCCTTATTTCGAAAGATCTTTCTTTTTCATTTTCAAACGTTAAAAAAAACAAGTGCCCAGAGATTTGACTCCGGGAAAACAAACATATATTTTCCTTTTCTTGGGCCTTGAGAAAACAGGAAGGTACTCTTGAGTATATACCACTTGGGCTTGTGTTAATACTCCCCAAGAAGAAGAAGAAGAAGAAGAAGAAGAAGAAGGGAGAGAGAGAGAGAGAGAGAGAGAGAGAGAGAGAGAGAGAGAGAGAGAGAGGGGGGAAGTTAATCTTGGGTATATAACCTAGATTAACTGGACTTATGATAATATTCCCAAGAAGAGAGAGAGAGAGAGAGAGAGAGAGAGAGAGAGAGAGAGAGAGAGAGAGAGAGAGAGAGAGAGAGAGAGAGAGAGAGAGAGAGAGTTTCTGTTGGGTATCGACTCGTCATAGAACTGAAATCAGTGTTACGTAACTTTCATTAGAATTGATTAGGTGAAATAAAATTGTGTTAGATTCAGGAAATCTCTCCACAGATTCTGATTTGCACTGTCCGACATTTTATAATTAATTTATCTTCGTATTCCATGTATTCTTGAATACTTGAATTTCTGTCTGAAAAATATAGAGGAAATTCGAGATCCTAATTTTAGGCCAAGAAGAAGGGTTGTGCCGAACTGCAAGCTCGTACCAACATTTTGACGTTTTTCCTATTATTTCGGAGTCACCCGCTCCACTAACAACGGACGAGGGCGACCACCACAGACAGGAAGCTGTTGGTACAATCAATCAACCTTTCTTCATCTCTAAGGGGATGAAGTCTCATTCTTTATATCTACACTATACTTTTAAGTTGAAAAATAACACCTTCCAGAAACAGGGCACAATAAATAAACCACAACAACAGGCAATTAAAGGAAAATATAACAGGCAAATTAGATCAATTTCATAAATCGTTACAAACTGTTTTCCAAGAAGAAATATTTCTTTCCCCCTTTGAGAATGATAACATGACCATAAAGTATTTTCCAAATTACTGAACCATGAAAATATCTTCAAAGTACAGTAACGCTACTCTATGGTGTCTTACATAATCGTTTTCCTGAAGTCCTGAAGTACCTTCTTGAGTCATTACTGTAATGAAATATCTCTAAAAAAAAGTGCTACACTTCGATATATTTTTGAACTACTGCACTTTGGAAATGAAGTATTGTGCTGCTGAAATAATGCACAATGAAATACCTCCTGGAATAAATGTTGTTCATAAAAAATATATTCATACTACGGTAATAGTGCAAGAACAGTATCATAACCAAATAATGCATACACAGTATTAAAACGATGAAACATTTTCAAGCCATAATACCGTACAGCACTCCTAACATAATGCACCCACGAAGTATCTTCTAAATAAATGTGTATCTTTGAAACACCTAAGCACAGCATTCAACTTCTAAAACTTTGTAACGTATTGCACCAATGGAATCTCTCCCAGCAGGGTAATATCCCCCAATTAGCTTTTCCCTAACGCAACTGTTTGCGACGGAAATCAATTTCCTCGCAAACACACAACCATCCATTCTCGAATACCTCGATGACGTCACTCGAGGAGAAGGGCACTATCAGACTCCACACAGCGCCACCCGCGGGAGCTACGACACGGCAAGTTGCCAAAACGTTGTTGTGTTGACACTGCGCAGCGCAACAGGAAACCCAGTCGCAACACTTGCAACCCGTAGTTTATCCGTCCCAAATCCTCGACGGAATAGGGTCGCCACGTTTATAATCTGTTTTGATTTTAATTCGTGTGAAGAAAGCAGCAAACATTAGACACCAACTGTTGACACCACACCATTCATCGCATCATTCCTGACCCCCCCCCCCTTTAATTAACAAATCGGTAAATCCAAGAACAGACGTATGCACAATGCGGAACGTAAATAAAGAAAGAATGGCCGAGAAGTTCACCGGCATGCAAAAAAATACTGTAAATTTAATTTCCCGCTTGGATCCGAATTTTGAATCCCATGAAAAATAAGTGCCGCAAAATCTGCCTTTAAAACTTTACAAAGGATAAATTACGAAAACAGGCCAAACCGAACAGAGGAATAAATTCACCAAAATATGACAGGAGCAAAAGGAAAGGACTTGAAATCGTGCTCCAGAGTAAGTCATTTTCTACCTTCCTCCGTGTCTCCCGAAAGAATGACCTTCGTCACCAAGGCCAAGAGAGACAAGGTCTATCCAATTGGGTGGAGTCGTCTCCCACCTGTGGTAACTACCTAGGCGATGACGTCTCTTAGAGGTACCTGCTCATTACGGAAATTCATCTGCTGACGCAATAAGGAGGTAGACAAAGCTCCGCCTACATGGGGGATTTGGGGGGGGGAAGTGAGCAGACCTTCTCTTTCTCTTGGCCTGGTTCGTCAACACCAAAGTGCGTCATCTCAATTCACGTTCCCCTTGTAACGGTGAACCTTGACTTAGGCATATAATCCTCAACTCAGCCGCTTCCTTCTACCATAAAACAACGTCAAATATAAAAATTCAAGCGACATCAGTGCTTGAGAAGCTACTCTGCCTGGTAGTAAACCCCCAAAGGCAAAAACACATATAAATGTAGAATGGGTTTATAAACCAAGACTGAAGAGCAAAGACACATTAGCAGGAGGAAATAAAACGTGAGTGGAGATGGATGAACCCAAATGTGAACGAGATGGGGATCAAGGTATGCTAAAAAGGATCTGAGAGAGAGAGAGAGAGAGAGAGAGAGAGAGAGAGAGAGAGAGAGAGAGAGTAGTTCTAGGTCAATACGACAACATTTGTGATTAACTGTTGGATGAATTAAAGAGTACATGTACTAAGCTTAAATAAAAAAAATTTTGGCAGCAATTGACCAAAAACATATCTTTTTAAAACGTAAATTTTAATATGAAGCTTGATGGTCTAGCCAAAAAAGGACACAGGCTTTTTGTTTTTTTAAATCCACATATTTGTAAAAGAAGTGCAAATCGAAACGGGAGTCGGAAAACATGTGGTCAACGCAAAAATAAGTAGATAATAAGACCAGTATCTATCTCAGACCATATAAACAATTCATCAGCCTCAAGTTGAAGAGCCACAAAAGACGAATATTGTCATAACTCCTAAACAAATAAAACAGTCACTGCCTTTCCTAGTTTTACATATATTAATTTGCATGTTGCTCTCCAGAGAACCTTGATTGTATACTCCCTTTAATCCTTGGGCCACCGTGTACACACCAGGCATGGGAATCCCACAAACAAGGACCTGCAACACATCTTTTTGAGGTGGCCCACAGATATTTTGTCGAAGCGGCGAACTCTTAAGATCAACCCGTTTGACGAGAACTACTTCCACCCTGGATTTCTGTCTGTTTCTCCAAACAATTCCCGCCAATGGAATTATATTCAACAACCCTCCTACGTGCCCAAGCCAATAAACAAGCAGGCACAACAAGATTACCTAACGGTTTCATTCGTAGAGAGAAATTCCATCCCATGAATAATGAGAATCGAGTGCTACCCTCATGAAAGGTTCATGTATCTTGGATGTTGTCAGGACGAGTAGAATTCTGATCTCGGATTCAACATCCGACACCGGCCTCGCGCAAATGAACGACGTCCTCCTCCTCCTCCTCCTCCTCCTCCTCCTCCTCCTCCTCCTCCTCCTCCTCCTCCTCCTCCTCCTCCTCCTCCTCCTCCTCCTCCTCCTCCTCCTCCTCCTCCTCCTCCTCCTCCTCCTCCTCCTCCTCCTCCTCCTCCTCCTCCTCCCAGAGAGAGAAGCAATCGCCAAGATAATGGATCTTCTTCGTCTGTTGTACAATCAATGATCAAATGTGCGACAGGAAATAGGAATTATTAATAGCACAAAGAGCCGCAGAAAAATCGCTCAAAAAGAAAAAGAAAAACGTAACAAAGCTGTCTATATTTCTAATAGAACTGATGTAACATGGTAAAAAAGGTTACGTACATTTTTGAAATTTCTTAAAATAGAAGGACTTCATGAAATTACGCAATAGGAGACGTTCAAATTAAATAAAAGACTCACATGTAGAAACAGCCGACTAAGAAATATCAATACCGATACAAAACTGAAATTACTTGGACAACCATAAGTGTGGAAGGATACTGACAGACGTAATACACTGTAAAAAGTTTAAAAAGTTGAAGAATGTCTCTCCCAATTAAGAATCACTAAGAAGTAGCGACAGAGAAGCAAGACAAATATATATCTATTTTGCAACTCAAACGCACTTAGCAAAGCACAATGCACAGAAGATAAAAGATAATACAAAAAAACCTGGTAAACTTTAAAAAACTCAACCTGTAAAACAAACTAACCATCCATACACAGTTTGTCACGAAACAAATCAAAACTAATTCTATCATTTCCACAAAGACCTGTCACTCGAAACCGCCAAGGAGGGGACTGTGGCGTTGAAGAAGGCACACGATGATGATGATGATGAATGATGATGATGATGATGATGATGATAGAAAGAAATGAAATACGTAGAGGATGATGAAGAGGACAGTCCTTCTTGCATTGTTTTTCACGCCAAAGAGAGGACTCAAGAGTCAACGAAATCTAAATGACGGGAGACGAAGTAAAACGAGATTGATGAATGTGATATTCAATCCTTCTAATTATTATCACTTCACGCCGCAAACAGGCATCCACAGGTGATGGTGGAGTTATCAGGTGATGCAGCCAGCATTAAATGTCACGGCTTACACACACAGAGAGAGAGAGAGAGAGAGAGAGAGAGAGAGAGAGAGAGAGAGAGAGAGAGAGAGAGAGAGAGAGAGAGAGAGAGAGGAATCCTAAGTTAAACGCATTAATTTAATGTATTCAAGCATACCGTGACTTTTAAGCTTTAGCACGAACTTACTAACCAATGTCGAGCATATTTTCAACATTTAACTTTGTAACCTGAACATTTCACGGATTACTGAAAAATAGTAGAAGTCATTTTCCACGCACTCAACACAAATAACATCAATGTGAATTTTCTATAAGACTTTCCTGCAAACAGATCGTAAGTTTTTTTAATGGTTTAATTGTAAAATGTTCTATCGATACTGATGACCATTTCAACTACGGCGCCAGTCCGCAGTACCATCAACCACAAACACCGAGTCAACGCTTACTCAACGCCTAAGTAAACAGCTTTCCTGTATCAATAAATCAAGCCTTGTCACTAATTAAAAGCCAATCCTTTACGTCTCACATAGAAAAAAGCCGAACTACCAATAATGAGCTATCATTTCCAACGGATGCATTGCGCCTGTATGCGCCGATCAATCAATCCATCCATCAAAAAATCCATGGATTAGTCAAGTTTGATTAAAAGTCCAACTTTCTTAATAATAGATACTACTGATAAGATTAAAACATTGTTATCAGAATGGCTTACACTGGCATGGTGACTTCACTACTTATATTCAACACTTGATAATTATGTTGAAGACTCAAGAATTGATTTGTAATCAAGGAAACCATTCATCATTATAAAAGAAGACGAATTTCTGTAGTTTTATACTTCACAGCAGGCCTTCGGGTCCGCTGAATTGAATTGAATATATAATTTAGGCCAAAGGCCAAGCACTGGGACCTATGAGGTCATTCAGCGCTGAAACGGAAATTGACAGTAACAGATTTGAAAGGTGTAACAGGAGGAAAACCTCTCAGTTACACTATGAATCAATTGTTAGGAGAAGGTAGAAAGTAAGATGGAAGAAAGAGAATATGAAAGGAGGTACAGTTAAAGGAACGAAAGGGGTTGCAGCTAGGGGTCGAAGGCACGCCGCGCTGTAAAGAACCTTAAATAATGCCTACAGTGCACCGCATGAGATGCAACTGACGGAACTACCCACCTACGGGGCTTCGGGTCTGTGGAAACCTTTTCATGTGACATACTTGTTCTCTACTTATAATTTCAAGGATTCATTCACTGTTACTATCCAGAGGAACGAATCTCCACTGAGCGTTCTCCTCTAAATGAAGAAGTTAGGGCATCAGAAAACCTAGCAAATACCACAGGTAAAATTCATTAAAAAGGCAGCTCAACGGAATAAAAATTTACAGACTTTTTCACGCAAACAAACCTCGCACATAGAACATAGGGTGTGTACATACAACTAAAAATTGAATGTAAATCCCACAAACCAGAGTAAACTCCAAGCTGGGTGTGTCAAACTTTAGAATGAATGTCTCGCTTCGATTTCACTGATAAGTCAAGTGTAAACTGAGAGATCAATCAAGCAATCAATCATTAAAAGGAGACACGTTGACAGATAGTATTAAGCAGAGATACTTGAACGAAATTACAATTTTATTTTTTTTTATTTATGCTCCTAGGTAACCCCTATCTTAAAATACAAGCAAATTGAAAAAATGAAATTTTTCTAGCGAAATCAAGTGACAACTGGGCTGTTCGATTCATTTATCGCCGTATCGTATCATGTGTTTACCTTTCTTACCTGCAGCAGCAAAAAAAAAAAAAAAAAAAAGCAACTTTCTGAAAACACTAGTTCTTCATTGGAGGGGTGGGTAGAGCTCTCGGATAGCACGCTGTTAGCACAGCGTTCGAGTCTTCGACCGGCCAATGAAGAATTAGAGGAATTCATTCCTGGTGATAGAAATTCATTTCTCGTTATGTGGTTCGGATTCCACAATAAGCTGTAGGTTCCGTTGCTTGGTAACCAACTGGTTCTTAGCCACGTAAAATAATCTAATCCTTCGGGCCAGCCCCAGGAGAGCTGTTAATCAGCTCAGTGGTCTGGTTAAACTAAGACATACTTTTTTCTGAAAACACTGGGTCAATATAATCTTTTATAAGGAGTATTTAGATTTCAAAGTAATATAAAGGGATTAATATACTGGATACAAAGTTTTTGTTTGTGTCTTGTTTCACGTATTTCACCACTCATGAAAACGAATGAAATTAAAAAAAAAAATACATACAAAATCTAGTCTGGACACCTAACATGTTCGTAATATATAGTTCCCACATGCAGGAATGGCGACACTGCCCAGGACAAACAATGGATCTGCTCATCGTTTCCAAAACAAAATTCCAATTGGTATTAGTAACATCAGAGTGCAAATGCTAACGTACAAGAATCGCTAAGCCTTGAAAATTTTGACCAGTTCTAGTCTCCCTAATTTCTTTATCCTTCATCAGTCTAACAGAGGAATCTACAGTTAAGGGAGTGTGATCCTTCCCCTTTCGAATTTCCCATCCCGCGGTTCGTCATAGACAATATTTATACCAGCCACAAAATGTCGTTCATTCCCTGTACAGTGGAACAGTCTGCCAGACTCGACAGCGATTGTTGGTCTCGTAAATTTATGCCCGTTTGCTATAACTTACATTCTTGACTTCTTAATGCTGCCTATTTATGGATTGTATTTACTTAAACTATTTCAAAAGCAATTCTTTATATTACCTCTCTCTCTCTCTCTCTCTCTCTCTCTCTCTCTCTCTCTCTCTCTCTCTCTCTCTCTCTCGATTTCCTAAATAGGCATCGTAATCTCCTTTGGTTAGCTTGGAAAGTAACTGGTCTTTCGGACATTTCAATGAGAATGTATGAACATTACCGAAAATGATACAGTAATATAATTTCGCTACAAATGATGGCTGCACCAGAATTATTCAATTTATGATATAATCTAATCTTTTTCATAATTCCCTTGTCGCTAAGGGAAAGCTCACCCGAAAGCTGTCCTGTATTGTATTCATCCAAGGCGGGTTATGGCACACTTGGGAAATACCATTTTACTGTTCCAAGTGATTAGTCATTATGCAAGCACAAGAATTGTGCAATATAACCACCAATCGTTTAAACCTAAAGTTGTATATGAGGGGTCTCCTCCCTGAATATAATAATAATAATAATAATAATAATAATAATAATAATAATAATAATAATAATAATAATAATAATAATAATGGACTTTTTACATAACTTCTTTACAGGCTGGCACTGAGCAGTCCATCTTTTCGGACTGTAATCTTTCCTTATAAAATTTCACAAGAATGTAGCAATATGGTGAATTTTAGAGCTAAATTGTTTAATGTGGGAACTTACCAAACCAAAAAAATAATTGAACCATAAAAGCTAATCGTAAAATCAATTAATGGCTTCAGGTTTCTTTGTGTTAGAGAGAGAGAGAGAGAGAGAGAGAGAGAGAGAGAGAGAGAGAGAGAGAGAGAGAGAGAGAGAGAGAGGAAAAGGCTTATTTTGTTGACAATGAAAATTCCTAAAGGAAGAGTGGAAAATAGAACTGCAAGCGAACACACACGACAAATGCAAATTGCTTAGTAAGAGAGAGAGAGAGACAGAGAGAGAGAGAGAGAGACCACTTACCCACACGATTGCTAAATTCGAGAGGGAAAAAAAGCATTAACCACAACTATGTAATTAGCAATTAGCCCATCCCTTTTCAACAGCAAAATGACACAAACTCATGTAAAACCTAGCAGTGGGTCAACGTCCTTTTTGTCAGCGTCCAAGTGTTGTCAGTGCTATCTTTGGGCAAATATTTTTAAACACTAAAAATCCGTAAGTTTTTCTTCAAGGCAGTAATTATTGAAACACTTGCGCGGGCATATGCACACAAACTCTCCAGAATACCAATGATTTTTCAATTTACTCTATAAACATAACTTTAAAAAAAAGCTTCAAGATACCAATATATAAAAAAATATCTGCACAGTGTTATTTCTGTACTCTTATCTCAATCTATCAATTACAAAACGTTAATATGAAGCCTGCCACATTTACCTCACTAATCAGAAATCCCTAGACATTTAACTTTAACAGTATCCAACGACTCAATTCACGCACACAGGCAGCAGACCAAGTAATTGGATCATAAAAGCTCAACCCCAAAAGAAATCGCACATAGCACTTGAAAACACGTCAATTCTTTACTGCAATTAGACTGAAAACACTCATTCACTACAAGAGAGTTATCTACATACCTTCTGAATATTTCTGAGTTTACGACTGAAATGCAACATGGAAAAACTTGAAAAAGCTCCTCTCCCCCACCTCCATTTCATATGAACTCTCTAATTCAACTCAGTCAAACCCCTTTTCCAACACCCCTCCTCCGCCTATTAGCGCTGATAAAATCAACCCCAACTGTAAAGAAACTGTTCCCATTCCCGGCCACCATCAGCAATTTTATCACGGTTAAACAAACTGAATTACAACTATAAAAGAGAGAGAGAGAGAGAGAGAGAGAGAGAGAGAGAGAGAGAGAGAGACACTACCTCTGAGCCTTTTACAGTAACAGTTAAACGAGCATAACCACACACACACACACACACACACACACACACACACACACACACAGCCTATCATCCTAGTAAATATCAGATGAAGGGATATTATAGAGAGAGAGAGAGAGAGAGAGAGAGAGAGAGAGAGAGAGAGAGACTCTACCTCTGGGCCTTTTACAGTAACAGTTAAACGAGCATAACCACACACACACACACACACACACACACACACCCTTTCATCCTAGTAAATATCAGATGAAGGGATATTATACAGAGAGAGAGAGAGAGAGAGAGAGAGAGAGAGAGAGAGAGAGAGAGAGAGAGAGAGAGAGAGAGAGAGAGCTTTCACCCTAGTAAATATCAGATGAAGGGATATTATACAGAGAGAGAGAGAGAGAGAGAGAGAGAGAGAGAGAGAGAGAGAGAGAGAGAGAGAGAGAGGCTTTCATCCTAGTAAATAACAGATGAAGGGATATTATAGAGAGAGAGAGAGAGAGAGAGAGAGAGAGAGAGAGAGAGAGAGAGAGAGAGAGAGAGAGAGAGAGCCTTTCACCCTAGTAAATATCAGATGAAGGGATATTATACAGTGAGAGAGAGAGAGGCTTTCATCCTAGTAAATAACAGCTGACGGATATTATACAGAGAGAGAGAGAGAGAGAGAGAGAGAGTCTCAGTCTGAAGGAGGCTACTGTAAAACTAGCGAGACCTCAACATGAAGAACTTGGTAATTCGCGAAACAGCCGACCAAGTAAGCTAATGTTCCCAAGGGTCCCTCATGTGGCGAAGCGCTCTAATGACTGTCTGAGATCCAGCAACCAATTTTCACGTAACAGTCACCATTAATGCGAAGCTCCTAGTTCGCGTACATGTAGTGCGGCAGAAATCGGTTCCTTGAGTCTTCTTTTATGCATAAATTAACGACCGATTCGTTGCAAAATAACTACAACGGAGTCGAATCTTTTCCGTAAATCAAATACCCCGGGAAATTCCTGCCGTATGTAAAAGAAAACGTCTAGAGTAAGCTGGCACATCTCAATTAATTTGTAATCTTATCAACATTCTAAACAGGTGAAAATGCGCAGAAGTTTATTCGGCGCAATCGAGTTTTCTGTACAGCCGCTACAGCGTATAATCAAGGCCACCGAAAATAGATCACCACTGCCCGGTGGTGGTCTGTCCTATATCGTTGCCAGAAGCACGATTATGGCTCACTTTAACCTTAAATAAAATCAAAACTACTGAGGCTAGACGGCTGCAATTTGGTATGTCTGATGACTGGAGGGTGGATGATCAACGTAACAATTTGCAGCCCTCTAGCCTCAGTAGTTTTGAAGATTTGAGGGCGGACAGAAAAAGTGCGGACGTCAAAAGTGCGAACGGACAGATAACGCCGGCACAATAGGAGCGTTTAGAAAAGAATAAAATTAAAATATTTACTAAGTTGCCCCTGCGCTTCAAACTGTGCAAATTCTGACAATCAGCTGAAAACTGGTGTTACGATCTGTGGCACCGCTATTCGCTCCTGCAAATGGCTTCTTAACACATTACTCCGTTACTTCAAGCGTTGCGTCATCTTCACATTTAATTCGGACAATTTAGCAATCTCAGCCACAGCATTCGAGACTGGCTGACGACAAATGTGGATCAGACAGGGCAGGGGAATTTAGCCGTCGTGTTTGGTAGTATGGAACTTACTAGCATGGAAGAACGAGTAGTGGTTAAGTATACCTTAGTTTAACCAGACCACTGAGCTGATTAACAGCTCTCCTAGAGAGGGCTGGCCCAAAGGATTAGACTTATTTAGCGTGGCTAAGAACCGATTGGTTACCTAGCAACGGGACCTACAGCTTATTGTGGAATTCGAGCCACATTATAACGAGAAATGAATTTCTATCACCAGAAATAAATTTCTCTAATTCTTCATTGGCCGGTCGGAGAATCGAACGCAGGCCCAGCAGAGTGCTAGCCGAGAACGAACGAGTAGTGGTGGCACAAGGCCACCTTCACCCAACAACAAAATGGCAAGAAGCAGTGTAGAAACTAATTAAAATACCCGGTTCGAATAATAAACTTTTTTGAATAGTTTTCCTCCATTCCTACTTTAATTTTCCATTTTTGCAAAACCAATGCCAATGCGTCCGTTCTAATCATCAATTTTCCAGCGTCATCAAAGATACTGAAGTACAATATCGAAATCCACAATTTCGCATCATCCTATTATTATTCTTCCTAACCTCACTAGAGACAATCAGAACAGATTAATTTCGGTATGGAAACGTGAAAAATAATGGGACAATTAAATTTTCCTTACTAAGCAAAATTGTATTCCGCTAACTGGGGCATCCTAATTTTGTGGCTGACTAAGTCAATGAAATCCATGTCGATTCTCTCTCTCTCTCTCTCTCTCTCTCTCTCTCTCTCTCTCTCTCTCTCTCTCTCTCTCTCTGCGCGCACACACACAAGCACAAACGAATTCCTAAAAGCCCGAGTTCCTCGTTGGACAAGTCGGTAGAGTTCTCGGCTAGCACTTTGCTAGGCCCGAGTTCGAGTCTCCGGCTGGCCAGTGAAGAATTAGAGGAATTTATTTCTAGTGATAGAAATTCATTTCTCGCTATAATATGGTTCGGATTCCACAATAAGCTGTAGGTCCCGTTGCTAGGTAACCAACTGGTTCTTAGCCACGTAAAATAAGTCTAATCCTCCGGGCCAGCGCTAGGAGAGCTGTTAATCAGTTTAGTGGTCTGGTTAAACTAAGGTATACGTAAAGTAACTAAAAGCCCGAATTGTGTTCTACTTTTGTAGTCTGCCTCCAAGAAGCCTGACTACAGGGCAACAACTCTTCCAGATGTATATGGGACTCATTGCAGGCTATTCAAGAGCGACTCTTCCATCACATGGATGGCCCGTCACTGATGTCCGACGCTGTTCCCTTCCACCTCGTCGTCAGGTTGGAGCTGTCTCCTTGTTCACTGAACAATTGGCATAGAAGAGTTTCAGCCGTAAATCGACTCCTCTCTCTTGGCCACGTTGTGCATAAGCTGTGCAATCCACACGATACTGTGTGTAAGTTGGGAACCTGAGGGTCAATCAGTTTGTCAGTCATTCCAACCATTCATTTCTAGACTGCGGAATTTTGTTTTCCTCTGTGTTTCTGAATCACTTCACCACCCTTCTTTTTTGAAAGGTACGTTTATCACGCTTTTCTAACAGAGGGATATGAACACAGTCTTGCACTGGTCGAACTTCATCTGAATAGCCACGAAATGGTCCCTTGAAAAAAATGTATCGTATCTTGATTTAGTCGAATTGTGAGGCATACTCGGCGCCTTAGGTCCAGGGCATAAAGGGAAGAAGAAGAAGAAGAAGAAGAAGAAGAAGAAGAAGAAGAAGAAGACAAATGAATGGCGCCACAGCCGCAATGGAAATAACAGACATGTGTGTTAAAAAAAAAAAAACGTGTGGGGAATACTGAGAATTAGTGAAAACAAACATTTAAATATCAAGGTTAGAGGCAGAAGTCACCGAACAGACCAATCGAGGCCCAATTTCTGATAACTGCAGAGTAAACTTCGGATCTGATGACCTGACAGGTGTTACAAGGTTTCCTGAAGAAGAAGAGTAGCGCACGATATCATAAATTCATGTTGGCCCGAACCTGCTGCTACACGTTGGACGCACTTCCATAACATGCAGCATCAATGACCACGTTACCACACTGAGCCAAGTATCAATTACACAATCCGTCACACACTGCAAATGCTGCTTCGGATTACTAACGCATACATACGACACAGCTCTTAGTCAAACCCAGAGTCTACGAGGACACCATCTTTCAAGACTCCTCTCCATTGGTCGTTCGGGTGAAAAGAGTGGACTTCTATAAACAGGCCAAGAGATTATTTTGCGAGACATGATGCTTACGAATGTGACATTGAGACGATTTCCATTTTATGAAAAAGAAAGGTTCGAAGCCAACTTACCATAACGTTCATTCCGCCTCGAAACAAAATGCAAGCAATATGATATATCAAAGTTAGGAACTGCAATGATACAAGCATAAAGCAAAACTCACAGGTAATTACAAGATGAATAAGATAAAAATTACCTTCTCCTCCTGCGCCTCCCTTTATGGTACTTCCAGAAGATTCTCTGAAAACAACGGCATGCAAATTTGGAGTCGGCACAGGTGCTTAAGCCGGACAATTTTGAAATAAGAAGAAAGTAAGAGAATGAAGATATCATTGGAAAACTTTAAAAGCCTGACATACTTACTTTTATCGCAACCAACAAACGAACAACAGCAACGTGAGGTTTCACTGCATAGTCAAACATACCTGGAACAAAAGGAAAAAGATGTGCATAATTAATTCCAAACCTTTTTGATAAAAAAAATATATAAATTCTTAATACCAAAATATACGAAATTCGAAAACGCTAACAATGTGTAACTACTGGAACCGGAGTGGGCAACACATCCATTCAACGGGATATACAAAAACATATATTCTTTTAGAATCTTAGTTGAAAGTACAATAAGCTGAATAATATAAATAATATAAACTTGTGAAATAATTTATATATATATATATATATATATATATATATATATATATATATATATATATATTATATGTATATATATTATTTCACAAGTTTATATTATTTATATTTATATATATTGTATATATTTAAGATCCAAAATGAAAGAGCCAAATTAAGAAATTCTGACGTCGAAGCAGGATTCGCCTGGAAACGGGTTCAAATCCTGCTACGAACCCTGGAATATCTTCCCTTGGATCATCACGGTAATAACAATATGACATACAATATAAATCCAACCGGCGACCTCCGTTAATTGTTATATTACGGACATTAATTTACAGCATATAAATCTCCACGACGGGGAACAGATTATCAGATTCTCATATAATCAACGTTAATCCATAACGATACTAAAACACAACAATAAAACACAATAATGAACAGGCCTTTCGTGTATATACCTACTCTGAAAAAAAAATTTAAAGAACACATTTCTCCAATGAACTCATCTGCTCACGAAAAAATTGGTATAACTGAAAATATCTTGTAAAAGAAACCTTTACTCCCATCTGCTACTAACAGGGGCCATTAACATTCCCCTTTCAACAGTAATTTACCTGTCAAGGCCCAACCCTATGTTTTTCCATTTCGGGTTTCCACGTTTCCACACCTTCAAGCTGAAGTGGCCACACCGAATTACCCATCCACTGGATCAGCACACTGCCCTCGAACGACAATAGCAATAATAATTATGTATGAGGATAAAATCAGACCCTTTCCTTGACTGTGAACCAGATGACGAGAACAATGACCCTCGAAAATATTAAGAATTTTTAAGATAATTTTTAATAATTTACAAAGATTTACACTCAAGAAACAGTCTGATTCTATCATCAACTTTAAAGGATGTAATTGTTTTTAGTCCTCAATAATAATTATAACCAGAAAATTTAAATACACAAAATTTTTGTATATTATAAAAATAGTTTTCGAGAACCTGACCAATTCTAATTATCAGTTTTAATATCTGAAAAAACTAATGTCGCCGATATTAATTTTCAATAAATAATGATAAAACGCCTTTGGACATCACAGAGATGTAATACATTATTTGAGAGAGAGTTCTAATATGAGGATAACAATACTATTGGAAGTACTGGGCCCTAAACATTGCTGAGACTTCAATTCAAATTTATTCATGCAGAGTCCAAAAGTAACGGAAAAGTTTACATGAAAAATACTTATCTAATTATAATTTGCCCTTTAATAAATTCCATTTCGGACAAAGTACAGGTCCATCATTAATTTCGAGTCAAGCTAGGATGTCTTTTTGGAAGCTACAGATTCCCTACCAAATACACCAACAGCCTTTAAACACTCCCTACCTATCAGACCAACGTAAATTTTAAGTATGAAGTCTCTGAGAGAGATACCAATTCCCTGTTAGTTTCAAGTACTACGTCTCTTAGTTAGTTACAAACTCTACCGATCACAACAACAACATTTTGAAGTACTAAGTCTTTGTAGAAGCTACAAGCGACTCAACAAAAAGACCAAAACTAGTTTCGAGTGCTCCATTATTTTTGGAAACTTCAAACTCGTTAATGATCAAAGGAGCACCAGATTTTAACGATTAAATCTTTTTGGAAGCTACAAATTTCCAGACAATAAAATTGTTTACAATGTTACCATTTAAGATTCTCTCCACCTTAAATAATGGCAATCCAGTTACCGAAACTTTACCAACTTATTCATCTTCGTATACATAACAGACTTTCCATTCAACTTACGGTTCACCAACCGCAAGGTAAATTAGAATTTTAGCCATTCCAACCACGCCTCTTGAAATCTAATCTGGCCTCCTCCCCTCTCACTTCCCCTTCCTCCAACAAAGGGATTCTCTGGCCGCAATTACAATACATACGGCTAATGACTCCCGTAATACCATTCCCCGTCCAATTTCCCTTCCGGCGGGGGAATTGCCCCTGCGGAACTGGCGCGGAGAATTTCCCACGGAATTAACGCTTTGGGGTTCTAAACGCCCAAATCATTTGTTTCCACAATTAACGTTTAAGCGACTTGCAAACCGTGATATCTACGTGTGTAAACACAAGGAAGTACACACTACACTTTTACAGAAAAAAGGAAAAGCCCCGAGATTTTGCCCTATACATGATACCTTCTAAGGATATGATAAGTATTACGTGGGTTTAGCTGGAAAATGCCTTTCGCAGGAAAAATCCAACACTAAGGATCCGTTCCATTGTGACGGTTTTGTCTCTGAGTCCGCACTTTTTCTGTCCGCCCTCAGGTCTTAAAAACTACTGAGGCTAGAGGCTTGCAAATTGGTATGTTGATCATCCACGCTCAAATCATCAAACATACAAAATTGCAGCCCTCTAGCCTCAGTAGTTTTTATTTTATTTAAGGTTAAAGTTAGCCATAATCGTACTTCTGGCACCGATATACGTACCAACAACGAAGGCCACCACCGGACCGTGGCTGAATTTCATGGGCCGTGGTTGAGGATACCATCGGACCGTGGCTGAGTTTCATATGCTTCAGCTAAGTTTCATGGGCCGTGGCTGAAAGTTTCATACAGCATTATACGCTATACAGAAAACCTGATTTCGCCGAAGAAACTTCGTCGCATTTTTTGCTTGTTTAATCATTTAAGACTACCACAGTATAAACTAGGACGCACCGCCAGCTGTTTATAAAAGTAAGCGCCGTTTCAAAGGTAGGATACTCGAAGCTGCTTCAATTAAGCATGTAAACAGCGTAAACCTATCACAAGAGTCATGGAAGCCAGATAAGATTGATAGTATCTTCTTGGATCTTATTTCAAAGATGGCCACACCTTGTCCTCTGGGTTCAGCCGGGCCTATCGAACTCGATATCCCTTAATTGCCCGTCATTTAGAAGCTCCTTACATTAATAAATCTCAAGTGTACTAACAAAACCATTATCATTCATAATGAAGTAAAGATACTACCAAAAATATAAAGCACCTCTGACTCACTTCAGTGTTATCTACATGGACACTTCTTCGTGTGCACACACACACACACACATACACATATATAAATATGTGCATGTGTGTATACATATATATATAGGGTGAATTACTCCTCACACACCACTTAAGCCCTATCCTTGTCCGCTTGTCCCTAGCTTTGTCACTGGTCTGTGACTGGGTCTCTATTGACAATTTCAGGAAACTCTATCAACAGCTTATGATCCACAGCAGGTAACACAGTGATATACAAAAGTAAATTGGGAGAACTAACATATTGGTCACAAGATTCCTCGCAGCTCATCAAAAGCTCACTCACAGGTATTTCGAGTATAGGGCATTAAATCAACCACAGTTTGCATCAAATTAACCAATTAATTAACTGGGGTATACCTATTAACTGGATAATTATAGTGTCCCGTTGAGCTACCTATTAGGCTCTCAGCTCTCAATTCCACGGTCTGAAGACTTGGAGTCTCCAACCAAGTAATTACGATTTAATTAAGGATAACATTTGCTGAATAAATAACACAATAGGAAATGTGGGTTCACGTTTCTCCACATTTTCTCAATCCTTCTTGAAAAGTAATCATCTTGCGTGTGTGTGTAAGTGAGAGAGAGAGAGAGAGAGAGAGAGAGAGAGAGAGAGAGAGAGAGAGAGAGAGAGAGAGAGAGAGAGAGAGATTCTGCGGAACTGTATGTTAAAGAAAATAATTATAGCTCCGAAAAGCTAAAAACTAGGAAGTGATTCTACAAAGGCCTGGAAATCTAGTTCCCGTTCCTCTCAGAAATCCGACAACTTCCTGGGAATTCACTGAACTGATGCAAGTTGTAACTGCGGGACCATGTGTCTCCACTGCCCGTGTTAAAGTCACTGTTATACCGCTCTTCAGTGTTACCACATGTTGCGGCTGTCATCAGCACCTGCATTCTTCAACGTTCGACACGCCATCAACGTTGGCAACGTTCGTCACAAACGTCATCGATCATCACCGACCTCCACAATTTTCACTTTTGTCAGTTAGGCACTTTACTCAACGGCTGTCGCAGTATGTGTCACTGTCTTCTTCAACGTCTGTTACTGTCTTATTGACAGTTGCCACTGTCGCCAACATTAATTCTGTCTTTTTCAGTGTTTTCTTTAAACCATGTCTTCTTCGCCTCCCACTGCTTTCAAGAAACCTTATCGCTGTTGTCAAAAACAGTCATTGTTTCAATATTTCAAACTGTCTGCAATGCTTTCACATCCAAGGACTACATCCCGCTACCAACATCTCTCTTCTGAACAAGCCGCACATGTGAAATCATTATCGAAATAAACTGAACACTATCATTCTGGCAAGAAGTAATTACCGAAAGGTCTTCCGTGCAGAGACCAAGACCGTTTATCATTCTGGAAGAAAGGTGTTTGGTGATAAGATAAAGATGAGAGAAGAAAAACAGTAAAATGTCAAGCCATTAAAATATACGAAACCATAATGAATAAACTATACTTCTTCCAGCATGATCCGCTAAATATATGGACCTTTTCAATGGAGCCTTTTTGAATGTTCTTACACAGAAATACGAATGAGTCAATGAAAAGTGAACAAGAAATTTAGTCGACGATTCCTAAAATAACAGATATATCCATTACATAACTGCACTAAATTCAAATACATAAGGCCCTCGCTTTCTTAACTGACCCTAAATAACGAAAAATAAAGTATGGACAGCGGAATTATCGAGCAGTATAGCAATACCTGAAGAAATAAAGACATCAAAGAAAATAATCCACCCAAACATACCACAAAAGGGGAAGAATACATAGACAAAGACACACAAATATATAATTAAACACACACACACACATATATATATATATACTGCATATAAAATGCATATATACGTGTGTGTGTGTGTGTGTGTGTGTGTGAAAAGTCAAACCAACTTAACACCGGAAGAGAGCAATGAAGGAAATCGTGTCAAATACCGCTACCATCAACATCAACACAAGTACACAAGAGCATGAAAACATACTTCACACTCGTCTTCTTCAAGCCAAAATAGGTTATCCGGTTCAAGCGCTTATTCGGTTATTTAAAATTCAGCAAAATCTGTGCGAGTTTACCAAGCTTGCGGTGCAAGTACTTAAATTTTTATTTATTTATTCATTCAGCTGGGATTGAAACTTGTCACGATGGAGACGTAATTCATCGTGCTGTTGATGAGCCTTCTGTGTAAAGTAATGATGCAACCAATGTGAAAGAGTTCTGCACAAATGTTCATACATCATAAGTTAAAATATGCATGTGGCAATGATTGCTGTGTTACTTTTTCTAGCCCATCCACTGGTAGGCAAGGCGGCTTAATATACATATACATATATATATATATATATATATATATATATATATATATATATATATATATATATATATATATATATATATATATATAATATTACTAAAGGACCTCATTCAAACTGGATGGTATCTAATGGAGTTTTATCAAAAGTTACAAGCTTTCTTGGACAAACAGTCCACATTATCAAGTATCAGTACAATCTTGATAATGTGGACTGTTTGTCCAAGAAAGTAACTTTTTGAATAAAAACTCCATTAGATACCATCCAGTTTGAATGAGGTCCTTTAGTAATTCTACTAATGCACAGAACAATTGTGTATGTGATAAAGTTATATATATATATATATATATATATATATATATATATATATATATATATATATATATATATATATATATATATATATATATATATATATATAAATAACTGACAAAGGCACGGCAGACTTTTCCTTGACATTTGTGAAATGTGATTCGACAGAAATTGAGCTTTCAATTTCATCATGAACCTGGGATGAAAAATATAAAAAAATAACCTTTCCCTCATGCTAATTCTAATGCTAGTAAGATAAACACAGTTGGGTTGCTTGGTAAAATAAACATACACCGAGTAAAAGCATCAAAATATTTTGTAGAAACACAAAAACGCAAACTGTTTTAATGAAAACACCATTTTTCAAAATAAGTTTCTTAAGCGTTTCTAGTAAATAATACAATCAGCAAGAACAGGTAAATCAGAGGGAGTTGTTCTTAACATTCACATTCTTTGCACTTATTAATGACTTATGTGAAACAAAATGTCAACAAACAAAAACACGTTATGTCCAGGCAAGTTGCCAAAATAACATGGGCATCATGATGTTCGGGGACACTCCGAGAACCAGACTGCTCACAAAAATATCACAAAAACGTAAAGGCGACAGATGGAATGACAGAAGTAAAACCGACATGAATAAGTTCGACTAAAAATCTATTAAACTCAGAAGTCTGCTTTGTTTAATATAATTTTGACTGCAATTCAGGCCCACGGGATAGGCGGTTTAATGCCCTCCTGAAAGAAACATCGCTGCATTCGTTGGTTCGACTCTGCTGTTGACTTTATTTCAAGCTATTCCCTCCGATTCTTCTCCTTCCTTCCATCACCATCGAACACGCGAAGGAAAATACGAATCCGTCACTGGGCCATAACATAACCACCGTTCGCACTGAGCAGAGGGAGCTTCTTGTCTCCTCGGAAGATGTCCCGTATCTCATTGGACAGGCAACGCTTTCTTACGTTGTTCGCTAACCCTGCTTCTAGCCTTGTACATCCAGGCTGTGTGATTCATTCCTGTTCATTTAGGCTCCTACGACCGTCACGCTTTCAAAAAGGTGGAGCTTTGGCTTTGTCAAAGACATACCAGAGTTTTTATCGAACACCATTTCATCCAATAACAACGTCCTCTCCTTTGCTTTCCTTCTTGAAGACTTTGCTTTAGATCCGATATTTACAAAGACTAAACACTGATCATCCTGTCGGCCTCCACACCGTTGGACAGGGGCAATGTCGCTACGGGAAGTCCAGTCACTTCAAGCTCTTAACAGGGTGTTCGTTCGACCAAGAGGCCACCTTGGCTTTAAAAAGCTACTTTAACCTAACATCGCAACTTTTGAGGGATAGAGGAAAAGACATGCAATCCGAGTAAAGGACACGAGCTTCGCTTAAATGGAGGAAAGTATGGAATATGAACTGAAATATGCACGTCAAGCACACTGACCTGTCCTTTGTAATTAAAGCTGAGAAGAACTACAAGAGGTAAAAAAAAAAAGTTAAACACCAATTAAAGTTATCTTCTTTTAAAAATTTCCCAACCAATTTACTGTAGATAAAATTAAATTTTAAAGCTAAATATTAGTCCCCCGTAAACAGTAAGTATCCATTCAGTTATAAGAGTAAAGTATTGATGAAGTTTGAGTTAAACAACTATTAACAGAAAATAATTCAGAATTATTGAATGTACTCTTAAAAACCCAAGCATAAATGCTGTCCAGTTCTTAATCAAGGTAAAACAAATTTTACCTCTGAAATTCTTAAAATTCCGAATTCTTAGCAAAGAGGCGACAGTATCTGCCAAATATCCATTTAGAGAAAAATACGTTTCCATTTAGACCGCTATTGTACAAAAGGATTTCACCTTTAATGGCGGCTAGCATGTGATCCGTAGGTACATCCACAAAATCATTTTACTGAAAAATGCATTTGTGGTCATTGAAGACCCCATTACACACACAAAAAAAGGTTGACAATGCCTCAAAGAGCGGTTAAACACGCGAACAAACAATGAGCAAAAGAAAATTGATAATTTCTTGCTCCTCTCTAAAAAAAAAAACTTGGAAAAACAGACATTGTCACAAGAAGGTCATTCCAGACCTTTTTCTGACCCTAAAGACTTCATTAATTTGAAGAATGTCATTCAAAAGGTCTTGTACAAAGGATAAATACCACCAGGCCCCTTTCCCGAACCACCTACAAATAGCTCTCTCTCTCTCTCTCTCTCTCTCTCTCTCTCTCTCTCTCTCTCTCTCTCTCTCTCTCTCTCTCTCTCTCTCCTACATACAGTATGAACGACCTTTCGTTTGCCAAGACCCTAACCATTCTAATTATTCAGCTATTATGAGTATTTAGAGCACATTAGCAAATATGATCCATTCTTCTTTTTATTTTTTTTAAGAAAATACTCTTCTTCCCCCTCCCCCAAACTATGTATGTCTGTGTGTGTATGTGCGTGTGAGTGTGTGTGTACGGTGTGTGAGGTATGTATATCTTAAGAATGCTCTTTTTTCCATTAGACGAGGTGACTTCATTGGCTGCAAGCTTTCCAGTTCTCAAAAAGAATTTTTGGAACGAGGCTGCTGCTCCAAAAATGTCATACACACGCACACACACACATATATATACATATATATTATTTATATATATATATATATATATATATATATATATATATATATATATATATATATATATATATATATATATATATATATATATATATATATATATATATATATGTATATACATATATATCACGAGAGTTAGCACCTGACGACCATAAAATATGTATTTAGCCACGAAAATAATAATGAAAAACTTGACTGAAGCTTGGACTTTCCTCTTGTTTGACATCATCACACTCAAAATGACACATAACTTACATTATTAGGATTATTATACTCCCATACCAGGGTATCAAACATCGATAAATATAAAGATTCAATATAAAGAATCTTCCAGTTAAACACAAAAATGAGTCATAATTCCATTATTACTGCTGATTCAAGGAATATAAAATCTATCCTTCAGCCTCACAGTATATGAAGCAGCGGAAGTAGTTTGGCGTAAATTTATAATAGAATAGAATAGAATAGCATAGAATATAGAATTTAGGCCAGAGGCCAATCGCTGGGACCCTATGAGGATCATTCATCGCTGAAAGGGAATTAAGAGTAATACGCTCTGAAGGTGTAGCAAGGGGGAAACCTCGCAGTTGCACTACGAAACAATTGTTAGAAGGTGGAATGTTAGAGGGGAGAAAGAGAATATGAACGGAAGTACAGTAAAAGGAACGAAAGGGGTTGCAGCTAGGGGCCGAAGGCACGCTGCAAAGAACCTTAAGTAATGCCTGCACTGCACCGCATGACGTGCACTGATGCTACTACCACACCTCCCCTCACCGGGGGGCGAAAATTTATATACTCTAATACGGCTTACCAATCGTAGTAGCGCCGAATGAAAAGCTACATTTTTCTTCTTCTTTTAATCTTCAATACACACACACACACAAAAACTGAGAAAACACTATCATATCCTGTTCCAAGAAATATGCAAAACTCTGAGGGAGAGAAACTCTATCCACTAAGGCCTCTCTCTCTCTCTCTCTCTCTCTCTCTCTCTCTCTCTCTCTCTCTCTCTCATCTTCCGGGACTACCGTTGAATTCAGGCTTGAGACTTTCATGGTTCCCTCCCCTTCATACTCCAAATGGCATATTTTTTTTTTTTCACGCATAACAGTCCCTCGGAAGAAAATCATTCCTCCGTTTAAAAATCCCTTACCTCTCTCTCTCTCTCTCTCTCTCTCTCTCTCTCTCTCTCTCTCTCTCTCTCTCTCTCTCTCTCTCTTTGCGAAACGTCGCTACCTCTCTCTCTTCGGAATGCAATCGCTACCTCTCTCTCTTCGGAATGCAGTATTAGAAAAAAATTGGAAAAATATTAATGTCGATGAAAATAAAACACGGTTTGAGACCAGAACACGGGTACAATAATGTGAAATTTATTATACATTATAAAATATTATTATTATTATTATTATTATTATTATTATTATTATTAATTAATTAATTAATTAAAAAGAAATAAACCCTACGTCCAGAATTACAATGAATAACAGAACAAATATTTAGATCTGTTCACACGACAATAAACAAAGTACTCGACACCGCACGTATACTCCTAAACTAAACCTATAAAAGTTTTCCCCCAAATTCAAACACTAAAACAAAAATAACAAATAGAAATACCTACCAAATAGAAATATATATTCTTGGTCCATCGAAAAACTGCACAAACAGCAGCATATGAGGAGTTTATCTGCTCGACAACACAAATAAAAATAGGAAAAGACTGTCGGTTCACAGGGCGAGAAAGGAAAAAAGAAAATACGAAGGGAACGCACGCAGGAGAAGGAAAGACTTGGAAAATAAATCCTGCTGAGAACATCAGACTGCACTCCAAATAGGCAACCCCGCCCCCGCCCCCGCCCCCCCTCTCTCTCTCTCTCACACTGGTGTGTGTGTATCTAGATCCCCTCCTATGCCAGGAAGATGGTCTCTCTCTCTCTCTCTCTCTCTCTCTCTCTCTCTCTCTCTCTCTCTCTCTCTCTCTCTCACTGGTGTGTGTCTGTGTGTGTATATCTAGATCCCCCTCCCATGCCAGGAAGATGAGAGTGAATCTATAATCATTCACTTTTGTTACTGCAAGTACAAATCTACTTTTCCTATCTTTACCTTCGCTTTTGTTTCTTCATATTCGACGCTTGTTCCTTTTAGACTGGTGCGTAAGATCGCAGCCACACAGTTTTCTGTATAGGATACTAAGATACATATGGGGTTTGTGTTTCCTTTAGAGCCACCACCTTCACCATTTTCCTTATGGCCAATCGGAAAGGGAAAACGCAATTAAATATACACTCTTGTATCACTGGTAATCTCCTTATGCACGAAGATATGTTATTTAGTTGAATTCCATATAGGAAAATGAAAGGTGCTTGTGAGAATACGCCCAACAGTTTCGTCCTCCAATGGACCTCTCCTTTAAAAAAACGCTCTAAGAAGAGGTCCATTGGAGGACGAAACTGTTGGGCATATTCTCACAAAAACACATTTCATCTTCCTATGTGGAATACAACTACACCCCTCTATGATACCTTCGCACAGACAAATTTTACTACGTATGACACTGACGGGAGCCTTTTAAAATTCATGTATACGTGAATGCATAACCGTTCCTGTAAGCATACGTGCATGCATACATTCATCAACTGGATGCTAATACAACTTACACCCTTACAACACACAATCTGTTATTCTTTGCATCCTTAATTACGGGAGAATAACAGCGTCGTGTCATGCATAACGACGGCAAGGTACATGTAGCAATGTGCGACCCTTTTGCTTTTCTACCTTACCGATGCTGGAGATCTTCTGTTCAAATTTACGTAAACGGTAGCGAGTCAATTAATATAAAATATTTAAAGGGGAAAAATGTAACGTTCATGAGACAATACTGATATGTGCCATTTTACTGCTATGATATCACTATGGAAGCACAAATAACTATAGAAAATACAAGCTCAGACATGAATACAGGCAAAAATATAAAATGAAAACAGCCAATTTCATTTTTCATGTGGGAACTAATCGGTATAGTGTATTGCGATCTACTGGTTTCCATGAATTCCTCGCACTGAGGCGATTTCACGCAATTCCTCACGAAGTCTCAGAAAAATAGGGATATATGCATGCCTAATTATAGCAGGTGAGAGAGAGAGAGAGAGAGAGAGAGAGAGAGAGAGAGAGAGAGAGAGAGAGAGAGAGAGAGAGAGAGAGAGAGAGAGAATATTTTACGAATGGACTCACCCCTCCCGCCCCCTGTGACGATTACTTCGCTAAGGGTTTCCCGCATTTATAGCAAAAGTTTGACACTTATTAGGGTAGTTTTTCTCTTACCAGCCCAGCTGCGACCCACAACAACCTACTAACGACAAGGCACCCAATTCACTGCTTAGATCAACATAAGCATACTGGATCTGCGGACAAGCGCCCATTCCTACCTCCTCTTCCAGTGGGAGAATCAGGCACTGGTCACTGAGTTTGAGACCAGAGCACACACATACCACGGTGCCACGAGACTAGGGTGAGGAATGTGGGTCATTCTGAAGTGGTCAAAGATGTGCAGATTAAAGGTGTGCAAACAAAATTTTTCTTAAACAGCACAATTAAACATGAATAGTTATATTTCAGCGCGTATGATTTACAAAATAACAATGCAAGGGGTTACAACCCTCAGAAATTCTAAAATCACCTGTTATGAAAAATGAATGCAAGCTTCAGAAAAAATATGTACGCAATTCAATAAGAAAATTTATTATCACCAGTAAAACTAAATGTACAAGCTTCATTAAAGATAATTACAGTTTCATAAGAAAATGTAAAACTACAAGCACCATGTGAAAATATACAATGCTCAAATCTCAGTCAACCAAAATTTAAAACATTTAGCAAAAACTTACAAGCCTTAAATACATATTTCAACTTAGAATTCCGAGTATCTCTTAATTTTCAAGCCCCCTTAGGAAATTGACATATATGTATTTATAAGACAAATATCCAAATACAAGCTTCAGTAAGCATCAAGATCAGAGCATACAAGCCTATAACATTCAGCAAACACAACAATGCATTTCCAAGCAACATTAAACGAAAAGTCTGCAAGCTCTGGTAGACAGATGTACAGTGAATAAAACATCAAGCATTAGTGTAAAGAACTGCAAGACTAAAAACTTCATTAAACGACAGCAACAAGCCATATCAAACACAAAAGCAGACCCTGTTACAGTTTCTACAAAGGCACCCTAATGCCCTGAGTTTCTGCATGTAGAATGCTCCGAACAATAACCATTCAAATTAAGTATTATTACATTTACCGAAAACGTTTCACAAATATAGTGTACTTGACTCTCATGGAGCTCAAAACGCCTTTCAAAACTCGACGAAATGGAAAGGCTATACGACTATAGCGCGACTGCCAGAAAAACCACTATTATCAGTAAGCTTACAAAAACACGAATAAAGGAGGCGAAACAAAAGAAAACTACAAAAGAAAGGGGGAGAGGACCATAATAATAAGTAGGGGAAGCACAAAGAGAAACGAGAATTCCATCCCTTCACCCTATACCTCAAAATAGAAATAAACCCTTCTCTACAACCGTACAACCATATACAACCATGGCCCTCTAGGCCTCTTCCATTACACCCAGAACCTCCGTCAAAAGTAACAAATAATTAACCCATTAAAAAATAGCCTGTTTTTTTAACCTACTGGAAACCATCGCTAATCACTGAAAACGCTACAATGCCCAGAACATCTACCTTAGGAACCCCACTCTCTTCCTCTAAATTACAACAGATCTCTCTGTACAACACATGACGCCTTTCGAAAAAAGCCCACATCACTGAACAACCCAGAACCTCCCTTTAAAAACACACCTGCACATCCCTTCCAAAAATCATGAAAATCTCAAATGCAAAGAATTGCCTCACTACTCCGCCTCCCGAAACAAATTCAAACCCTTCATTACGAATGGGGAAAAATAACATTCCTTTTCAAAAACCTTAAGTCACTCGACGAATCCCACACGACACCCATCCACCTCCCACCCTCCTCCACACGAAAGTCAAAAAAGCTCAAAACTTTGATATTTCAGTCAGCTGGGCTGAGAGAGGACGAAGGTAGTTGCAACAATGAGTCAGAGGAGGACGTGGTATACAAATAACGGTCCCAGAAGATATGTAATGCTCTTTTAAGTGGGCCCCAAATAAGATCCATTTTTCAATTTTTCAAAGTTCCAGAAGCCATGCTGGTAGGCCACTGATGCCCATGGTCACACCCTTGTCAAAAATGAAGAAGAGAAAAAATTAAATACAAGCAACAAAACCAAAGAGTGCACGACTGATAGGCAACCCGTCCTTAAAATCGCGAACACAGCAACCTTATGTTCCCTGCATCCATTCGAGACAGAGTTCGACAGAAACGGTCTTCATCCGAAACAATTCATCTTACAACATGCCTACTGTAAACAAGTCCATTACCAAAGCTTAAAAAGACAAGCATCGTCGGCGCATCAAATGAAACTCGGCTCCCGCAAGGCCTAAAGAACCTCAAGGAGAATGGACTCCCGTTAACAACTAAACTACGACGCCAAGACTATTGCAGCGGAGGTAGCTTGAGTATAAACAATCACAATCACCTCGAGGTAAACACAACTGTTCCCCATACCACTGGAAGACAGCGACGAGAGATGAGGGGTGGGAGGGGTCGGGGAGGTGTCAAAAACTATTCCTCTAAGGTGTCAAATGATTGGATATTGGGAGGGCCTTCTAAACGGGATTGAGGGGAGGGGAGGATTAAAGGAAGGAGAAAATTTAATGGTGGGGGGGAAGGACTAGGAATAGTTACCCATTCTCAGGACGACCGATCAGCAAGAGAATAAAGGTGATCGAAGTTGCCACTTCATGCATATCATTCACTACGTATAAAATACTGGCGCAAAAAACCAGATGGTCTGTATGCATTGCTTTCTCAACCGGAAGTTTTCTATATTGCTATGCATTATTTTGTTAAAGTGTAATAACACATGAATAATAAAACACAATAAATTACATCACCTCATTATTCATCAGTTTAAAAATCAACAAAAAATACAAAATAGATAAAACACACAACACACACACACACACACATATGTATGTATGTATGTATGTATATATATGTATATATATATATATATATATATATATATATATATATATATATATATATATATATATATATATATATATATATATATTTATATATATATATATAAATATATATATAAAACGAATACATTTTTCCCTGTTACATCTAAGACCTTAAACAAATCTGTACTTTACTTTTTAAACGTATTAAATTCAAAAGCATTTTGACGATCCGTGTGGATTCTACAGAGCACCATCTGCTAACAACTGGCGTTATCATTCAACATCGTGCAATGAACACCCTTTTGATTGATACACTTCCCTATTTATTCCTGATGCACTTGCTGGAACTTTATTCGATTCTTCTGTATTTCACCTTACTGCGCTTTCCTCAGCCACAGGCTGGACATACAGCATGAATCAGTATCTACTAATAACCATGTAACTACAGTAGTAAATTGGATACTGAATTGCTTAGTGAAAAGACTTCAAATATTTTAACATCTCTGAGTTATCATTAATATTATAATTTATAATACACAGCTTTCACATAGAACGCACCAACGAGAACTATTACTTGTAAATCAGGTTTTTACATAACAAAAATCCAATCTTTTCAGTAAAATTGTTCAGGGATAAAACATGGTTGCATAGTACACACGTAGTCTCCTCGACAAAATCAATGATATGGGTTATGTGTAAAATAAAAACACATAATACGCCAAATACGCCACCTGCTATCCACTACATAACTGCATTTTAACACAACATGTGACGGCGAGCATTCCTGCAGTTTGCGCCAAATGAAAAAGCTTTTATATTTCTCGGCGGAATAAACAAAATAAAATTACTCTTTCCATAAACCGATATTCGCATGAGCCGTTGGTGCAAAACATTTAACCTTTTCCCCCCGTATAAGCCCCGTATGGTCAATATGCAACCATGCGTGGCACTTTCGGCATTTGTCATGCAAGTATGAATGGGCAGACTGCTTTTTAGCATCAAATGAACTGCTGAAAATCATCAGAGAGAAATGAACTCTTCTTAACAGTGCACAATATAACAGTAAATTTGTAAATGCATGTGTGTATATAGTACACTATGAGAAAGTGATATCAAAGGCAAATGCCCCAATAGATTTATTCTGCCCTAAAATGGAAAACTGCAGTATCTGCAAAATTTTCAACATTGAGATATGCCGCCTTTTGGGCTCGTGAAACACTAATACACAGTTACTGCAGTTTCAGAATGATTCTTCGATGATTTCCACGAGTATTTAGGGGGTCTCATTTGCAGTATCTGCAAAATCAGTAGTAAGGCAAGGAAAACTGCAGTTTATACAATTTTTCTCAGTTTGGTATTTTTGCAAATACTGCAGTCTTCCATTTTAGGGCAGTATTCTTTTCTGATTTCTCTAGAGTCATAATGAAGACCTAAAACTCAAGCCTTCTTGTTCGTATCCTAAATCTTAATCTATGATAATAATAATAATAATAATAATAATAATAATAATAATAATAATAATAATAATAATAATAATAATAATGTCAAGAATCAGGGTTTTAAGTTAAAATGACTTCATTCATCTATAACACGACGGTCATAAATAAATTCTGTACAATACTCCACGACATGGCCAGCAATTTTGTCCACGGGTCTCCAGACTAAAATAACAACAAACATTATCAGACCCTTCTTTTAACTAAGAACATGGCATAGCTCAATTTAGACAACCAAATATGTAAACACAAAATCAAGAATAAATTTATACAATATTCCTAAAGTAAATTATAGAAGCAAACTCTTTCGAAACTTGACATGAAAGACACACGCAATAAGAATAAAACCCACAAACGATCTTGCGTGCAAAGTCAATATGAAGAAAACGCTTTTGTCGGTATCTTCGGAGTGTCTTGGAGCAAGAGTGACGAGGGAACAAAACTAAGCACGCCTTCTCTATAATGTAACTGTGTAAGATTCAGGCAAGTGTGTAACATTGTGTTCGTCATGAAAGTAAGTATTTTGTCAAATGCTTCTGGATCATATGATGAAAGAACTTGAAGGCTTCCGAAGCCTTTCATATTGTCCAGAATTATAAGTAAAAAATAGAAGCGCAAAGCAGACGACAAAATCTCTAGGAAAAGCAAAGCAACACTTTCAGCAAAATTAATGATGCAAAAGTCGTGAAGCTGAAGCCTAAAAGCAAGCAAAGAGAGAGAGAGAGAGAAAAAAGGCATACGAATGAGCAAGAAACCCAACGAGGAAAGTTGCGAGGTAATGGAAGGAGAGCACCAGCAAAATGTCAAAAGAAAAACCATTGAAACATTTTACGCAATTTCACTGTTCGCTGAGTTGGCATTTGCACGCACCCAACACATTTCCTGCGGATTTAAGACACATACACACACAAATTATTTGCACTGTTATTTCAGGACACATATCAGTTAAAAAATTATACTTTGCATCCTCTTCCATGTTTTTGCGAACGATGAGAGCTGTCACTCCGCAATTCCTGGAGAACGAGCTACAGAACATTAGGAAAATAATCTTGTTATCCGGCTCATACATGGGAACATACTAAATAAACCTGCAAGGACATTTCACTGAAAAAAGTGACGGGAAGAATAATGACCTAAGAACACTTTGTTTGCCTCATTTTGTCATCTTTGAGAAAATCAAATCAACGTCGAAAAAATTCGCTTGAAATGTAATCTTTTCAGTTATAAAACTTGAGAAAATCACATCAACGTTGAAAATATTGGCTTGAAACGTAATCTTTTCATACTACAAAATTAAAGAATCACGCTTCTAAGAAACTGTCTTCACCAAAGTTGCAACATATTTGATAAAATCTCATGAGTGGACTGTCATTCATTTTATTTGGAGAATCAAAGCAAGGAGTTATAAGTCAGAATGAATCAGCATAAACATTCAGTCAGAACTAGCCAAAATAATAATATCATTTTCATGCGCTTAAATGGAAAAACCATACGATTGATTTTCCCCTTTCTGCACAAGATTTTCGAAGATAATTTAAAGGAGAAACTAAGGATACTCTGACCTTTGTTCATACCCTTTGCCTCGCATTGCGTTATCCAAGTACCTGAATTAATCTTAGAGAGCTGTTCCTCACCTGACGGGCAATTTTAAATATAGTAACATGTGTATGCACTAAAAAGATTATAATACAGCGCTTTAGTCTAACATACGTATGCATTTAAAAGGTTATATAGCGCTTTACTCTAAAATATGCATAAAAAAGGTTATAAACCGCTTTACTAAAAGTTTTTAATTGTAAAGCCGAGTCTTCATCATAATCTTTTGTGCCATCGTATGCAATTTGCTTGGCAATGCCTTGGAGTCAAGGCAAAAGATCTTGCACTCTGTCGCTTCACTTTCCTCGTGGCTAAATACTCTGCGTACATATACATGTTATATGTGCGTGTGTGTATAACCTTTCTCCTGGGAAGGCGACATCCCATACAAGGGTTATAAGTTTTTACTCACATACATCATATCTTCAGAGGTACACACACACGCAACCTCTAAGCATGACGCAAGGACTCATAAGCCCGCATCCACATATACACAAGATAACGAACAAACTGATATAACTTTTGGCAAAAAAAAAAGGGGGGGTGACAGCCCTCGCTAATGGCGGTCCAGCAACCTCATAAGCGCACCACGGACAAAAGGGCCTTCGTGAGTGACATCATCTACATCGTCATCAGCAATTATTACACACACGCGACCAAACCATTACAAAAGTGAACGCTTGGCCGCGTCTCTCCCTCTCTGCAACGCTAAAGGCCTTTACTACTGAGATGATGATACCACTCCTAAAATTTTAAGGAGTGGATTGGATCACTGAATCAAGAATGATACACACACAATATATATATATATATATATATATATATATATATATATATATATATATATATATATATATATATATATATATATATATATATATATATATGAACTGTAACTTTGTGCAGTATAATCATCACGTTTACCTTCTTCGTGATTTAAAATCAATTATATATATATATATATATATATATATATATATATATATATATATATATATATATATATACATATATATATACAAAAAGAATAATTCACGATTATAATTCTTCTTTTGTATAGTTCTCCCCGGCACCGTTCAGTGTGACAGTTCTGAGAAATGGATAAAGTCTTTCATTCTCTTTTCTTTTCTTTCCTAAAAACTTTGTATTGGTGGTAAAGATGTTAGTGAAATTTTGTTAAATCTTATTTACATTTAAAAACAAATATCTTCCAGACAGCCTGAGTTGACCACATTACGTATGGTCTACTCGTGGTAAGACGGGCATAAACCAGCAACGGGGAGAGAGAGAGAGAGAGAGAGAGAGAGAGAGAGAGAGAGAGAGAGAGAGAGAGAGAGAGAGAGAGAGAGAGCAGGCACACAGAAGGTAGAAGGAAATCGTGGCATATCCCCAGTCGTCTAAAGCAGTGCGCAGAATACACAGTTTTTCCAGTTCAAGAGAATTTACTTTAGCGTCAACGGAAAGTCAGGAGCCGTTCTCAGGTAAAAAAAAAAAAAGAAAAAAAAAAAAAAACTGCAAATTGCCCTCTTGCTAGTCATATAGGCCACCGTAAAACAAACACACGCACATACATACACCCATAAATACAAATAAAAATATAAACAAATATAAATATAATATATATATATATATATATATATATATATATATATATATATATATATATATATATATATATATATATATATATATATATATATATATATATAGTGTGTGCAGTATGCATGCGTAACTGTGTGCGTGCGTACAAGCACATGAACTATAAATATTCATTCACGTAAATCCTTTCCAAACGGCTAAGGCCTCTAAATCCTACTTCTCTGCATGTTCACAAAAACATATCAATGACATCCTTAATAATTGGATAAAATCTCCAATTAAGTATAACTGTTAATATGCTTCCGTAATGCCTACTCATTCATACAATAAAATTTCTTGCATTAATTATTACTGTGGGTTTCTTGTCCATGACAATGCTCATTCCTCTTCTTGTCAACATTATTTTGTTTATTATAAAGATCATGAATTTACTGGTCAAGTATCATATTGATGTCACAACTAGAACTAGTGTGAATGAACAGGACAGAACAATGACGACGAAGCAATCTGTATTTTTCGTCCTCAGTGAATTTCAGTCATTTTTTAAATCCCTTTTGAGTCATTAGGAACTATCTGGTCCGAGCAGCCTAAAAAAAAAAAAAAAAAAATGGTTGCACCCGCCAAAGGCCTCAACTCCTATCCCCGAAGGCCTGCCTGCAACCACGTCGGTCACAAATGGCCTTATCCCAACGCAGCTGCTCCCAGAAGACCTACGCCGAAATGGTTTCTTCTTCAAGAATCCCTAAACAACTTTTCGCTGCTCCCATCAGGAACTCCGCGGAAGAAAGAACACGCCGCCGTGCCATCCCCCATTGTTTCACACGAAAAGGAACAATGCTAACAAACCAACTGGACACAAAAGCAGGCAACGATAACACTGCTCTTAACAACCAGAAAAAAAAAAAAAAAAAAAAAAATTAGTGGTTAGGAGTAAACGCAAAACTGTGTTACTTCTCGCAGCGTGGGAGGTTCATGGCAGATGGGGAGTGCTCTACAATATAGGAATACCCGTAATGGAGGGAGAGCCCTAAGGCCCATGGAGGAGGGGGGGGGGAGAATTTCCCCTCATCACAACACAAGGAGAATGAAGCCGTCGTCGTCTTACCTGGTGGGTGACAAAACCCGCGCGAGTAGTGACAAGAGCTGAAGCTAAAGTCCACGACAACCAACAATGCCCGCCGAAAGCAAGACAATAGGATGAATGAGGACACATCTGCTTCCGTTTCCGACGCACGAGGGCCTAAATTTTGTGGGCATTAGGTGACTGGTGATAAAGGAGAGGTTCAGTATAGTCTACGAGCAGCAGCAGAGTGCATCCACGAACACACCTGGATAGTTCAGTCAATCGATTCATTCAAGAATTCTTTTACATAACATAACATCTTGGAAATACGAGATCGAAGAATTACATTTTATCTATGTCTGAAACTTATTTAATTTTCTCTCTCCACATTTACTACTTGCTTAGCTTTACCTCAAGTGACACACTTCTCAATGCGCTGCCCTTAGCTCTCTCACGGTTGAGTAGTGTTTCACAGCTTCATTTTTCCATCTTAAAAACATTCTTCTTTACTTATCTTAGTATTCCTGCAACAACGGGGAAAAATACCAACAGTGAATATTACGTTACGGAAAATAATCTCACCTATAAAAGGAATTCTTCAGAAATAAAATATTTGTCATAATACCATAAAGTCCAGCTCTTGTGACCTTTCAACGGTTTCAATATGTGCTGTATGTAAGTATGTATGTTTGTGTATTAAAACACACACACACACACATATATATATATATATATATATATATATATATATATATATGTGTGTGTATATATATATATATATATATATATATATATATATATATATATATATATATATATATATATATATGGGGGGGGCAAAAATCTGAATAGGTGAGGCAACGAAGGTACCAGGCTGCATGCGAAAGAATAGCAAGAAACTTGGAGTGTCTGTGAAAGCCAAGGAGGGCATGTATAAGAGGACTGTTGAGCCAACTCTCCTTTAACGAAAGAATGAAAGATAAAACACTGAAGCTGCTGAGATGAACGTTTGTGTAGCGTGTGGCGTGAAAAGAATGGACGTGCGGTGCACTGTAGGCATTACTTAAGGATCTTTTTGCAACCCCTTCCGTTTCTTTTACTGTACCTCTTTTCATATTCTTTTTCTTCCACCTTCCTTTCCACCCTCTCCTAACAATTGATTCATAATGCAACTGCTTTGAGGTTTCCCTCCTGTTACGCCTTTCAGACCTTTTACTGTCAATTTCCGTTTCAGCGCTGAATGACCTCACAGACCTTTTACTGTCAATTTCCGTTTCAGCGCTGAATGACCTCACAGACCTTTTACTGTCAATTTCCGTTTCAGCGCTGAATGACCTCACAGACCTTTTACTGTCAATTTCCGTTTCAGCGCTGAATGACCTCATAGGTCCCAGTGCTTGGCCTCTGGCCTAAATTCTAACATTCGATTCAATTCACAGACGAGAGACGAATCTTGACATTTGGAGATGGAGAGAATGGAGGACGACCGGTTGGGGAGAAGTCTACAATTCAGACATGCTAGGAGGGAGGCGGAGAAGAAGCCCCTGGAGTAATGGGTAAACGGAATGAAAAAGATATTGGAAACGAAGGGCTTTCATACCCAGCAAGTGCGAGAGTGCCCTGCAAGACTGAGGTGAATGGCAGTGAGTGTGCAAGGAGTTCGACATCCTGCTGATGAGTCTTCGGCATTTGTGTATGGAGCTGATCGTGTTTTTGAACAGGTGCTTATCCACGATTCAGCAGGTAAAGCACGAATGTAACACTGGCCGTTAAAATTCTCTTGCTTTGAAGCCATCCCGGTAGGGGAAATGGTATTCTGTTACAAAAATTACATCTATATGCATATATACAATAGCGGAATTCACATACATAGACAGAGAGAGAGAGAGAGAGAGAGAGAGAGAGAGAGAGAGAGAGAGAGAGAGAGAGAGAGAGAGAGAGAGAGAGAGAGAGTATGATGAACGTTCCTCTGTGTCGCTAAGATTTCCGACGTGGATATCACATGCACCAAAGCAAATTACAACCACGGGACAGAGGATAGAACACTTAAAGCGATACCAAAGAGAGGAAGAAAGGGAGGAATAATGGAATAGATAAAAAAAAAAAAAAAAACAGCTGATTTGGCCCATGTCAGGGGAACGAGACAAAAAGAACAACTAAAAAAAATATGGAAAATGAGTGACAAGAACCGCCAGTCGGTCACTGCCAAATGTAGAAGATGAAATGTAAGCACACAAAGAAAAAGGAGAAGAAGAAGAGGATCCGACGGAAGGTCCAACGCGAACAAAAAAGAACCGTCTTCAAAAGCGTCTACAAAAGCATCGCCGTCACAAGACGGTCCTTCCAAAAGCATAAAATATGCACACAAAAAGTGCCTTCGTGTAAAGCCACGAGAGAGAGAGAGAGAGAGAGAGAGAGAGAGAGAGAGAGAGAGAGAGAGAGAGAGAGAGAGAGAGGTCGCTTTCAATATGCAAATGACGGCGCTTAAGTCTAATAAAAATATCTTCTACTCACAAACTCAAATGATACCCGAGACTAGGGATCAATTATTCCTGACGAAGCCGACGAGGGCCGGGACCTGGGTAAGACCTTGGGTAAGGCGCCGCAGTTTATGCTAATTGAGGAAACTTCCAGTGAGGGAAAATGTCCCTTCAAATGGCGACAGAGGGAGATCACCTTATCAATGCTAATTTGGGGATGAGACAACAGCGAGGTAACGGTAGACCCCTCATTCTTTTCATTTTTTTTTTTTTATTATATGCATCTTCCATTTTCAACGGCGAAACGGTAACTCTGAAGTTTTTTTCTTTTAAAGATGATTCCTTTCATAAATCAGATCACGAACGAAGATGTCTGAACAATATTTATTTGAGAAAGTGGCCAGTTTGGTTTAAGAGTGGTTCAAACAAAGGTGCGTTTCAATTCAATGACAATCATTTTTTGTTTATGGGGATCAATATCACATACAGTATTATACTGAGAAGCAAGGAAAGTAGACAGATGCACGCAAGAAGACAGAAGAATAAAATTTCCAACGAAGGCAAAAGTCGAATAAAATAATGAAGTAAAAAGGGTGAAAGCAGCTGAGGCGAATTATTTGCGAATGTGTGAAGGCGAAGCGCACGAGTTGGAAGGACATGAAATGGAGATAAAGGACACACGGAAAAAGGTCAGCGTAAGACAAAACACGTCCCTCATAGTACTTTCAGGTGGCATGTCACGGTGAGAGATATGACGATAAGGTAGAGAAGAAGAATACTAGTACAATATGGAAGTTACGGATGGAAGGAAGGACAGGAAGACCGAGAAAGTGCCAGCGAGGGAAGGCAGGGAGGGAAGGGAAGGGGCGCGGGAATGGAAGCGCCCTGATAATCCAGAAAAAGCAGGAGGGCGTCTAAGACCGGGGCGCTGTGCGATCGGCGCCGGTTTTCTCAACTGAGAAAAACAAATTACCCTGAATGGAAAAATCAATATTTTTGTGAATAAACAGATGGTTAGAAATTGAGTGTTCAAATGCTTTGAGAATTACGGCAAAAGCTTTTATGCATATACAATCGGATTTTATAGGTTATCTAAATATTCTTGGGTTGGTGTGTTTAAATATATATATATATATATATATATATATATATATATATATATATATATATATATATATATATATATATGAAAAGACACAGCGTGGCTACCATCAAATAAAGGAAAAAAGGTCTTCCGATCGATGTAATGCAAAAGCTGAACTCAAGCCAAGATCCTTCCTTCTGGCAGAGAGGTAGCTTTTAAATTTCTTACGACCTGGCTGGGTCCACTTTCCTGAATATATGAAAGCCAGTCTCGGTACGAAGCTGCTACCAAACTGTGAAATATTCTGGACGAGAGAGAGAGAGAGAGAGAGAGAGAGAGAGAGAGAGAGAGAGAGAGAGAGAGAGAGAGAGAGAGAGAGAGAGAGAGAGATCAGAAAAATACAGTCTGGTGATGGAAAATATAGTAAGAATAGGCAACCGACAAATAAACATGCCTGAAATTACGAACATTATGAAGAAAAATGAAAATAAAAACCAAAATAACCATGCATGGAGATGACAAGAAGGAACACTGAAAAAGTAAAATGGGAGAAACATCCTTGAAAATCCGAACAATCGAGGGAAAAACCGTCGTCGGGGGTCGAGTGCATTGTGTACCTGGCTACGCTCTACCTGGAGAGAGAGAGAGAGAGAGAGAGAGAGAGAGAGAGAGAGAGAGAGAGAGAGAGAGAGAGAGAGAGAGGAGTGGGTCAGAGATGAACATGAAGGTACATTTAGAAATAATATATTCTGCTTACATCAAAGGTCCTAAAATCAACTACATTATCGTGAGCGCGAGTGAATGTTTGAATAAAAATTGTATATGTAAATGGCTGTGGCCACTAACATGAAATACTGGCCGACGACACAAACGTGGCATTTGAAGATATTCTGTTGAGAATCATTTGCGATCTCAATGCGTTCTTTAAATGCAGAGGTGTCATGGTAGTGAGACTGGAAAACTCAAATGGATTTCTCTAAACATCCAATATCCTTGCAAGAAAGTATATGTTCTAAAACCAATTTTGCTCCCGTTCTAATAACAATTTAATAATAATATTTCAGCTAAATGCCACATAGAGGCACATAAACCAGATTCAATGCAGTACAAAAACGTAAATTTCGCGCAGATAAAAAGAAATACTCAAACATTCTTGATAATAATAATAATAATAATAATAATAATAATAATAATAATAATAATAATAATATTCTTTCCAGCGTAACGCCACATACAGATACAGTAAGCAGGTAGTGTCTAATAAAAAAAAAAAGGACGAGTAAACGGCTACTTATAAAAAGACAATAATAATAATAATACTTCATTGAACAGAATGGCCGTCTGGTGCCATTGAATTTATATCGCGTTATCTCGATCTCTCGAATGAGTTTCTTTGTAGCAGCAGGTAAATTATACAACAGCTGTCCATTTGACATTTCGGCAGTACTCTTTACCGTTAACCAAAATAAAAGGTGAACGAAGCCTGGGGCGCAATTAGGTCATATTCAAACCCGCAAGCGGGCTTAAATTACGTAAATCCGCTTGTGGGTATGAATATGGCATAATGGAATGGAATATAGAATTTTGGCCAACGACCAAGCACTTGGGCCTATGAGGTCATTCAGCTCTGAAAATAATGTTGAAACAATTGTTAGGAGCGGGTCGAAAGTAAGATGGAAGAAAGAGAATATGAATGGAGGTACAGTAACAGGAATGAAAGGGGTTGCAACTAGGGGCCGATGGGATGCTGCAAAGAACCTTAAGTAATGCCTACAGCGCACCACGTGAGGCACACTGATAGCACTACCCCCCTATGGAGAATATGGCGTAATTGTACCTCTGGCTTCATTCACCTTTTGGTAAATGGCGGAGAGTGTTACCGAAACGTCAAGGAATAAATGAACTTTGGACAGCTGTTATATAATCATTTATCTGCTGCTACAAAGAAACTCATTCGGGAAATTGAGAAACTGTAATACCAACTCAACGGCAATCAGACAGCCATTCTGTTTAACGAAGTTTGTATGAAAGAGGGTCTGCTTCCGAAATAATAATAACAATAATAATAATAATAATAATAATAATAATAATAATAATAATAGTTCACAGTAGGAGAAAGCAGAATGCAGACACTGATACTTCTTGATAATAAGAATGGTAATGACTACAACATTGTTGGACGTAATAGGAAACTAAAAAGAGAAACAAAATAAAGCGGGACTGAAAACAAAGTAGGAAAATATGCAACGGGGTTCAGGTATGCTTAACAAGCGCCGCCCTTCAACGGTATTACATCAACATAAAAGAATATTAATAATACAAAAAGGGCAATAACAACTGAAAGCAACAATGTGAAGGAACTCAACAAGCATTCGCAGCATTTGCGGTCTTCAGTCATTATGTGAAAAAGCATCGAATAGGCAAGAGAATTCTCCCTATCCCATCTTTCCAAAATTTAGGTCTCCCGCATTCTTGAAGATATCCGGGATAAGAGGATTCTGCTGTTTCTTAGCCAGGTGACCAGACTTTACAAAGTACAACCTAATTATCTGGGGTGGTTTTCCACGAACATCTGTGTAGCAGAATCATTACGATCTAATGGAACCAACTGTATACAGTGTAGAAGCAGCGTAAGCAGAAGTTCATTAATCTAATTTATCAGTGGCAAAAGGCAAATCTTGCAATCTTGGTGTCTGGGGGACATGTTTCTTTGGAGAAAATCGATCAACAGGCAAATATGCTGCTCTGCGTCAACCGTACCTTTAGGTCGTCCATGGCAACGCGCCCAGATACTGGAATTCATGTACGAATTCCAGTCCGCGATTCCCAAGGAATATTTGTGGATTTCCAATATGTTTCAGCGATCTAGGCAGTAGCAACTTGCACTGGGTTGGTTTCGTCAAATTCACCAGTACATCTCGTGAAAATATCACCGCCAAGGAAATCAAATATTAGGCTTCAGAAACTCTGACTTCAGACAAGGATACAGGGTCTTTCCCTTGTCTTCCCTTTTTCCAAATAATGAAGGGCGGGGTTCGGATTTGTTAGAACTTTTGAGAAGCAAGTCTCATGTCTGAGATGATCTTCCCCTCTATCGGAGGCGCTGACGAGGAAGAAGTGATTAGGGGGTTCATTTGCTGTACCCAACAGATCAAATAGTGATGTGGATACTTCGGAAGCAGAGGGAGGGGTGTTACCTCTTGGGAAGGTTTGACCAAGTTGCCATCACTCTGGTGGACTGGTGTCAACCTGTTAAGGTTTCCCGCTGCATTATAAACAGTGATAATCTGGAAACTGGATGCGTGAAGCATGCCGGACCTTTATCTTCAGAAATGTGGCATTTTTTTTTTATGCCCCAGCAGTAAAGTCACCATAGTCAGAAGTACCGCAGAGCCATGTTACATAAGAATATAAGCTTTATTTCTGTTGGGAAATTCAGCTATTGCCAGAGGTGCTCGTGTCAAATCTACAGTTCACGTGAGTTGTTCTTTTCCTAGAGCGTTAGCATTATAGTATGCTGGGTGCCACTGTAACAGTGTAAGTATTAGAGGTTTCTTCCTGTTCAATGTATAATTGAGACTTTCTTCTGGGAAGCATCATAAATCTGGATATTCAGAGGTTTATGAAAATCCGTAACGACTTTAAAGTGCTATGAATTTAACTGAAAAAAATCTTCAGAATTCCATTCATTAAAATTTTCCCGGTATGTTAATGACCTTTTTTTTTACCTGATCTAACAAAAACACTTTTATCGCTGACTACAGAATTACCACTTTTCTATTATTATTTTGAGGGTCAAGCTAAACAAGACCATTACTCTGCCTGTTCAAGGGGTCTGCAAGGAAAACTCTACTGGATGATGTTTGATGAAAGAACTTCTGTACTAACACTCAATAATCCGCCTGCGGCGTTTGGATGCAAAAGACTCACACAAACTGCCCAAGATTTACATTACACGGAAACTGAAATTCATGCAGAGCTCGCACCACAGAGTTCAGGCAGTTGACAATTTCAGAGGAGTGTCCACAAAAAAAAATGTCATTTTCTGGAATAACCGTGATACTGTGAAACAGCGACTGAGAAGATTTGCAATCGAGCTCGGCCACTCCAAGAACTGCCTGTCAATGGGATTTCCTTCTTCAGCGATGACTAACTTGGGAATACAGAGGAATAAAGAAAGTTCCATAGGCTTGAAAAGAACAGGCTTCTCAGGTTTCACGTACCTTGATAAGCTGCTAAAATGTCGATACAGAAATGAGATGAAGAGAAGTGTGATACAAAGCTGCATTATACGCAAGGGTAAAATTATTCGTATCCATATCCACTTCACCACTTATACATGTCTTAGCATTCTTAACTCTTGTTATTATTCACGGAAATCTTGTCAAACAAGTTAATGTTTTTTCACGGATAATAGCAATAACCTAATCAGTTCTGAAAATTTTAGTAATGACTACAAAAGCACTTTCAAATCTTAAAATGTATATATTATAATTTATAGTAAATCCAAGAGAATCCCGGAGTTAAGAGGAAACGTTCCAACAAAACTTACATCTATATCCAATCCGTATTCGAGCATAAAATGCAAGAGAAAAATAACAACACGGAAGCAGATGAGGGCAACCATTGCGAAGTGGTAAAAGAATAGCCGAAGAGCAAAGAACAAGTTAAAAAGATAAACGAATATAAAAGAATGAAACGGATTAAACGAATGGGAAACAAGGGAATAAAAATTTGTATTTGAACTGTCCAACGTTGCTATTAGTCCAGTCATTTTAGTCATATTTTAGTGAAATAAATGAAAAAAATCATAACAAGCTAAAATTTTGCACATGACTTCTTTAGACACTTAGAAATAACATATCAAAAGTCCCCATTGATCCACCTTGAGCTTTGTCCGCCATCTTGGAAAATGGCCGCCAAATTTCCTTTTTTTGCTTTTTTCATGAAAACGGTTAGTCTGACGAAAATGACTATTCAGTACATTATTAAAGCTCACCAAATTCTCTACAAAAGAGGTTTCATGCATATGTACTCTACAAGTGATAGTTTGCAAGCTATATCAAGTTTTTGCGAGCACAATATTTTAAATTCGTACTTTTTTCCACACCGCCCATGAGGTAAAGTACGTAGGCGCGTTTTTTTTTTAATGTGGTTTCCCCTTTAGGCCTAATCCACAACTATCTTGATACTCTCCTTGTCACATATACAATTTCTTACACTAAATCTGTGATCTTAACGATTTCCTTGGACGCTCTAGCGGCTCCACTGAAGTAGAAGTAGATGGTAAAACACTTGATTTTGCCGTACCTGAATTATTGACTGGTTCTTCACAGCTAATTTCCTGTTGGTTTGCATGACATATTTCTTCTGGTTCAACAGATTCTTCATGATCTTCATTGTCACTTTCATCAGTATCACGTGAGGGAGTCTCCAGTTCATCCATTAGTTTTTCCTCGGATTGGATTATAGAGTTTGAGCAAGAAACCCCTCGACAACATACACATACGATGGAACATTTTAGACCCCCTTTTACACAGCTGCAGTTCCGTACACAGTTCTTTGTGCATGTGCACGATATCAAATGTAGCAACTTCTCAGGTGCGGGTGGTAATTCTGTGGTGACAGGAACCAAGCCATCAGTGCCTTTTATCCATCCCCACTGCTCAGGGGGTAGTGGATTGCTCTGCCATAGTTGAACCTGATGGTACACACGAAGAAAATGTTGTTTTGATGCTTCTGCTGTTGGGGGAAGTCTTTCAAGTTTTACTTGCCTTTTACAACGTACTGTTGCTCTCCTAAAGCACTTCGATCGAAATGAATTTAGCTCAAATTCTTCATCAGGACTTCCATATAGGGCAATAAGTAACTTCTCTCCTGCATCAGCCACTGATTTCTGTGTTGATGTCTTGCTATTAAATACATCTACATGCTTTCTTAGTCTTTCTTTGTTCTGTAAGAGTCTGAATAGTTTAAGCTTCCCTTGTCCGAAGAGAGACGAAACTGTGTCACACCCACTGGCAGCATGAATGAAAAGAATGTAATCCTTTAGTGAACCAAGTGAAGCTTGTAGATCAGAAGAATTGTAGTGTCGGGCAGGCACTTTTCCACGACCAGGTTTCAAGAAAGTAATATTTCTGCTTTCTGGTGTCAGTGCAGTCAGAAGTATAAGAAGGTCAACATCTTCTCCAACAACAGCGATGGTGCTCTCAGAGTTCAAACACTCTCGTATAGCTGTCTGTATAATTAATAAATCTGCATCATCAGGTGCTTGTTTCACCAAGATACCATTTTCAGCTAGTTTTCTGGATAACTGGCTGATAAATCGAGATTTGTTATGCTCATTTGATAGGAATTTTTCTTGACTAATGCATACTTTGGTGTTGGGGTAAAAAATCGTATCAGTAGTTTGCAATGTGCGTGATCTGCGTTGTCTCTCTGCATACTTTGTACTAGATTTTGAGTCACCGTATCCATCAAACACAATGACTGCCTTTGTGTGGTAATACTGTTTGATGTATGAGATGTATGCCTCATAGACCTCATCATAAGTGAGTCCTTGAATGTGATGGCCACACAACACGGTGAAGTAGAAAACCTCCATCTACAATGAAAACTGCTTCATCCAGATACTGAAATGTATTAGTACTCTTATCATTGAACACACTATACATTGCAGCTTTGTTGATCTTTCTCATGCCCTGTTCAGTAAATAATGTAGGTGGCATTGGGACAAGCTCGTACTGAAAATAATCTTGCAGATCAGCAGTACTAGTGTCTAATGTATGTATTATTCTTTGAAACAGAAGAGTTGTATCAACAGGAACAATATCTTCTCGTATTGTGACACTGAGTTTATTGTTGCCAGAGGTAACACACGGTTCTTGCGCTTCAATTTTACCTCACCGAAAGCTTGTCCAGTTATGGCATTCATAGACTCCAATCCAATTTCAAAGCTTTTGTAGCAGTTTATTTTATTATCACCAGTTATCCCAGTTGCAAGTGACATAATCTCCTTATTGTCTGAAAAGGGTGGATGAGACAGAAACCACTGCAAAATCTTTTCTGTATCTTCATTATCTCTCACAATCCTTGAAGGTCGTAGTTCAATGTGCTGTTCACTATACGAACTTCTCAATCCACAAAACTCCTCAACTTTGGTGCACATTTCACATGTATCTGGCATGCCAAGAATCCACCGACTCAATACACTATCGGTTATCCCTCGCCCATGTGTCAGCCCTCCTGAGGTCTTCATGGTCCTCATTAGCGTTTGTTCAACAGTAAGATCTGACCATAGACCAGCCCATCTTGTTTGAGCGCCTGATTGTAAAAAATCCTTTCTTTGTAAACTTGACAAAATCTTCATCAGGCATATGCTGGTGTAAATCATGCATATCTTGTAAGTATAGGTGGCACGATTTTGCATAAGCTAAGTGACCAGCTGCATGAAAGTAAGGTATAAACTCTTGAACACACAGTAGGTGTAATTCCCAATTTCCTAGTCTTTCAGCCTCTATATAGTGTAGCATCACAGTCACCATCTGGAAATATTGTATCCAAAGCATTGCTGTTTTGCCCCTTAGGGCAACTTCTTGCACATGAGTGTTAAATTTCTTTACAATGCTATTTATGATAGCCGATTCCTTTACTGATGTTGCAGTCAATGTTTTGTTATCATACTGCTGAAGCATGGACTGAACCTCTTGTTTATCCTCATCAGAAATGGTTGCACCATCTAAAAGAAGCTGGCCCAATGCAGCATATGTTAACAGATGTGCTCGAAGGGCTCTGGCAAAGCTGTGTCCTGTCATCATTTTGTCTGTAGATTTAGGTGCATAAACTGTCTCCCACACTTCTTTTAATCCACTACCGGCCATGATGTACCCAATAGAACCCATAAATGACATTAAGAGATGAAAACCACCTAGTCGCACGAAAACATTACCTAAATTCAAACTGTTTTCAGTAGAGGACACAATCTCTCTTGCCTTCCAATATAGTGGCTGGTCAAAAGTAACACATGTCACACACTTACTCGGTTTTCTACATGAATCAGATGCAAAATGTAACACGCTGTTTATTGCATCAGAAGAGGTAGCCTTTAAATCAAGGAAAGGCAAGAAGCGAATGGACGTCGTATCAAAGTCCTCGCTATTATTGATAGCATCCATAAATCCATTCCAGTGTGGAATATCCTTAAATTTCATCCACTTCCCACTCAACCATAGCAAATGACAAGATGACGTTGTAATTTTTTCACTAGGATTTGATGTAAGTTTCTTTAGATCCTCAATTTCAATCCTTTTCAGTCCACTTTCACTATAACTTGTGAAGGGTTTCACTGTTATAGATGAACACGAAGAAATTTCTCTAGCAGATGGCATTTTTTCAGTCTTTCAATTACTTCTGGTTTGATCATTGAGCCTGCTGGTGTTACACATTCAATGCCTCCCATGCAGTGAAATGTGTGAAACCCATCTATTGTGTGCACATCAAAATCTGCATTATCAAAAACAAACTGCATGAAACTATCAGGCAAAATATTAGGAGGGGTAGTTTTCATACAAGATGCTTCAAAGAGTTGTGCTTCATTATATCCAGTAGAGAATCCCAGTTTATGTAAAATATGTACCAGGAGTCTTGATCCAAATTTCCTGTGTACGTAAACAGCTACTCCGAGTAGGATCGGAGAGACAAATGTTCTTGGACGGACTGCTTGTAGGATTGAATGAGCTATAGCAGAGCATACCCTGTGTTTGTTGTCTGTATCTCCCTTTCCTCCTTTTTCAATTATTTCATGTAATAAAACTTGAAGAGAATCAGGTATGTTGTTTTCAACATTATTAAAGAGTCCCTCAGGAGAAGGATAGTTGCTGAGTCGTACACCTTTGACTTGATGTCCTCTTTAATAATAGCTGCTGCAGTTCTAACAATCCTCATTCGCTCTTCTTTCTCACTATGGAGTTTTTCATTATACCAAGAATTACATAGCAATTTATCTCCTGATTTGTGGAAACATACAATGGGAATCTTTCTTTGGAGGGTAGTTATGATAACATCATTTCCATACTTTTCTTGTAATTTGGTTTTCAGATAGCTTCCACTTGTCCTGCAAGATTGGTTCTGATGCATCACATCTAACAATTCCTGCAAAGTAAATTGACAGTCATCACTGTCTTCCATATATGAACAAACTTTCTAAGCCAGTTTCTATATCTTCATCATCGGGTCGTCCACGTTTACCTGACGGATTTAAGTGTTGTGTCGAAAAAAACTTGGAGCTACATGACCTATGGTATCTTGCTTCTTCTGCAACCAAACAATGAACACCAACTATAATTGCTTTTACTTTTTTGCCCCAGTCATCATTACGATTGATGCATTTATCCAGCACATTTTTTCCAAAGTCTAAGGTCATTACTCTACTAACTACTTGCCGTCTATGGAGAGGTTTTTTCTTTTCCTCTTTTTCACAGCACTCTTGAAAACAAAATATACACTTTTTCTTGAAATCAAACACAGTTTCTTTTGATCTAATTTTCTGTTTAATAGGTGACCCTGTTTCCTCCTGGTCAGTTGTATCTTTTTTATAAGCTGCTTTTATACTCTTTTCTCTAGTATAGTCTTTTCTGCATTTTATGTGTACTTGAATAGTTGATAAATTAACCCACTTTTGCCACTTATCATCTCCTCTTTTCTTACTTGCTTCAACAAGTGTCGACATACCTTTCTTAACACAAACATTTTCACTTTCTATTAAGCGTTCTTCGCAAAGTACACATAATTCACTTTGATCTGTGGTTCCTTCCATTTTTAAAGTATATTCTGAAATGAAAACAAAACAAAAAGGATAACCATTTAGAAAATACTATAGTGCAAAAAAAAAAAAAAAAAAAAAAATAGCCAAGTATCAGATCAAAAGCAAGTGAATAGCCTAAATTCACATGGGCATGCTCACACAATTTAATATGGTTACAAAACCGAGAATATCATTAAAACTATCATTCATAGCAAAAATATGCATTGAACATCTTTTGTAGAAAATATTATGGTGAACAATAATGTATAAGGCAGTTATTTTCCTAAGATCAATGGTTTCCATGAAAATAGCGAAAAACTGAAATTTGGCGGCCATTTTCCAAGATGGCGGACGAAGCTCAGGGTGGACGGATGGGGACTTTTGATATGTTATTTCTAATTGTCTGTAGAAAACATTCTCCAATTTTCAGCTTGTTATGAATTTTTTCATTTTTTTTTCCTAATTTGACTGGACTATATTAAATATCTGAACAGCCACGGTGAGGAAGGAACGTCAGAGAAATAACTAAGAGACTCTAATACAGGACTCAGCAGTGTTCAAAATTAGCTCTTCTCAAGTATTTACTGCAGAAACGATGAGCATGAACCAGAGGAGGAAGAGGAAAATTCGAAAAGGAAGCTACAGTTCTGAAGAAGGAGAGTGAGTTTCGAAACTAAGCTCTTGCGGAATGTCTAAGCAAGACGAAAACTGAACCCCTGGATTGCAGGGCGTGCCACAAATAAGAAAACACTACAAATAGAGGTACCATTTTTCCTTTTTTTTTTTTTACTTTTAAAAATGTTAGAAAAATGAGCATTTAGAAACAGAGGAATACGGGATTTTATTTTTAATGAAACAGAGATGAACGTATCTCCCGACTCTGGGTAAAGCACTACTACAAAATAAAGAAAAACAAGGGGCACCACAACATGAAGGCTGAACGGTCTTCCATTTTCGTGCCATGAAGAAATTCCTTTTCGAACGAAATATCGGTAGAGAATATACCGAAAAACAATGGAGAACGATCAACGGCGTTCGAAATAGCCATTTCAGCATCTGCGAATAACCGAGCATTCGCTGAAGGGTAACCTATAGTTAGCAAGTAGTGGAACGAAATTTTGGACAAGGTGATTCAAGCGCTTGAGGAGACGGACCGAAAGATGAAAAGCAAAAAGGGTGGAAAAAGGCTCAAGTCTCATAGATACATTCCCATGAATCACCCAGCCTTCCCCTCTCCTAAACAAACTGTCGACGGAGAAGACGCAGGGTCCAAGGGAAACCTACACTACTGGAAGTAATAATAGTTATGAGTCATCTGGGTTTTCCACATGAAGTGGAACCAACCTTGGAAAGAAACCAAGGCGGCTGAGGGGAAACACTGAGCCTAAAACCGTGTTTTGGAAAATTTCCAAGGATCAATTTGGCTCTCCAGACGTAGTGCTGCAGGCCAGCTAAAAGAAAGATGTAGTGGACTTTCCAGCAAAATTGGTGGTCGAGATTTCAAGGACCAAAAACATTTCATACCATGGCCCTGGTCCACAACTCCCCCGCCCCCTCTCATTGCAAATTATTATTACCAAGATCTCCTTGTTTTCGTTGCTACCAGCGTAGACCCGGTAAAAATCTAAATGAAAGTTGTGGATGAAGGTGTGTGTGCAAGCAATACACACACACATACACAAGCAATAGAATAAAGAGGAATAACTTAACAAAAGATGGTGCTTTGGGAATGCTCTTCTCAACATTAAATTGTCCAGACGTTTATTGTCAATATACTTCAAACAAAACAAGCAACACCAATCGCAGCAAAGTATGGTTCCAGATAAAAAAAAATAATTGCACTTGTTGCTACATATCATTCATCATGGTTAAATAAAAATATCCACTTTGAGGTGCAATACTCACACCATTTTATCCTTAAAAGTGAAAGAGTTTTCAGTCACGATGACCTATGTGTCTGACGCCAACCAATTTCGTTTAAATAATAATAATAATAATAATAATAATAATAATAATAATAATAATAATAATAATAATAATAATAATAATAATAAAGCAAAACTGTTCGAGTCAATCAAGTTGAACTTGAATTCGGAAAGTTCTACTTAGATCCAAACCTTGCGAAAAGATTGGCTTAATACCTACAAAGACACCTCATTTCTCAACTCACGTTTTCAGTGTATCTGTTACCTCACCGTTGGCAAGTTTTTGAACAATAATTTCCAGTCCTTCCCAAATCGTTCTGTGTTTTCCATATGCCTCTTTCAGACGTGAACTCACTCAAGTTCTAAGCGCTTTATTTCCTCGCTTGAATTTAAGGCTTGTTTTCATAAATTCTTCTAAGTATAACCGTATCTTTTTGTTTATATATATATGTAAATTTCGACAAGTCAGCATCGACTTCCACAAGGGTATTTGCCACTGCATTAGGTTTACTTTAAAATTTAAAATTCCAGCCGTAAAATCATCCAAATTCATGCAATATTATTAAGTTGTAAAATCACACCTAAATACAGTAGTTTACCAAGCCTGGCTGGCTTACGATCTTCCCATAATATCTCTCATCCACCCGTTTTTTTTTTGCATCGTCCGTCTGAGTCGTCTTAAAATCTAGTTCTGGCCATATATTTTTCCCCTTCTGTTAAAAAAATAATACTGAGTGAGTTTTTTAATAACTTTCGTTTATTTTAACGCGTCTCTGCATTTTTCAAAGAATCCACTTTCTCAGGTAATCATGGGTTCCGTTTTATCTGTTCCCTCGTTATCTGCAGCAAAGGAACGCTTTCCCTGCAGTCCCAGTCAAAGTATAAACAATATTTCTGTTCGCATTTTCTTCTATCATTTTTTCCTAGTACTTTAACTCATATTAGCTCTTAGCTCAGTTCTTCCTATAGGAGGGTTGAAACGCCTGAATCTAATATATTTTCGTGTTTCAATGTAATCCTGATGGTGGGAACTGGTGCCCTATCACTCACACGCTCACACACATACATATATATAATATATATGTATATACAGTATATTTATAAATATTTATATATATACATATATATAATACATATATATATATATATATATAAATATATATATATATATATATATAAATATATGTACTGTATAAATGCACATATAAACATACATACATACACATTTATATATATATATATATATATATATATATATATATATATATATATATATATATATATTATATATATATATGTATATGTATATGTGCGTTATTTGCACTGTCCCCCAAGTCATTCAAGAAAAACTAAGTTAGGCCACTTCAATTTAGGGCTAGGTTTTTAAAGAAAAAAGAAAAAAAGCTACAAGAACGCAAGAAATCTTATTCCACGAAGGATATTGCACAGGTAACCTTAACTAGCAATGCAGATGGACGCAGGATGGTCTTTAAACTATTGATTATCGAAGAGGAGGAGGAGGAGGAGGAGGAGGAGGAGGAGGAGGAGGAGGAGGAGGAGGAGGAGGAGGAGGTGGAGGAGGAGGAGGTGGAGGAGGAGCAGCAGCAGCAAAAGAGAGGATTAATAGAGTGAGATGATCGTAAGCAGGAAGATAAAAAAGATAAAAGAAGAGGAAAGGAGATAGGATAAAGATAAAGAAGTTGGAAAGGGGCTGTTAGATAAGACAGGAGAAAGAGAGGAAGAGGGAGAGAGAAGGAAAGTGCGGAGAAACTTGCGGTGGGGGAAAAGGAAATGGCTAATTAATTATCAGCCTTCTGCGAGAGCAACATCGTCAGCAGCAACTTACCTGACGAAACCCAACGGCATTGAATCAGGAAGGGAGAGGCCGAGTGATCGGATGACAGACACAAGAACACCAAGAAATTAAAATAAAAAAAAAAAGATAAACTTCAAATGGCAAAGATGGAAAATAAGAGGACAGACCTATAAAATGAGGGGACGCAAAAGACAGACCATGTACTCAGAAGATGGCGATCAAAAAAATTGATAAAGCGGAAATGATTACATACAAAGGAGAAAGGAAAACGAAGGAGAGAGAGAGAGAGAGAGAGAGAGAGAGAGAGAGAGAGAGAGAGAGAGAGAGAGAGAGAGGGATGGTAACGGGAAGGGACAGAAAAAGGGTATGGAAAATTTTATCCACTAAGGGGCGAGAAGTTCATGAAAAAACGATAATCAATACAAAAGCAATTGAAAGATAACTGCAAACATAGTAACACGGACTAAAGTCTATTCCCCGAGTCCAAGATGTTCAGCATTGAAGTCGCAAACAAAACATACAAAAAGATATCAATGACAAATGAAAACATAAAAAGAGACAACAATAAAAACAACATAATGAAGATAGAAATGACAAGCAAAACATAAAAAAATATGTCAATGACAAATAAAAACAAAAAAATATGTCAATGACAAATAAAAACAAAAAAAGATAGCAATGACAAATAAAAACAAAAAAGATAGTAATGACAAATAAAACATGAAACAGATAGCAATGATAAATTAAACATAAAAAAGATAGCAATGAAATAAAAAAAGCAATGACAAATAAAAACAAAAAACACAGCAATGACAAAAACATAAAAAATTATAACAATGACAAATAAACACATAAGAAAGCAATGACAAAAACCAAACAAGATAGCAATGACAAATAAAAGCGTAAAAAGACAGCAATGATAAATAAGACATACAAAAGACAGCAATGACAAAAAGATAAAAAAAATGACAAATAAAAAACATATCATAAACAACATAGCACTGACAAATAAAGCGTGAAAAATATAAGACATGAACACACAATCTCAAATTTTATTGCAAATGTCATGAACACAATCTTAAATTTTACTGTAAATGTATAAGAGAAAATACAATTTTTAAAAATTCAAACTGAACACGTCACGAATTTCACTGTTAATTGAAACAACCATTAAAAGTGAGAAAAGGGCTCAACTATCATATCTATCCCTCAAAACATCAGCCCTAATAGTTTCCAAAGAGGCATCTCTATCATGATATCTGTAAACGACAAAAATGAAAAAATGAAAATCAAGTAGAAATTTTTAAAGATCAACCAGAGGCAACTTGATTCTTGATAAAAACATAAGAGGAAAGATATTTTTTCAGTTCGGCACCAGGATGCCGTACGAAAAATGAAAACAATTCCTCACATACTCATGAAACAAATACATAACTACCGAGATATTGATGTGGTGTAGAAAAGTCAACTTATGTTTGTTTTCAGGCGTCGCCATAGTTGTTACCAAGTGTACTCTATGTAGTTAATTGTACTAGCATCAATCTACAATGTTCATAATTACAAATCAATAAAGCTTTCCCAGACATTTTCGTTATCCAGCCAATAATACTTACTATTCCTTTTACGTGTTCTGTCTTACTGGTGGGATAAATTCATCGTCACTGTTCACCGATGGAAGACTGGCCAAGTAAGACCTGGTAAACTAGGTTAACCAAGGTTAGGATGAATTACTGCAAGTAGCACTGCCATACTCACAGCCAAGGTTAAGGGGGTACGTGCCTTTGGTTAGCTTACGTACTGGGAAAACTCTGAACATTTTTTCATGTATTCTCATGAGTTTTTGTCGATTTTCATATTGCTTTAGTTGCTGGAAATTCATAGTTTCTTCAGCTGTAGAGGCAAGGGGTGGGGAAGCCCTTCCCCATCCAACTCTACGGCTTTCCAGTAACATCAAAATCGAACTTCGATCAAAGCTCATGGAAATACACAGGACACTCCACAATTTAGCGCTGTCAGCCACCCTGGTCTGGAGGTGAAAAAATAAAGAAAGGTAGCTGTGGAAAAACCACAAAACAGACATGACGACTGGAGGTAAAAGCGAATAGACAAAATTGTAGTTAAAATGCAACGAAGCGAGAAGTTGTTACGACGTACAAAGTAACGGACAATGACTTAATCACGGAATTGATCCGTAAAAAAAAAAAACTAATAAAAAGCGAAAAGCCATGAGAACAGCTTCAACGGACTGGCAGATGGGATGAAAACGGCTAACAGCAGCAGCAGCAGCTCAATACAAACGGCTCTGTAACCCTGCAATACGTACAACATTCGGCTGGCGAAGCATTAAGGCCTGGGCCTCGTGTCAAATGGGACCAGGATGGCAGAGAGAATAGGACCAGCTCCATATCCTACGCTCAGGGGATGATGCCTCATCCCCTTCGGTGACACAAAAATGCAACAGATTAATTGGAAAGCCCTTTACCACTTTGATTCATTAATAGAGTTTTCGCCAAAGTTAATAGATTATCAATCAGTTTACTTCGTAATAACATATAAACAAAAACAAAATTAAATAGAAAAAATAGAAACACATATGAATTTAACAATCCTTGAATAAAACAGAAATTAATGAACTAACTAAATCGTAAATAAGAATAATAAGATAATACGAAACAAGGCAACATATACAGAAACATTGAACAGCAAATCAAATACAGCCTCTACTGAATAAAAATTTCTTCGGAGAACTGACTTACCAACCAGTACCAGCACTTTCTAAAAACACAGTAATCAGCGCATACCTGAAAGAGATAAAAATACATTAAAACCTCACTCACTGGTTTATTTAACGAAGCAGGAAACAAAATATAACATACAACAAAGAAAACAATACTGGTAGCTTGGCGAGGAAGTCGACCAATGTGGCTATATAATGTTTCGAGTACTGAAACTTGTGCATCACATATATAACAGATGGTCAAGTCATGTTTCCAGCAACTATTTACAACAAAAAGCTCTTCACTGACTTGGAAAATGCGTAATGAATTGAAAATAAGGTGCCGAGACCCCTGCCGAACCGAGTGGCGAGGGCAATGCAATTTGATGTAAATACAACGTCCAGCATGAAATGTGTGGAGACACTTTCACTGAGAGCATCTGATTTCAATTAAAAAACAATTCCACGAGAGTAACTTCATTTCCAATTTCAGGTAAAATGTGTTTTTGGGAAATGCATAAAAAATATTAGGAATTCGAGGTGTTATGAGTTCATAATAAAACATATATTGCTAATTTCCACTCAGGAACTATTATCGATTTTTCTACAGGAGGACCTGGTAAGATAAAAGGAGCGGTTACTGGTTACTAGTTACTAGCGATGAGCAGAATCTTCCATAAAAATCGCTTTAATTTTAATGGTGGCTAGAATCAAACTTTGTTATATCAAAAACTTTGCTCGGCTTTTATTTTTTCTTTTTTACATGATTACCACGAAGACGGCAAAATCTCCATATTTACCATGGTAACATTTACTTGACAGAAGTAAACACTGTTATATATTCTTCGGTCGCGCATAAGGATTATTTAGGATTACTTGCATCTTTAAATTTCTGAAAAACAATCACTCGATTAAAAGTGGTCTTAAATCTTTCTAAGTCCGGAAAGTAATCAAGTCAGATCATACAGGATGAGGTATATATGTTATTGTCGAAATAAAACTCCCAAAAATTTCTAAATACCTCAGTGTTAACGTGTTTTTTTAGACTGTTTTATGAAATGTAGACTGTCAAGCCCACCACCGGGCACTTTTCAACAATGCAGTTATCAAGACAGTGAAAAGAGGGAGTTAGATGAGTTGGACAGCCAGATAAAATGACCCAGAAAATAAAAGAAACGAAGTACAACGATCTAAAGGTGGAACTTGGAGAAAACGCCTCACTTGCACTAAGAATCAATAGTTAGAGAAGCTGGACGGCAAGCATGAAGAAAGGAAGATGGAATGGAGGTAAAGTAAAAGGCCAAAAAGTGGGAGCAACTAAGGGGCGCAGAAACGCTGCAAACGCCCCACAGTAGTGCCTACAGTGCACCACGTGTGTTAGAGCTCACTGCGTGACTCAGCTAAATATCTTCGGTATTTCCTCTTGCGTTCTGTCTATGGCGCAACAAACGTATCAGGTCGAAGACTTTATGGAAAATCAGGGTTTAAAGAAAGTATACCTTAGTTTAACCAGACCACTGAGTTGATTAACAGCTCTCCTAGAGAGGGCTGGCCCGAAGAATTAGATTTATTTTACGTGGCTAAGAACCAATTGGTTACTTAGCAACGGAACCTACAGCTTATTGTGGAATCCGAACCACATTATGACGAGAAATTAATTTCTATCACCAGCAATAAATTCCTCTAACTCTTCATTGGCAGGTCGGAGACTCGAACTCTGGCCTAGCAGAGTGCTAGCCGACAACTCTACCGACTCATCCAACGAGGAACTACAGAGAGAGAGAGAGAGAGAGAGAGAGAGAGAGAGAGAGAGAGAGAGAGAGAGAGAGTATGTAAGCTATCAATCCCTCAACAGCAGAGACCATAAATTACCGCTTCACCTCACACCAGAAGCATCAGGTAGAATTTATTTCTTTTCGCACCAGTAAGTACCCAATGGCTTAGACACCACCCTGAAACCCTTCCCGTAACCTCAACCAACGCGTATAAAAGAATTCCTCGCGATAACCTACAGTTTCTGGAAACCACAGAGGGTTTTTCTCATGACAATCTTCTTCAGAGGATAATTCTTGAATATTGACATTTTAAAAAATGTAAATTTCTCACCGGAATATCTTCGTGTGCGCCCACTGTTGAAACTGAATTGAATTGAATTGAGAATTTAGGCCAAAGGCCAAGCACTGGGACCTATGAGGTCACTCAGCGCTGAAACGGAAATTGACAGTAAGAAGGTTTGAAAGGCGTAACTGGAGGAAAACTTTGCAGTTGCGCCATGAATCATTTGTTAGGAGAGGGTGGAAAGTAGGATGGAAGAAAGAACACATGAAAGGAGGTACAGTAAAAGGAACGAAAGGGGTTGCAGCTAGGGGGCCGAAGGCACGCTGCAAACAACCTCAAGTAATGCCTACAGTGCGTCGCATGAGGTGCACTGACGGCGCTTCCCCCCCTACGGGATTTTGGTGTTTGAGTAAAAAAAAAGGCGTCAGAAAAGTTAGCTAGGCTGGTTGAAATGACGTATAAAAGAACAAGGGCAGCTGGACAACTGTACTGGATATGGATGTGTCACGTGAGGGATTTAGGAATGAAAATCTATGCGAACTGTTATATGCAGAAGATCTGATGGAGAGACAAAGTTCCTCGTTGGGAGAGTCGGGAGAGAGTTGTGGGCTAGCACTCGCTAGGCCCGAGTTCGAGTCTCCGGCCGGCTAATGAAGAATTAGAGGAATTTATTTCTGGTGATAGAAATTCATTTCTCGCTATAATGTGGTTCGGATTCGACAGTAAGCTGTAGGTCCCGTTGCTAAGTAACCAATTGGTTCTTAGGCACGTAAAATAAGTCTAATCCTTCGGGCCAGCACTAGGAGAGCTGTTAATCAGCTCAGTGGTCTGGTAAAACTAAGGTATACTTTTACAGTACAGACTGGAGAAGAATTGCAAAGAAGGGTAAGAGTGTGGCAGGAATCTCTTGAATGGGGTGATACGAGGATAAACATTGGTAAAAAGTGAGGTTATGGCGTCCATCAAGCAGCAAGGAGATAGGTTCAAGCAGCAAGGAGATAGGTTATTTATATAAGATAGAAGAGGCCTAAATTTACAACAGGCAGAGAACTTCAAATTAGGATCTACTTTAAGCCAAGAGGGAGGGTGTAAAGTTGAGGTTGAAGCCAGGATAAAAGCACCTTGGTGGAAATGGAGGGAGGTGGCAAGGGTAGTATGATAAAAGAATGCCAAATAACTGAAAATTCAGATCTACTGTAGCGAAACGAAACTAGTAACGATGTATGATTTGGGAACATGGGCACTCAGAAAGAAGGCACAGAAGCTGGAGTGAACAGAAATGCGGATGCCGAGGTGGATTTTGGGGATCTCACTGCATGAAAGGCTGGAAAAAAAAATTAAGACATACCGGGGTGGTAAAATTTATTAATATGATAAAAAAGTCGAGACTGTGATGGTGCAGGCATGTGGTAAGTATGGGTGAGGGAGAGGAAATGAAGAGGGCTTGGTTAGTAACTGTTAGGGTAAAGGGTCAAGATGGAGGGAAAGGATTAGATGGCATGATGAAGTGAAAGGATTTGGAGAAGAAACGTTTGGCCAAGGAAGATACTTCCAACAGAAATAACTGGAGAAGACGCACCAGGGCAGCCAACCCTTAACTTATGGATAACGGTGGGGATGAAGAAGAAGAAGAAGAAACAGATAAACGAAAACTGACCTCTTATCAAAAGAAAGGTAAAGTATCAGAAAGCAAATCCCTTTAAAGGTTAACAGACTAATCTTATACGGCTCGATAATGAAAAGGGTTCTCAGACCACATGGGAAGGAGAGCGGTTGAAAACGGGATTAAGAAGAGCCAGTTAGAGACATGAAACGACCATCATCACTAATATAACTTTCTTTTCAATGCATAGAACTAGAATTATTATCATAAAGAAAATTTGTCAACCATATCTCTTACTACATTCATTGCATTTTACATCTACTACAATAAAAAATAATAAGCAAAATTACACAGGTGCATTTTTTATTTACAGTGCCATAAAATACGACACCACTGATTACACGAGACCTATCTAAGAGTAAAGAAACTACCTTTGTTTCTTTATTTTACTATGTTTCCACACAACGACTTTTTTCATTCACAGACCAAACTTGGCTCCTAAATTCTAACCGCAGCAAAGCATTTCAATGGAGGCTGTCAACTTTACTTTTGCTAAAGTCATGGGACAAGTTCATTGATAACACAATGCACGCCGGAAAATTAAACTTCATCACACTATTCCTGGAATCTCTCCATCTCTTTTTACATGTACACATTTTTATACGGAATTTCTGCTCTCCTTTTGAGAGATGAAAAAGAGATGCCTTAAAATATTTGGTAAGTAAACGTGCAATGTCGACAGCACAGAAAAACAGATTTGGAATTACGAAATGAAAGCTAGATTTCTTTTAAATCCCAAGGGAAATTTTGCGGGAATATTGACGAACGACCAAAGAACAAATCTAATATTGTTATTCGACCCATGAGTTTCTCAAGTTTCGACAACAGAAATTAAAAGCACTCTCTGGCAAGATTATTAACCTTAACAAATTATTCTTAACCATATCTCATCAAATAGGGTTGGCAAATGATTTTTTTTTTAGTCCTTTTCCTCTTCAGTTTTCGATAACTGCAATAATCATAAGCTCTGTTCAGGTCCACTTAATCCAATTAAGAGTTAGCAGCAATTATATCAAATACTATGACGTTAACCATGGCACAATCAACAATAACTTTCTGACACTGTGCTGGATGTAATTTTAATACCATTACATCAGACTACTGTCAGTTTTCACATAATGCACAATAACTTTCCCAAGTAATTACATCAAGTGTTCGCTGATATGATTAAGAATTATGCAACTGCACTGATATACGTATACAACCGGCTCCCATAACAGACAGTTACTTTTTAACATAATTACATGATGCCGTGCCATAGCACGCATCTAAACACTACTGTCTTTACAACCCCCGCCCCGCAAATATTGGATGCTCCAGCATCCTCGCTGACTCTCAGGTGACAGTCCAGGAATGCATTTACTCCAGTTTAGTCGAAAGATTTACGAAGAGATGAAAGAGAGAGAGAGAGAGAGAGAGAGAGAGAGAGAGAAACCTTTCCAGCACTCCACTTCCCTTTCCTTAAAGAAATGCACGAAGAAAAATTCTAAATGCATTTCCAATCACTCCAGCTTTCCAATCGTCACGAAATAATGGTCGGAGGTAACAGTGCATAAGTGAAATAATTTTTAAAAAGATTAGACTAAACGTTAACGGTGTGCTGTATTTTACTAACCACTGGAAGAGTCGAATGCCCTAATGCAGTTCTGTAAAAGCTGTCATGATGAAAAAAAAAAAAAAAAAAAAACCAACGCAGAAAAAGTCTTAAAGCTGGCCTACAGGTCGAGTTCAGTCCTCTTCAACGAGCGGGGCTGATTACAGGAGCAAAACAGCTCTAAGCAACACGGCCTATACGCTCGGAAGTTCCTGCTCACAGCACAACGAAACCTGCCGGCCTACCTGACCGCCCAGGAGCCTTTCCACCACAAGAAGGCATGCATAGGTCTATTATTGTCACATTGTGTGCCCACCCCAACTTACGCCGGCCCCTTTACAATAGGGAAATGAGAGTAGGCCTATAGAAGCTATTTGGGAGTATTTTTTCTATCTTGCCTACCTCATTGTCCAGAAGGATTTTTCTTTTTTTTACATATCTTTTTTTACCGCACTTTCATCAGCGTGATTCCCTCTCAACAGTTGTCCCCCCCAGCCCAGGTTTTTTTTCTTTACGTTACCTTGACACAACCATGAACAAATGGGAATATGAGACGGAACAGAAGACGCGAGGATTATATAAATAAAATATACTGAAAATAAAACTAGTGTGACAAATGCCCTTCAAAGAAAAAAACATGGAAATAACCTTAAAACGAAAGTGAGATTAATAAAGTACATTCAATTTCAAACGAGGAATAATAATCTCTGACTCATAGTTCGTGGCACATATTAGCAATGTAAAAACCCCAAGATCTTGTAAACCATCACAGCATTGAGGAATACGGGAAATGGTGATCGACCCATTGTTTGCTGTAAAAAAGGAAAATATCAATAAAAGATTAATGGTACCTAACGTATTATTCGCAAGGAAAAATTAAAATTTGGATACTAGGATTACACCAATTGATATACTACCTGACACAAAAATAAATTCTTAATAGAAAAACTAAGATTTCAGAAATGGCAAATTACACTAAGGCTCTGCTAAAGATTAAAAAAAATTGGATGGTTACTCTTCAGAGTCCAGTGCATCTAGATTCAGTATGTCTACAGTTAAGCAAAATTTCCTTGGGACGAGAAAAGGCACGAAGTAGCACTCCAGCTAATATCACCATTTATATACATGACACCATTCTTTACATATTTATCAGTTCAGCAACAAATCACCATTATTATTATTATCTTTTTTATTGCCACGTCAACAAGACCTACAGCAGCGAAGACTATTCACCGGTCCCCTTCCCCTACCCGCGCACAAACTCCAAATTCCATCTGATAACAAATGATAGGTTTCGGGTCCCGTGTATACAATGAAGAAGAAGAAGAAGAAGAAGAAGAAGAAGAAGAAGAAGAAGAAGAAGAAGAGAAGAAGAAAGGTCAATCCAACGGCCTTGTCAGGAACGTCACTCGAAGGTGACGTCTTATGTAGTCTATGCGCAATCGAGTTTTCTGTACAGCCGCTACAACGTATAATCAAGGCCACCGCAAATAGATCTATCTTTCGGTGGTCTCGGTATAATGCTGTATGAGCCGCTGCCCATGAACTTAACCACAGCCCGGTGGTGGCCTAGTCTATATTATTGCCAGAAGCAGGATTTTGGCTAACTCTAACCTTACATAAAATAAAAACTACTTAGGCTAGAGGGCTGCAATTTGATATGTTTGATGATCGGAGGGTGGATGAGCAACATACCAATTTGCAGCCCTCTAGCCTCAGTAGTTTTTAAGATCTGAGGGAGGACAGAAAAAAGTGCGGACGGATAGACAAAGCTGTCACAATAGTTTTCTTTTACATACAACTAAAAAACACAGCTATTTTTACTTATAATCGAAGAATAGGAATTGTTTTCAACATTTTGTTTACTGTATCCTGAAACACTCTAAGTGTGACTTTTCGGAATTTTGTTGAGAAACCATGAATGGTGATATGCATTTTGTTAAACAATTCTAACACTGCCTTTGATATCTAAAACTGAAAAAAATTATGGCATAGATGGTATTTTACACAAGTAATTCTTAATGACTGACAAAGTACAGCAGGTGCCCCTATGCATCACAGTAACTTGCTTAAAAGACGAGAATGGACGACACACCTGGTATTATACTCACAGGTTTACGTACAGTACTACAATAACGATCAAGATCGTTCTTACTTTATATCATGCGATATGTACAATATTAATGATGTTCTTATATCAAAATTAAATTGCCAATACATTATGTGGCACGATGATATGCTGAATACATATGACATGTGAAAGAGAGAAAGCAGATCTACTCCATTATGCTTTACTTACCTGTGAAATGTTATCCCATTTTCTCTTGAAGAATTCTTTTTCCCATTTTGCCAAATGTAAGCCGCTCATCGTACCATTGATGCGATCAGGATATAAAAAAATCACAATCGCACTAAGGACCTGTTCAATTTGCGCGCTTACCAGACCTTTCAAGATGGCCGCAGGGCTCTGCAGCGCCGCCCTGGTGGAAGACCACTGAACTACGTAGTACTGGTGTACAGATAGCACCTCCATGATTTATACTCACAGCTTCTGCTATTTGAAATCTGTGGAACCGGGATTCTCTTTGAACGATCCCTGTGCTTTCTAATAATCCTTCGGGTGTAGGTTTACGGTCGTGGTCGTCTACGTACTGTTGAAACATTGCCCCTTGGTTGCGGTGAGCTTGAAATCGCCTGCGCAGAGTGGTAGTGGTGCGACCTGTGTAGTATTTGCTGAGGGCTGGACATGTCCCTTCAGTACATTTACATTTGTATATTACGTTCGTCGACTCCCACATCTCTTTACGTGATATTTCTCATTAAAAGGTTGCTGACTATTCCTGAATCTCTTACAATTTAGTTTTCTAAGGATTTAAGTTTTTTTCTAGCCCTCACCCATGGTCCCGTCTAGTCATCCACGATGGGTAAGAGAAGCAAACACGTTTCACCATTCCCCAATGATGTAGTCAGCCTCAGTGTTCGGGACTAAACGTGAGGAGGTAGAAGATTTATCGGGACACCGAAATATAGCACATACTGATGATCAGACGAGGTGAATGTCCATGAACGAGCGGTAAAGCCAGTTGAATCTCTCGAGTTCCTAACATTTAAAAATTAACTGAAAGGTATTTAGAAAGACATAAACTACCTCATGAATGCCAAACGACAGGTCTCTACTTGTTATCGAGGACTAAAGTTGCAGATGGCAAAAAATTTACCTTCGACGAATGTACAGCTCAAGGTTCTAGACCTTGGTTCAGCTTATATATCAATTCCCTTTCTAAGCTCAACTCATCCACCTTGCAAACTCCCCAACGAAGCATGAGTAGGTGCTGAGAGAAAGCCAACTTAATCTGACTATATCATCAACTGAAAGAGGAGATAAATACTGAACCCAAGTTACTGATGACGATCTCCAAGCTGGAGAAACTTCACGAAGATGATCAGTTTCTGAAACCCGAGCCACTGTTCGAAAAATATGAGAAAAACACACACATAAACACATACACAAGAAACAAAAATTTTCAGACATTGACTGAACTTATAATCTGCAAAATCTTCTGCAACCAAAAAAATAAGAATTATAGCTGTCCACACGCAACATACATGCACACATATGTATGCAAATGTGTTTGTACAACATACGCAAGGGAGCTCAGAGAGATTTGGAAAGGATGATCGTCCCACACAAACCTGTTTTCCTAGGCGACAACTTTCATCCGCGGAAACGGAAACAATAAGACTGGTCAGAAATAAAAACAAAAACCTCTATGCTTTTATTTAACTTTTTGTAACATTCTTATGAATTCCTTAAAAGCTTTTTTTGAATTTTATAAGCCTATAGCAACACCAATCCCCGTTAATCCCTGCTAACACATAAGGATATATAATCTATCATGTTTCCTGCTATACACAGATTTACTTGAGAGAGAGAGAGAGAGAGAGAGAGAGAGAGAGGAGGGTGGGGATCGATTTGCTAACCAGGACCTTCAATACATGACTGTTCATTGAGATAAAAAAAATTTTTCAGCGCACAAAAAGCTTTCCACACAAGACTTCTTATGAGAGAGAGAGAAACTTTCGGAAATTTGACAATAAAAGAGCCATTTCAACTCTTTTCATCCGTCCAGAAGACGAATGAGTTTTTCGAGTAGGGCAGGAATACTTGCTGACTCTGCTGAATCGAAAGGAAGGAAAGAAGCCAAGTGTCCGACTCATCCACTCCACTTTAATCCATTTTGTTTTTCTTCCATTCCATTGCGGCGACAAAAAGACGACTTCAGAATTAGAGGCAGTTACAAAGATGACAATAATGGACGTGGTTATGATTATCTTAGTTATTTGGTATTTTAATTAAGAGCAGACACAACATCATACATACAAAACAAGGAGAAACTTCCAAAAACGATGAATATGATCGTAAAAACAACTAAAAATAAACACAGAGTCTAAGAGAATAATTTATGAATATTTTACATTACAGTTATATTCCAGGAACCATAAATACCGAGCGTCATTAACGACTGAGCCAATTAATACTTAGATCATTAAGTAACACGACTAAAGCGGGCGCGTGGATGAAGTATACCTTGAACTTACCAAAGTAGATAGGACACATTGTAACCCGTGTGTGTGTGTGTGTGTTTACGAAGAACACAGCTTCGTGCCTAGCGTTGTTCGCCTAAGACAATAGACATACAGACTGAGTGAGCTAGAAAAATGAGAAGCAGCATACTAACTTATATATGAACCAAGATGTTAAACATTATTTCAGCTATAAAAATACACATGCAGAATTCATCATATACAGAAAATATTTAGGCGAAAAGTGACCACTGGCAACGCAGAAAAATACCAACAGGGGAAGAAGATAAAACTAAACTTTGATTTCATCCAGTAAAAGCAGAGTCTGCCAATGCCCCTTTAAAACCCCCTGCCCCTCTCGTAGCAGAGGAGCAATTGCCCCTGCCCCTTCCCATAAGGCAACCCCCCCCTTTAATTTTTCCTTTCCGCTTCCTCCTTGGAAGAGGGAGAAGTCTAGGGAGACGTGAGGAGGATTCCAAATTAGCTCCTTCCCACCACAAGGAAATCTCGTGCTTGAGAAGCTGTCGTTCCAATAACAATATTATTATATTTAACTTCGTAAGACTTTGCAAAAAAATATTAGTGACTATAAGCACAATATTATTACATTTAAATTCGTTAGACTTTGCAAAAAAATATTAGTGACTATAAGCACAATATTATTACATTCAACTTCGTAAGACTGCAAAAAAAAAAAAAAATTTAGTGACTATAAGTAAAGATCATTTCTATAGCACGCAATCAATCTACTGAAATATAATTGCGACAAGTCGACACAAAATCAGATCTAAAGAGTGAAAAGCACATATTCATATCCATGTATTTGGAAAAATGTAAAAGCATTGCAGCAATTTGTAACTTTCTATAATAATGATCTCCAGAAAGTATGGACAATTCACAGGCTCTGAAGTTGAACTGTCGTAATAACAAAATTCCAGCAACAAAAAATTCCACCATACGAGGAACAAAACTCATACCTGGAACCCAAATCCCAATACCGCTGTTTCAAGCAAAATCTTAGTCCCAAGCAATTCACGCAGTGATGGGTTACGAATACGACACGTAACACGAAAAAACTAGAGAACAGTTGGGAAATATTTATGCATCTACTTAAAAGTGATTAACCTATTTTCCACAGGAAAAATCTTTATGAAACAGAGTCAATCTATGCTAATTCATATCAACTGGGAAAAATAAAACTTTCGACAAGTGAAGAACATACCATGAACAGTAAAACTCCACATGGAAAATAAGCGGAAATCAGTAAACGACAGTAGCCAAGGCGACCATAGCTAAACACAATGATTTATGGTTAGTCTATAATAACATACCATAATCATTACATCTAAATTAATTTTTAACTCATATAGACGGGAAGTACGAGGCATGCACACTGCATTTACGGAAATGTTTATTTAATGAGAACGTAAAGGTAAAATCGTTCCTCATTGGACAACTACATTGCGAAACATTTTCAAGTGAATAATTCAAAACGAGTTAACACAGTTTTAAATGATCACGTGGCTGGAATATTTGTGCATGTTTTAAGTACACAATTCTGTGAATATAAATCTTTACCTTAAGTCCTTACAAGACATTGAACAACGTGTTTATAGACATACTAAAAAGTCTATTTTTTTTTTAATACAAACACAAGTATACGCAACGAAAAGTAGGCAAACGGCCATAGGGTTTTCGTAACTTCATTCGTGAAATACGTGAAATTGTACTTTAAGAGGGAAGAGTAAAAAATAAACAATTCCTTTTGATGAAAGAATTTGTTACAAAACTCCCAATCCAATTAATCTGTGGTAACAATGAAATTAAAAGACATAACTGACACTGAAGATCCTACGATAAATGTCACGATGAAAAATCTAAAATACCTTCCGTTCCGAAGACTTTCAACTCATCTTCGAATAGAATTAAAGAAAAATAAAAAAAAAAGTTTTTACTTTCGTCCTTATATCAACCTTGATTACACCTAACTATCCCAGACTGACTATGGGTTCGAAAGTAACATTTCAACGTTTAGTGGAAACTCAATATGTTACTGTACAACATTGTTTCATTGTACTGATAAAAATAAAAAATGGTACAAATTCATAATTTACAAAAACAAAATACTGGACAAGAAAATGGTAATTTTCAATGATTTTTCAGACGTTCTGTTCCTGCCAGCTCGGTTCGTTCACTCTCTCATCACACTGCATATTGATACGGTAACTTTAAGGCTGTAAGAGATATTTTACTAAATTTATACAGACAAAATAAACAAGATAATAATAAAGTATGCACACCGCGTTTTTTGTTCGTAAACGCAAGTCACTGGGAGGGGACCCGTCAGTTACTTCTAATTAGACGGTGCGAAAAGAACTGGAGCCCTGCATTTAATGTCATCAAAAATACATTCAGAGCCAAATAAAAAAAACACATAAATATTCTATTATATTGCATTACTTAAATAATTTCTGCTTTAGAGTAAGTCCATCCAGAGCTAAATAAAAAAAAACACATAAATATTCTATTATTGCATTACTTAGATAATTTCTGCTTTAGAGTAAGTCCAACAAATTTGAGAAGTACCTCCTCTTTGAAAGGTTCCAACCCTTTTCAAACACCACAAAAGTCCCATAAACCCCTTCAAAACACTACTCGAAGGTTGTTTGAATTGCCAACGAAGTTATAGCCAACACTGATACCAATTACGGATTTCTCAATCTCCAATAGTAATTATAACTCAACTGTAATAAAGAAACTGGATATGTAAATTTGAAATAAATGACATGCAAGATCATAACCCCGCAACACAGAAAACTCTAACTTATGAAAACATTGAAAGGAGAGCACGTTACATTTCCGAATTACAAATCTTTCAATAAATCAGCATGAAATACACAAATTCACATCAACGATTACAATCACTGTAAATCCTATATCTTTAAAATGTTTACAGTGAGCCCCGAAAGAGAGCAAAGTTTCATTACACACACCCACATATATATGTATATATATATATATATATATATATATATATATATATATATATAAATATATATATATATATATATATATATATATATATATATATATATATATATATATATATATATTATATATATATGAGAGAGAGAGCATTTATCGGTTGTCATTCAGAGTTTTCCCAGGCAGCGCTGGGTTGGTCAGCTAGTTGGTATATAAAATTTACGCCAAAGGCCAAACGCTGGACCTTTGAGGTCATTTAGCGCTGTGAGTAAAAGAGGTTTTACTGGTGTAACAGGAGGAAAACCTTGCAGTTGCACTATGAAACAACTGTTAGGAGAGGATAGAAAGTAAGATGGAAGAAAGAGAATATGAAAAGTGGTATAGTATAAGGAATGAAAGGGGTTGCAGCTAGGGGTCGAAGGGACGCTGCAAAGAACCTTGAGTAATGCCTACAGTGCCCTCCGTGAGGTGCGCTGACGGCACTAACCCCCTACGGAGGCGAACAAGGTATCATTCGATTAATATATCACAATTTTTTTCTTCATACTCTCCATTGCCCACAGTCGGGATACTCTGCAACCTTCGGCTACTTTATGCTCTTTCTTTCCACCAATCCCCATCTACCGTGGGTTACCTCTTTCCTGAAAGGTGGTTTTCAACTTTTATCGACTTTTCATTTCAGGTACCCGGTAGTATAAAGAGAGAGAGAGAGAGAGAGAGAGAGAGAGAGAGAGAGAGAGAGAGAGAGAGAGAGAGAGAGAGAGATTGTTTTCCCTTTCCCCATTCTCATCTCATCATCATCAATACTCAAGAGAAAGAGAGAGAGAGAGAGAGAGATTGTTTTCCCTTTCCCCATTCTCATCTCATCATCATCAATACTCAAGAGAAAGAGAGAGAGAGAGAGAGAGAGAGAGAGAGAGAGAGAGAGAGAGAGAGAGATTGTTTTCCCTTTCCCCATTCTCATCTCATGTCATCATCAATACTCAAGAGAAAGAGAGAGAGAGAGAGAGAGAGAAAGAGAGAGAGAGAGAGAGAGAGAGAGAGAGATTGTTTTCCCTTTCCCCATTCTCATCTCATCATCATCAATACTCAACCTCTGCTCCCAATCACATTCCCTCTGTCCGTCCAAACTCTAGCCCCTTCAGCAACTCTCCATCTTCAAGTCCACCACCCACTAAATAATCCATCCCCCTCTCAGCCACATCCACCCAAGTAAGCGGCGCCCCCCACCCCCCTTCCTGCTACAGCATGAATCCATACTTCAGCCCCCATCCTCCCACAACATCCAACCACATTTGGCTACCCCTTCACCCCTCCATCTCTCATTGCACCTTTCTCAAAATTTGCCTCTCCCTTTCAGACCTTCTACCAAATGCCCGACCCTTACTTTTCCTCGACCTCCCTCCCACACTATGCTACGTGGATCCTCTGGGGGCACAATGTCTCTCTTTCTCTCTCTCTCTCTCTCCCTTGGCCATTCGCTCCTTCTCACTCCCATTGAAGTCCCGCGATGCTTTCTGTGCTCGATTGAATTATCGCGTACCCTAACAAATAAGAAAAAGGGGCCCCCTCCTCCGGCGGGGCTTTTCCGGGTTGGGGGATACAGACACCGCTCTTGATCCCGCTCCTCCTGCCGCGACTGCCACTGGTACTTGCACCTACTTCAGGTCACTCGAGAGGTTTCTCCTCAAGTTCTCTCCTGGACCTTTTCCGTCCCTTCCAGTAATTTTTTATCTGTTCCTCTTTCTTCTCCTCATGTCTTCAACTTCCTCTCCCTTCGAATGACCACCCACTACACCCTTCGTTGCAATTTGAAGCCCCATTTTTCATTTTCATTATTTTTCGTAGGTTTCAACAACACATCTTTTTCTCTTAAAGAGCTTTTCATAGCCTGGTCCCCTCTAAGGCCATCAGACTGATTTTTCATCTTATTCTTAATCATATTTTATAAAGGACCGATTCTGAGGCTCCTCATCTGGGACAAGAGAGAAGAGAAGAGACAGAAGCAGAAACCATAAAAGATAACTTTCACTGACAACTCAGGATTCTGAGAAAGAGAACACTTCCACTGATGAGCGTCAAAAAAAAAAAAAAAAAAAAAAAAAAAAACTAGCCGTGGCTAGTCTCTGGCAACTTCCTCAGCTTTCTTGCGTTTGTGTGAGTGTCCTTCTTGTATATGGAGGGGGCCGAGGGGTTTCCCTGGAAAAAGGTCCTGCATTTGATTTACTATTCCATAATTTATGGTCAAGCGTTCTGGATTCTCTTTCTCCATGACTTTTACCTATTCCATTCCTTTTCATTGGTTTTTCGAAGATTTTCTTGAGACTTATTTGACGTTTCCTTACTCTGTTTTTGCAGTATAAAAAAATGTCCCTATTCGCTAACACATTTTCATATTTTTTTTATCGGATTTTTTATATTATTGCTATTGTTGCGTGAAAATTTGGGTTGGGTTTTGGCTTTCTCTCATTTAATTTTACTGGCATTATTTTACTCTTTATTCAACATTTGGAATGGATATATAAGTGCAACTGAACCTTTCATCAGTTTTCCTTGATCTGCTATACTTGTTTACGAACGTCTCTCTCTCTCTCTCTCTCTCTCTCTCTCTCTCTCTCTCTCTCTCTCTCTCTCTCTCTCTCTGAAAACTGGTTTTAATCAATAACTGGTCAACATAAAAATGCTGCTCCCGTAGTCCAAGATGGCTACATGAGACGGATAATGCATACAGCATATCTACAAATGCGCTAAATTTTCACAATATTCAAAACATTGAACACCTCATGGATTGTAACAACTTCCACTAATTAAAATGTTTCCTAGGGTTAGGCGTGAACCAGTTAAACTTTTTTTTTTCTTTTATCAGAAAGATACATTAACGCAGTTTTGCAGTTATTTCTTAGTATTTACATAATTTTAGATTGATAATTTTTCTTCTTACCAGGACTACAATATGTTTACATACATCAATGCTTAATAAAAATAAATAAAAAAAAACATTTTCTCAACACTGGTAATGTTATAGATACAGAAGACTTCGGGGTATGCATGCAAATATTTCAGATTACTTAATTAGACAACTTTTCGCCCCGCGATTCAATGAGCTCACGGGAAATATAACCACTTCCAGCAGTAACATTTAAAAATGAATATATTACCACACCCGAGCAATTCCAGGGTAAAAAGCGCACGAAACCGCTTCCTCTCCCTCCTATCCCCACTACCAAAACCCTCAGTGATAGGAAAAAGTGAACTTATGAAACCACGAAAACGGAGTCCCTTGTCCAACGGCCCCCTCCCCTCCCCTCCTTAGTTATACCCGGCCACTACATCACTCACCGGACAACCCAACTCCCAAATGATGCTCTCGAACAATCAATTTACTCCGGCCATTCTGCGATCTCGTCCGCATTCGATTGTGGAGGGGTGGAAGGGGAGGGGAGGGGTGGAGGGGAACGCAGGAAGGAAGAGGAAGGAAGGCAGGCCGGAAGAGGTGAAAGAAAAGAGGGGAAAAAAGACTGAAGAGGGATATCGGAAGGGAAATGTCCAAAGAAATAAAGAACACAGAGAACGGGAGACGATAATGGCCATTATGGAATACATAAAAAAAACAGTGAAGGGAAAAAGATAAAGACCATTACAAAAATATATATGAAAAATGCCAGTTTATTTATGGAGTCATGAGAGAGAGAGAGAGAGAGAGAGAGAGAGAGAGAGAGAGAGAGAGAGAGAGAGTCTGCTTTACCGTGCCTTCTTGGCAAGCGTATTACTACTCCTACTTTTATTATTTTTACAGGACGTATTCTCTAGAGGCAAACAAATAGAATGGCGATCTGCCAAAACGTTTCTTTTGACATATCTCTATAAAGTCATACCTAAGTGAATAGAAGGCAATCTCAGATTAACATTTCACATCTCATTAAGCGTATTTTGTAAGACCTCTTTTAAGAGGAAGCGTTCAACGCTGCTTTGTAAACAATATATATTACATAATAACTCAAGGGTCTCGTTATGCAGTAAGTGATCATCATATAAATAACGACTGATAATAAATTATATCAATAACCAGATCATCTCAAACAGCACCGTTGCAATAACAATAACCATATTTAAATAACAGAATGATCACCCTATCGAATGTGTGATCATTTTCTACCAAAAGATTGTTAGAAAGATCCACAGACTGGGTTTTCCCAAAGAAGCCATGACAATAAAAGTTTTTCCAAAAGAAAAATATTAACTACAAACAAAACAATAGGACTTCCAAAACAATAAACAAAGACAGCAATGACAACTATGGTTATTCCATGAAAAATTGGAAATTACGGATTAATATGTCCTAGTTATTTAATATGTCCATTTTTGGCGATTGTTTTCTTTAAGCCCTTGCATGAGAGTACTTTTTTTGTAATTTTTCCTAAATTTTGCAGCAGAATGTTTTTGCCTTCCAAACTCTCTCTAAGACGTGTGTTAGAGTATAACAGGGTGAAAACGTGCAGGTCCTGAAGAGTACAAAATAAGCAGGAAAAGACTTTCTTGAACGGACCGAGTGACGGTCGAATTCCGAAGAAAATATTGCAGGAAAACATACAAAGAGGAAAAAGTACAGTAGAACTCTGAGAGGTGTGTCTGTATCAACACAAAATAAAAACCTTAGAAGACAGTGGACGGAAACGAGGTCTGGAGTTACAGAGTCAAAGCAGAGGGTAAACAATGCGACCTTAGGTCAGATTCTGGTGGCAGTGTTTGCCAAGAGAGTGAGCGTGTCACAAAGGAGAGGCCTCTTGGGCGGCTTCAGTTTTGAGCACAACTTAAGCAGATCTGCTCGATGAAACCAATATTATTATTATTATTATTATTATTATTATTATTATTATTATTATTATTAAAATGAAACACTAAACTATTCTACCGAAGATAATGCACAAATGTGAACAGCTGAAATTGCAAAGCAAAGATGTGCCGTAATACAAAATGAAAATTTCTTTAGATGGTGGGCGCTGACACTGCAAAAAATATATATATTTCTCCTCTTTTCAGAAAAAAAAGAAGCAAATCTTCCACGAAGGATTCTAATGTAACTTTAATGTGTGACGAAGCACACCAATATTTTCATATACAAAATCCCCGCCCGCCCCCACTCCCGGCCCCAAAACGTGCTTAAATTGCAGAAATATGAAAAACGAATCCAAATATCCGCAAACTGGAGTTAAAAGATACTCGGGAAAAGATAAGTAGGTACCGAGAGCTTCTTTATACTGTATATTCACATCCCAAATCATAAGAGAAATGTTATAATTCCTTTCTCCCTGAAACTCCTCCATCACATCTCAAAGTTAATGGATCGTCAGTTCAGGAAACAATAATGACAAGTAAAAAATGCGCCACAGTTTCTTCGGCGCAATCAAGTTTTCTGTACAGTGTATAATACTGTATGACCCGCGGCCCATGAAGCTTTCAGCGCCATGGCTCGGTGGTGGCCTGTCCTATACTGTTGCCAGACGCACTATTATGGCTAACTTTAACCTGAACTAAAATAAAAACTACTGAGGCTAGAGGACTGCAACTTGGTATGTTTGATGACTGGAGGATGGATGATCAACATACCAATTTACTGCCCTCTAGCCTCAGTGGTTTTTAAGATCTGAGGACGGACAGAAAATATGCGGACGGACAGACATAACCATCTCAATAATTTTCTTTTACAGAAAACTACTGTAGAAGCAGAGCCCATTTTTATTACCCACATTCTCAAAGACATTCGCCTAAATTCACGACGTATTTTTCTGAAACATAATACAAACCAAACAGACAAATAAAGGGAATAGCAAAGGACTGATCGAACAAGACAAAAATTACGAGACAATGGAAAAGAGACAATGGAATAGACACAAAAGGAAGAACTGGGGTGGGGTGCACGGGAGGGCACGAAGACGAATGGGTGGGAATCACAGGTCTGCAAGAAGACAAGCCATGGCACGGTACAGATTATCAGGAGGGACACGAAAAACACAGAAAACGAGCGATGAAAAGGGGCGCAAAAACATTGATGGGGGACGAGAACAGCAGAGAGAGAGAGAGAGAGAGAGAGAGAGAGAGAGAGAGAGAGAGAGAGAGAGAGAGAGGCGCAAGAAGAGACTGATGGCGAGAAAGATGGTGAGAAGGAGCAAGGACAGGAGCACGATGAAGGGCAAAACAAAGTAAAAAAAAAAAAAAAAAAATGCAGGAGACACTGACACAACGCGAGTTACAATAAAAAGAACAATGGATAAGAACTACGAAAAGAGACAGGGAGGGACGAAAGAAAAAGTGCGGACAGACTAAAATTTCAAGAAGGGACACAAAATTGAAGACGAGCAAGCAAGCAAAATAATGAGAAGTGAAGGCAGGAACCAGAATGACATCAGGGGGAAGGCGCCCAGGAAAGGAAAGCCCCAATCCCCACTCATTGCGTCTCACACAATTTACCTACTGATCCATGAAGTGTAAGAATACCCCTCGAGGAGGAGGAGGAGGAGGAGGAGGAGGGGAAAGCCAGGTGTTGGTGTGCGCAGGCACATACGCATATAAATACGCCATGAGATAGACGCGTCTTGGATGAAACACACCTGGCAAAGGAGTGAGGCAACTGGCAAAGGGGGTCTTATGTAAAACTTGACCGCAGAGAAGCTCGCCCGAGCGAGAGATTTTTACCTTGTAAAGCCACTTTTAAAAAAGTATAAAATCCTTGTGACTAAAATGTAAGCGGATACTTGTAAAACCTACAACGCCAGCAAAGTAGAGAGCTACTGACAAGCAACTCGAAACACACACTTACATCTGTAATTATCATTAAAAGCAACGTCAGAAACGAGGAGCGTCTAAAACGCAAGGAACTACAGACAGTATCTTCATGCTACTTTACTGCTCTACTTGAAAGTAACGCCCAAAAATGCCGGTGACTTGAAAGTACAATGCTATCTTTCAAGTCTCATAAGAGAAAAGGTATCTAAAATTGACGGAGCAACTTTAAGGCAATTTGAAAGTCGAATACATTATAGGGGGCAACTTAAAAATCCACTTCAAAAATGGTATTCTCTCAAAAGTACGAAAATACCTCAAGTGACTGGAGCGATAGCAAACAAAATAATGTACAAGGAAAAATAAAATCGTTCTAAAACGAAACTTTTCAGCTACAACTCTTAACTTAGAAATCAAAGCAGAGGTGCAATGCTACTCGCTGAGTGAAATACCAGTATGGGACGAACAACACTAAAGTCGCAATAGAAATGACAAAAATCATGTGTCTTTACATTCGCGCACTATGATCCATATTGCTATACGAACTTCTTCTTCTTCTTCTTTTAAAGTGCTTTTTTCCCATTTTTGTATGGGGTAAGCACGATGCCTTCTTGAATCATTTTATGACAATGTGAATATAACTAAGAGGTTTAGTCGACTTTAGAATAAATTTCAAGAATTTAGTAAAATATGACACTATAAGGGAAATTACAGAGGTTCCATACGTAGATAATGTATTGCTGAAGGGGAGATAGAGAGGACTCGGTAGGCCGACATTGAATGGGGATCTGGTGACGTGAAAGCTCAGGCAAAACACGAGTGGCAGAATTTCACACAGATCTTTTGCCTCGTTGGAGACAATGGTGACGATGGAGATGATATAATCGGCATTCCACTGACAGTACGATGGCCAGTGGTCCTTCAGCAACGATCAATAAGAGTTTTTCTATTATTATTATTATTATTATTATTATTATTATTATTATTATTATTATTAATTGTGTAGAACTCTCAATGTCGAGAACAGGAGTAATTTTGTATAAGGTCCACAATATTATAAAGTCTCACACTACCATTGATATATTATTGTGGACCGTATACAAAATTATTATTACTACTATTATTAAACATGTGAAGGACATTTAAGATGCTATTATAATTATAATTATTATTATTATCAAACATGTGAAGGACATTTAAGCCCCTAGTAAATGGAGCTCACTAAACGTTAAAACTACCATAACTTAACCAACTGCGATCCGTACAATATTAGAGCGGTGAATCTCGGTTTGTAATTCCGTTAGTGTGACCTTTCCCAGGTCAAATACTTCTTCAAACTCTATAGCCCTTAACAACTGGGTAAAAATGCCAAGGGGGTCAGAGGTCACGTCGTAAGAGCAGCTCTGGGGCCCGGTCAGGTCAACCTTCGCAATTACAGATAACCAAGAGAAGCAATTTCACAGACCTTTATTCTCAGACAAACACTACCTGGTCATAACATGTAAATAGAAACTGCAAATTGCAGTTTACGACAGTTTCTGATAACTGTGCACAACACACGCATTGTCAAGAATAAGTGGGTGCAATTTAATACATACGTATTCACACTTTTTTTTTTTTATATAAATAATGCAAAATTAGACATACACTCGTTGCTAATTTGTAAATAAAGCAAATCAATATCAGCTTTTACGACATTTTCTTATATACACTGCAGAAAGTCAAAGAGTGTTCATTCAGTGCTACAAAAATCATGCCCCAACTATAATAAAATGACACAAAAGATATATGGAAAAGCCAAGTATCTAACAATAAATAAGATACACACCTAACTGATATCATAGTCACCTCCACAGATGTGAGAACATTATAAAGAAAATTAATTAGCTAACGAACAAAATATTAAATAAATAAACAAACGAAATTAACAGATGCAAGTAAATCAATTATAACCTGCCATATGAATGAAAGAATGAGAAATGCACAATAGAAGAACGGAAACTGAAAGATTAACGAGTAAAAGCAAAAATGACCCTTAAACCCAACGAAAAAATGCCCGAAAACTTTGGACCTGCAAACATTATACGTTTTGTTGCTTTAACATCAGTAGTTCATTACCAGTACTCTACCATTTCTTCACTGTATCAGTCAATCGCCTACCGGTTTCAGTCCATCACTTGCCAGTTCGTTGCTTCAGTTAGTCATCTATCAAGTCATTGTATCCACCAGCCACCTCCCAGTTCACTCAATCAGTCAATCAACGGTCAAATTCATTTCAGTGGTCATCCCTACAAACCAACAACTGGTACATGTGAGGAGGGCAATTAGGAAAAGCAGTAACAAACCACGTCAATGTGAAATGAACTGTCACCCCAGAACAAAGCGAGGCAAAAACAATCAAAAGCTCGGTCAGCTAACAACAGCAGTCACACTGACAGAAGAACTGTACACATTCATAAAGAGAACCAAACACCAATCACCGTCGGTTAATAGGTTACCTCGAGAAAATAATAATATACACCAGAGTAAATCAATCAATAATCAAAACAACGCACCACTCAGTCAATCGGTCCGTTCAAGCCAGAAATAAAATCAGAGCGTAACAATGAACCTCCTCAAAACAACAATTAACTATTAAATAATCTCAAAACAATAAAAGCACCAACCAAAAAAAGTTAAATTGCTCAAACGATCAAAAGCAGTTTTGTGCAGGGAAAACAAAAATCCTTCACAGACGACAATTGTCACACACGACCTAAAAACAATCAGCGTGACATTTACGGAAAAAAAAAAAAGAACTGTCACAGTGATTGCAACGACGATGACATCACTATACCGTTTGATCCAGTTACGCCGCAGAGGCGAAGCAGCAATGCGTGCACATGTGGAGCTACGCAAGAGCGTGTACCCGGAGGGAGCTCTGGGAGATGCCCTTGGGGCGCTCATCCGTTACCTGACGGGCGCTTTTATTGTTGTTACTAATGCTGACGAGAACCGTTACCAAAAGGGCGATTTGGTGCCCCCTAGAGGGTTAAGGACGACGACTGGGGGTTGGAGCTGCCCCACCTTCGTGCCCCCTTTTTCCAGCGTTATTACCGACACCGTTAGCGGTCTCCTTTTCGTGCAACTTTGCATTTGACAACGGTGCTTTCAGTTTCACAACAAAGCGACCACCATTCTACGTTCTCTTTTCCCCTCAACATTCACCATAGCCTACACCGCTCATTCCTTTCTAAACATCGCTAGCATAATATATATGCATATGTACATAATCCAATATATATACATATATACATGTATATATATATATATATATATATATATATATATATATATATATATATATATATATATATATATATATATATATATATATATATATATATATATATATATATATATTTCTTGCGTGTATTCCTAATCAAAACTATTTAATCACTAAAATACTCAGATCAACATACACGTAATGCTCCTAACAACACGGATGTGAAAATTGATCACTTTACTTTATTGCTCAAACCCGGATTTCTGTACAAATTTATATTCAAACTCACTACAACTCTTGTGTATTAGGCAAACTAAAAATGGTAGGCTACCGTCGTTTTAGCCCTAAGTATATTGATGATGAAACAGGTGTACTGTAATTAGGGATGGAGGATAGAAATAAAGATATAAAGATTCTCTGTTCGACTATACACCAAGGGCGGAAAAAACTTTATAAAAATAGAGCAACATAACACAAAAACCTTACTTATATATATATATATATATATATATATATATATATATATATATATATATATATATATATATATATATATATATATATATATATATATATATGTATGTATGTATGTATGTATGTGTGTTGACCTGAGTATTTCAATGGCTATTTAGTTGTAATTAGGAATACACGCAAGAAACATATATATATATATATATATATATATATATATATATATATATATATATATATATATATATATATATATATATGGCTTGTACATATACTACTGGCATCGCAACATATGCTTCTTTTCCATTTTTGGTGGTGTCCCTCGTGGCTGTCTGTTGTCAATCCTACTCCTTTATACTTTCTCACTCTCCCTGACTTTCTTCAATCTACCTTGAACAGCAGACCTGAATACCGCTCTCTCATCTTTGACTGGTGCAGTACCTCTAATCCACAACATCCCTTCCTCCAATCTACTTTTTCAATGCTCAGATTCCTGAGATGAACAACTTCCCAGGCGATTTAACCTTCCACATAATTTGTTTTACCTGCTACCTATCTGTCACCATCTGTAATAAATTTTGGAATACTGTACTTTTAACTTTTATGTTACCGTCACATCTAAATACAGATCTCATATCTTTGACCAGTTTAATGCCTCCAACACGTGACATCCATTACTCAATATAACTTGCCTCTCCTGCTATCTCATTCTAGGCTAGTGACATAATCTTTTGGGAACCACTTTCATGTCACCTCTTTTGAGCAGACTGAAATAAAGACCTCGTATTTTTCTGACCTGCTCACTGCCTCAACCCTTACTCTAATCGACATTTTCGAAGTTCAGAATACACTTATAATAATCTTCAGATCACAAGGTCCCTTTACTGAACTTGCTTCAATGAAAATATGGACGCCCTGTTTGTTTGTCACTTTCATTCTCTTTTTCCTAGGTACCAACGCTTTATTCTACCCTAAACGGACGCTTGGAATATTACTCCTGTTTTGGGGCGTTCTTACTTTAATTTTCTTCCAAAGACTGAATCACCTGCCATTCGACTAATCAATTCACTCACATTTTAATCTATTCTATATCCTCTTCTCTGTGCCAAAATGGTGGTTCCTCCGTCTCTCTTCTATGGGTAATTTTTGGCCACCAGTGTGCCTGTCCCATAAAAAACAAGTAAAAAATGCGCCGAAGTTTCTTCGGAGCAATCGAGTTTTCTGTACAGCGTATAATGTATTAAACTCTCAGCCACGGCCCATGAAACTCTCAGCCGCGGCCCATGAAACTTTCGCCCACGGCTCCTGGCTCGTTGTTGGAATTATAGCGGTGCCAGACGCACGGTCATGGTTAACTTTAACCTTACATAAAATAAAAAACTACTGAGGCTAGAGGGCTGCAATTGGGTATGTTTGATGATTGGAGGGTGAATGATCAACATACCAACTTGCAGCCCTCTAGCCTCGGTAGTTTTTAAGATCTGAGGGCGGAGAGAAGTGCGGACGGACAGACAAATATCCATCTCAATAGTTTTCTTTTACAGAAAACTAATAATTGTAATATAAGAAAGGATCAGGATGCTAAGTCTCAATATTGGGATGTTTTATGTACCACACCGAAGCTCATTCTGAGATACCGTCAAAGTTAAGTATATCTTAGTTTAACCAGACCACTGAGCTGGTTAACAGCTCTCCTAGGGCTGGCCCGAAGGATTAGATTTATTTTACGTGGCTAAGAACCAACTGGTTACCTAGCAACGGGACCTACAACTTATTGTGGAATCCGAACCACACAATGACGAGAAATGAATTTCTATCACCAGAAATAAATTCCTCTAATTCTTCACGGGCCTATCTTACCCATACATATTTCGTCAGGGGACTCTGATGACCCAGTAGCACAGTAACACATTTTATGCCAACAATTCCCACTCTCCAAGTTTCTGTCATGCCTACACTAGGAGAAGCATTTGGCCATCCTTTCCAAAGGCGTCTTCATTCCCGAGAATACAAAAACTAAACTACTTTATATCGACAAAATCAATCACTTCACCAAAGGTCACCTAGTTTCCCGTTCCTAACTTATGCAACGACACACCAAAGTTGACACAATTGCTTTGTCTTCATGCAACCAGTAACACACAAAAGGTGAACTAGTTTCTCTGTCCTAAATAAAATCAGTTCTAGCTCATGGCCAACAGCAGCTAATCAGTCAAACATTGCAGATAGCAAACCTGATACGCTTCCGCTTACAAGTTTAATTATTAACACTAGTCCAAATTTGTGGTGGTAAAATGTACGTCGGAGGTTACGAAAAAACGGGAAATGAAAATCTCGCTGTCTAGCTAATGACGAGACTGAAATATGAAGGTTATTATTTAATATTACACCAGAATCAGAGCCTTGTATTTGTGGTCAGAAGAAGACCTAAATGACTTATTCTCTATTTTTGCAATTTTGAAGTGTCACCTCCAGACTGTCACTATTATTATTATTATTATTATTATTATTATTATTATTATTATTATTATTATTATTATTATTATTATTATTATTATTATTATTACTTCTAGTTTCTTGTTATTTCTGGCATTTATACTTTTTATTATTACTATGATTAATATCACTGTAGAGTTTTGCAATTTTCAATATTCGTATTTATAAGCCTTCTGGACCTGACTTCTGTAACCACCTAAGGTCCCCAGATGGAAATTAATCGTCTGCAATCTGTATTTTTTACTGTTATCATTTTTATTTCTTTTCTATTATTCTCCATTATAATTACTGTCATTACCGTTATTATGAATTCTATTTTTTCCTACTTCTTCAGCAACTGTGTGGATACTGTCGATAATTATTTTTATCATGTTACCTTATGTATCTAGATTGTGTGTATTGTATTTCTACTGTATATTCCATGTATATGGCCCTGAGACGAAATAAAGAATATTATTATTATATAATTATTAGAGCATACTCTAGGAATCAAGTGCACTCAATCTACTCATTCTCTTAAAAAAATTTCATTATTACAGGCGTGTTATTTTTGTACTTTTTAAAAAATTACATTACATTGTACTGATAAGCCCATGCCGTCAAAAATACTATTTTTTTTCTGGTAAGCTGGTTCCCCATCTCTCGGGTGGGGGGGTTACCCAGTCAAGGTCTTACCCAATGTGGATTCAACACTTCACGGTAATCCTACAGTTTAGGGGTCCAAATTCACTGCTCCCTTGTGTATGTTTAAGTTTTCTTTCCTATCTTCAATTTCTTCTTTCAACAGATCTGCCAACAGGAGTATATTTGCTAAAGAATGAGCAGTTTATCTGCAGAGATTTACGATTTTCTCAAAATTCTATGGTTCCGTATCCCCTAAGACATGTTTTTGTTTATTTACGTTCCCCCTTTATTCCCTTCTTTCTTTCTTTTTTTTTCAATCTCTGCTTCTGTAAGCAGATAAACTGCTAATTTTTTCATTGTTTTCCCCGGTTCAATACATATATATCTGATAAATCTGTGCGGTGATCTAGACTTTACGTAATGAAATTGGACCCCTAAACGGCAGGGTTACCGACATTACTTGTGGGTTACTAAACAAAATGAGAGAGAGAGAGAGAGAGAGAGAGAGAGAGAGAGAGAGAGAGAGAGAGAGAGATTTAATAGTTTTTAATTACAGTCTGCGGTCCCTGTGCGGGCTAAGTTATTATTTATTGCAGTTACTCAATTAGATTAGCATCCCGTAATCGGATCAGTATCTACGACCGGTGTCGTAACATCTTGGCTGACATGACGAGTTATCAAGATTTTGCCACTCATGTGTGAATAAGTGCACTGGTTGTTTTTGTAATGGTTGCGATGCCGCGAGGGAGACAGAGACTGTGAGCGTAAATGATAAAGTGCAGATTATGATAAAAAAAAAATTAGTTTAGGTAGGACTGCCTTAACACCGTTTTATGACGAAGGTTTTTGGTTTAAATGGATGTCAATGGCAGTCAGAACTTAACCGTCTCTGATTTGGAAAAAGTGTAGATTTTTTTAGCATTCATCCAGACACAGGATGCTAACAGGTTCAAAACTTCCATTTTAGTGACAAAGGTTCTAACTTTTTTCATTTGACGAGCACCCAGCGGTTTTCTCGGTAATTGTGAAAGCACCATCACACACTTTGGAGATGGTAAAACAGTCAAATTAGACAGAAATTTTAATCCCACAAAAACACTAAACCACTACCAAAGAAATATACTGAAATATACTGTATATATATATATATATATATATATATATATATATATATATATATATATATATATATATATATATATAATATATATATATATATGTATATATATATATATACATAAGAAATACATTTGCCCCTTAAGATAACATTGTTTTTCATTACTGAATAACAGATGAAGAAAAAATAACTTCATGTTAACACTTCCAAAAATATTTCAAAAACTTTGCGAAAGACCTGCTATATACCCTGAAATACTTACAGGTGCACCAGGATGCACGGCAGAACCGTGGCCAACGCCTATTTCTCCCTCTGCGCATTTCCAGACATATCTATGATCCTTGTGGGCAAACAATGTTTGCTCTAAGCTTCTTTATTTTGCTGGAAGTTTTTAGGTGCAATTCAATTTACGTGGCAAAACGACAAAATTAACAAATTTTACTGCAAATGCAGCTGCAGTACATAAAATGAAGCACGAAATAAATACGAGGAGAAAACAGGTTATTGCAGTAGTCTCTCTCTCTCTCTCTCTGAACAGTAATGCATAACGGACAAAAATGCTTATTTTTTTTTCCTCAGTGGGCATTTATCGCGCTCTATCTCTCAAATTCACATAAACATATAGAAAGCATATTCTGAATTGTGAAGAACTGAATATAGAATTTAGGCCAAAGGTCAAGCACTGGGACCTATGAGGTCATTCAGTGCTGAAACGCAAAGTGACAGTAAAAGGTTTGAAAGGTGTAACAGGAGGAAAACCTCGCTGTTGCAGTACGAATCAATTGTTAGGAGAGGGTGGAAAGTAAGATGGAAGAAAGATAATATGAATGGAGGTACAGTAAAAGGAACGAAAGCGGTTGCAGCTATGGGCCGAGGACACGCTGCAAAGAACCTTAAGTAATGTCTACAGTGCACCGCATGAGGTGCACTGACTGCACTAACCCCCAACGGGGCTGCATTTGAAGATGCGCACTTTCAAACCATTATTTCAAAAGAGGAATGTGAACTGTTACAGTAATAATAAATTTTCTAAGAAGTTAATCATCCAAAAATCTATAAACACTTACAAAAGGAATTCATCAATGTAGTATTTACTGTGCATCAAGGAAATTATAAAGTTTACACAAATTACTCAGTTGAAATCTAAAAGAAAAACCAGGAAAAAGAGACTGGAACTATTGGCAATGGAACACTGGCGTCACCGCCTGGTTATGTATTTGCAATGAGCAGTTCTCCTCGATAAATGATGAGAAATCCTACGCTGCAAACATGTTTGCCACTTCTTCTTTAATTCAACCGACCGAGGCAATTAATTTGGCAAACAGTGCTGCATTTTTCGTTGTAACTTCCTCCTTCAGTAGAAAAGGAGATGACATAAACGTCAACTGCTGTTTGTTGAACTGAACTGAATATAGATTTTAGGCCAAAGGCCAAGCACTGGGACCTATGAAGTCATTCAGCGCTGAAACGGAAACTGACAATAAGGTTTGAAAGGCGTAAGAAGAGGAAAACCTCGCAGTTGCACTATGAATCAACTGTTACGAGAGGCTGGAAAGTAAAGATGGAAGAAAGAGAATATGAAAGGGGATACAGTAAAAGGAACGAAAGGGGTTGCAGCTAGGAGCCGAAGGCAAGCTGCAAAGAACCTTAAGTAACGCCTACAGTGCACTGCATGAGGTGCACTGACGGCACTGCCGGCACTACGGGGAACTGCTGCCTGTTGTTTGAGCGACGATGGTTCTCCGGTCAAGAGACAATTACAGTACAGAGTGTCATCCTGTCCCTTTCGTTGTTTTCTGATCTCCAGCGTGTGTGTGTGTGTGTGTGTGTGTGTGTGTGTGTGTGTGTGTGTGTGTGTGTGAGGGACGTGGCATTTAATGCAGTTCTTCAAAGTGATGAATAGAAGTTAACCTTTGTTTCCTTCCTGTACACGACGGCACTAAAAAATCAAGAGTAATTTTTACATTTGGAATGGCAAGATTTCTTCTTGAAGTTTAAAATAGTGCTTACATTTTACGAATCCCTAACGTACCTTACCCAATCCCATCCCTTTAAAGCACCTAAATCTAACATCCTTGAACGTATTCCCTCCCTAACCTGCTTCCCCTCCCCGCCTCCAATTCACTGATCCCTAATCCAATATATTTATGACGCGGCATTGTCGCACCAACCGACTGGATCACAATAATTACATCTACCAAAAGCGACATGACACGTAGAGTTACTTCTCATGAAAGAAAGACGTCAGAGCCAATCTCGGTAAGGCAAATGACGCTTTCTGATTGGTTAGGCGATGTTACTGAACATCACAAACGTTCGATTGCAGTTCTCGTTCATCACGTGTCTCTCAGGTCGATGCCACAATCCAGCAGATTGTGAAGTTCCTAAATCTACCCTCGTCATCTCGCCAATGTTACTTCTGTCTTGATAACCAACAGCTCTTGTGCTATGGGTGTCCGTTGCTCCAATGAAATGAAGTGGCATTACAAGATGCAAGCCATAAACTTTGTAAAAAGAAAAAATTGCCAAAAGAACGTTTGAGAATTTAAATTTTACTCGGAGGTTGTTTCCAAGACAATAAACTCATATCACCCGCAGTTTGAATAGGAGGAACTCTAGCTTCATTTTTAGTTTTCTGTAAAAGAAAACTATTGTGCCCGCTTTGTCTGTCCGTCCGCACTTTCTTCTGTCCGTCCGCACTTTTTTCTGTCCGCAGATCTTGAAAACTACTGAGGATACAGGGCTGCAAATTGTTAAGTTGATCATCCACCCTCCAATCATCAGCATAACAAATTGCAGCCCTCTAGCCTCAGTAGTTTTTATTTTATTTAAGGTTGAAGTTAGCCATATTCATGCTTCTGGCAACGATAAAGGATATGCCACCACCGGGCCGTTGTTAAAGTTTTGTGGGCCGCGGCTCATACAGCGTTATACCGAGACCGCCGAAAGATAGATCTATTTTCAGTGGCCTTGATTATACGCTGTACAGAAAACTACATTGCGCCGAAGAAACTTCGGCGCATTTTTTACTTGTTGTTTTTAGGGCGCAAATAAGGAGCAATATAAAACGCTTTTACTGGGCAATTGTTTTGTAATGACTTTGTTATTAACATTTAACAAACGTTCACAAGAAACATGTAAATATTAAACTGCATACACAGGCAATAAAACATATTTAGTGAACATACTTGCCTGCCGGTACAACCAGGGATTTATCCTCTTTTTCGTTCACTGTCCTGTTTCTTCGAAAAGTGTGTACGACAGGCTGATAAGAAAGCGAAAGATGCTTGGTGGATTACCAGGAAAGTGCCTTCTACTTTACCTAATCTATTCCTACTGAGCGTTTTATTTCTAAATCATCCTGACTGTCCTCCCGCAGTTGTTGTAGCAAACCTGGCGGTTTTCATTTGCCTTGCAAGGTGAGCCGGCCCCCACCTTGTCGACCAGTTGCTCTCGACTTTTTTTTTTTTAATGACATACCATGTTAATTTAAACTTTCAACAAAATTTTTGTTAATAATGTAAATACTACTGTGTTGATGGCACTGCTGTTTACTGTTCTGTTGGTTTTTACAATGTTACTGTTGTTACGCGTCTGTTTATTAGTTTTCATACTGATTTTATATTGATAAATTTAATTCTTTCGGGAGACATTGAGCTGAACCCCGGGTCTGTTACTCATTACAGTAAGAAAAACTGCAAAGGACTTTACTCAAATATTCGGGGCTCAAGGTTAAATTCTCTTGATCTCCAAAGTTGTGCCCGTAACTAAGATTTGATGTTTTTATCAGAGACTCTTGTAAATAGTAACAAGTCAAAGGTTGAGTTTTTAATCCCAGGGTTTGATGGCCCTGACTTTATTTATCGTTGTAACATCCCACATGCGCAAGGTATGCCTGTTTACACTAAGTCCGGACGACCTATTTATTATCAGAAAAATTTAGAGTGCAGTGTCCATGAAGTTCTTTGTTTTAAAATTTTCACTAAGTTCAACAATGGATACGTATTGGCTGTTTACCGCAATCCAAATATCGACGATTCTATACATGACTGTCTCTTGGAGATGATAAGTATGGCTCAGTCACAGGTTTCAAAAGCTTCATTCGTTATTTGTGGAGACTATCATGCAAAGCACAGTGAGTGGCTAAATTACACTTCCACAGATCAACATGGCTGGTCTGCACTTGAGTTCTGTGTATATCCCCTGATTTTGTCCAGCTAACTGAGGAACCCTCCCACATTTCTGGTAATAGATTGGACCTCATATTCACAGATGTTCCAGCTATTGTCCAATCCAAGGCCTATGGATATATGTAGGTACTTCTGATCACTGCGCCACTGAGATGGACATATCTGTCAATCAGTATACTCCTAATGCCACCACTGGAAAAACGGTTTGACTAAAATCATGAGCCAACTGGCATCGAATTACTAAAGCTTGTAAGGCACTTAATATTTCATATGCTATATTAGATCCTGATCCCAAGAAGTTAAATGAAATGCTGATAGTTATTTTAATATGTTCCTAGAAAGATCATCATATTTAGGACAAATGACCAGCCATGGTCTGATGATACATGTGCCTATCACGACAAACGGACCAAATTCAACGAATGGAGACAAAATCGCTCAGATGAAAATTACAACATTTTAGTCGAGTCTAGCCGTGCTGCGAATAGAACTTATCCTACAGTCGAGAGAAATTACAGTAATTCCTTAAAGACGAAACTTGAAGGAATTACCCACCCCACCCCCATCTGTGGTGGACCAAATTGGCATCGTCTATCTTTGGGCCAGGCTCGTCTTCCATTCCACCACTACTAACAGATGATGGTATATTGGTTACTGGCCCTAAGGAAAAGACTGAGCTGCTTCATCGAGCTTTTGAAGCTAAGCAATCAGCGCTGAGCATTTCCCTTTCCCTGATACTTGCCATCCTGAACCTATTCCTAGTTGTCTCAGAAGATAAGTATATTCTATAGATTTCTATGTCGATGTAGTATCTCTGCAGATGAGTGCAAGCTTAATAATATAGTGCCTGTTCCAAAGAGTGGCATATCTGCTGACTGCAGCAACTTCAGGCCAATCTCTGTTCTCCCCGTGCTCTCCAAAGTTGCTGAAAAACTTATTTTTAAGCCAATATATAAGTATGTGGAATCTAAAATCGTTAACTGATAGTCAATATGCATATAGGGAGCAGTTAGGTACCTGCGATGCTCTTTTAGACTTCACTTACCATTTACAAAGGGAGCCTTGATAAGGGTTTTGAGTGCTGAGCAATTCAAATAGATTTCAGTGCTGCGTTCGATTTAGTAAATCACAAGGCACTTATTTATGAACTTCAGAATCTTGGAGTGGGTGGCTTTGTTTTGGGATTACTTCAAGATTTCCTTACAGGTAGGCAGCAGCGAGTTGCTGTGGACGGGATCTTTAGTGAAAAAAGACCTGTTTTGTCTGGAGGTCCACAGGGTAGTGTTCTTGGTCTAGTTATTTTTAGTGTATACAACAGATGTGGTTGTTGGCCTAGAAAACAAGCTTGTTCAGTATGCCGATGATGCAACACTTGTGGGTGTAGTCAAGTCTCCACTTATGAGAAATGAAGCTGCCCTCAGCCTCCCACTTATGAGAAATGAAGCTGCCCTCAGCCTCAATCGGGACATGGACCGGATCAGTGAATGGTGTAGTCGGTGGGGTATGAGGCTGAACTCCAGTAAAACAAACACACTATTGATTAGCAGATCTCGTACAGATTTCCCAGCCCATCCTCCCCTTCAGGTGGATGGGGCTCTGCTGAATAAGTCTGGAGCTTTAACTAGTCTAGGTGTTACTTTTGACTCACATCTGACTTTCGAGAAACATCTAATGAAAGTTTCAGCAAATGCCGTACGAAAGTTAGGTACTGTTCGTAAAGCCTCACACATTTATAACCAGAGATTTATCTCTTTTGGCAGAGTGGTTTTGGCGGTAGGTTTCTGTTTCCTAATACTAGCAGTTATGACTTGGACCATCGACGGATGGTCTCTTGTTTGTCACTTTTTCGTAAGTTGTATTGCAACAGAGATCTTTCGCATTCACAATTGATCCCTGACCCTTTTACCCGCCGAGGGCAACCAGATTTGCTGAACAGCGGCACCAGTATGCAGTAAATGTTTAGCCTCGCTGTCGAACTTCTCAGTTCCAGAGGTCCTTTATTCCTCACACCGCTGGACTGTGGAACAGCCTCCCAGAGGATGTCGTGCAATTGGAACTTCAGAGGATCTAGCGAAGATGCAGCGCATTACTACCCTAATACTATTCTCCTTGCATTTTAATACATTTTTAATTACTTATTAATTTTTTTTTTTTTTTTTAATAAATTGGATCTCTTCTTTCTGTTATTTCCTTTTACCTCCTCTTACTTCTTCCTAATGAACACCATACTCCTTGGAAGCTTGAATTTCAAGTTAATGGCCCCTGGAGGTTTGTCCAACATGAATAGGTTTCATCTTCTGAATAATAATAACAATGATGAACAATAAACTAGAAAACGAACCACTTTGTGGAAAAAATCCAAATTTCAAAATTTAAAAAAAAAAAAAAAAAAAAATCTTCCTCAAACATGAGCAAACAAAATGTAACACAAATTCCATGTAATCGGTCTCATGCTATAAATAAATTTTTCCATTTTATCCAGGATTCCTTGTAGAACAATATTTTTTTGTTCTTGGTGTGTCTATTATACTAAAAGCATTTTACAAATGAAAACACAGGAAAGTAAAACCTGCAACCCTCACGGGGAAACATGTTTCGAAAATTAAATGCTTTAGTAAGAAAGCACTAAATCTCCCACACAGAACAGTTCAAAGTTTTGCCTCTTAAAATAATACTGCTAATCATGTTAAACAGGTTGTGATATAAATGAAAAAAAAAAACAATAAAAACTACAAATGCAATTATAACTAATAATTTGAACAGGACACTAAACCAGGAACAAAAGCTTTCCTGGGGAACCCAAAAGATTGTACGAGATATTTTCCAAAGAGTTAAAAACTTGTAATTTAAACAAAACCCACAAAACATCTCAACTTCGCGTGTCTGATCCACGATGCAACCTAATCACAAGACCAAACCTGAGCCTGTTCCAAGTTCGGATGAAAACCAACACAAAAGGTTAACGAGATTCTTGACGACCCCCAGCAACACAAAGCAAAACGTAAACAATTCTAAGTCGTCTATAACTGGTTACGACTGTCGTAATCTCTTGCAGTGAAAAGCCACTTCGCGTCATAAAATCAAGTCCGGGAGGGGTACACGCACGAGTTGCCTCATCTGATTTCTTCGTGATGTTACATTAATGCGGTGCATTGTCCGAATTAACAGTTTTAAGCTCAAGTAAAAAAATCACCAGAATACGATTCCACAACGTGAAACAGCACAATTCTTTCTATGAATAGGTACTGGGTGGAATGAGTATCTTACATACGAATGAATATGCGAGTAGTTGGCATTTTTCACTTTTTTGTTAAAAAGATCTTGGCACCGAATACTTTTGACTAGTATTGTTTTTGTTCTGCTTTACCTGAGAGAGAGAGAGAGAGAGAGAGAGAGAGAGAGAGAGAGAGAGAGAGAGAGAGAGAGAGAGAGAGAGAGAGAGATGCATCCATAACGCACCGTTATGGTGAGCAAACGACAGTCTTCGTTTTAACATTTTTCATTATTATATGGGGTAAGCACGATGCCTTCTTTGAAGGACTTTGATTTGGCGGTGGGGCAAGCCTCGATCGGCAGTACATCGCTTAGAAGTAACGAATGTGTAATGTAACCAAAAAAAAAAATCTAAAAACAAAAAAAAAAAGTGAACTACGAATGAAAACCCTACAAAGAAACCCGCTTGAAAGGAAAACTGTTCGAAAAAGCCAGCAAATGACAGGCGTCTTAGGCACCAAGCGACAATGCCATAACCTGCGGATTAATCCCCAGTTTAACCCCTTGCTGTATCATTCGGGCACTGATCGCTGACGGCTTCCATAACGACACGTTTACCCTGATTCGCAGAAAAAAATATAATGAACAAGTCGACTTTCAGTTACAAGTATTCTCGATCAATTACTTTGATTCTCGTTTAAAATATGGTAGAGAACAGTGTCGAATCTCCTCCGTTGATTCCTTGAAAATTATTTGTTATGATTCTCGAGTAAAATGTTGAAACGACTTATACAGATACTCAGGTACTGGCTCCCGGTGGAATCCCGTAAAAGTTTTACGCTACGTCTCAAACAAATTTTACAAGATATTTCACCTGACTTGAAAAGGAAATTGAGCCTCGTCCTGATTCTCAAGTATTAAACAAAGCAAGACAATTTACACATTAAATCACACAACACGGACTTACAAAAATTATATCACCGAACCATTTGTGATTGTAAGTCTGTATGCAGTAACCGTAAACAAATTAGATTTTCTTATCTGGCTTAAGTCTCATACGAATTATCAGCATAACCGGAAATGAAATGGATTCTGTACTCACAGCCTTGTATCCAAAATCTGACATCTCTCCTTACCTGCAATAAACAAAAAATACATTTAACCTACAATCAAGATAATTTCGAAAAAGGAAGCTTAATACTTTAATAACGACAAGTTTAATGCCTAATCTGTAATGAAGAAAGCAACATTTTACTCCTATCAAAAACATAAAATTTAATACCCTCCTAATACAGAAAAAAATTTACTATATTACTTAAGTCAATATCCTAATTCTAATAAAGGATATACTTGTGCACTATCTTTCCTGTAAGAGAAAACACCAGCTTCATGAACTAATCAAGAAAAATATTTTTTAATAAATTGCAAAAAATTAGTTACATTTGGGCTGAAAGACAGAACCGCTCTGGATTTCTATTTCTGTTTCCGTGTTCACGTACCCTTCCAGAGCGGGATCTATAGCTTCCCTCCGACACACACCACTCTTTCTCTTTTCCTTTGGCCCTGGTGATCATGGCGTCGACTTGCCTTTCTTGTTCGTCTTTTCTCTAGCTTCTTGATCACATCGTTTTTATGAAGCACAGGAGACAGAAAGTGAAACTGTTTCACGTAAATACACGTTTTAATTATTGAAAGACTACTAAGAAGAGGATATATCACGCTGCACTATCAGAGAGAGCGAGAGAGAGAGAATTTTACTTCGATGCGACTATCCCATGGTCTAAGAAAGAGGTCTGCTCACGCGCAGGTGGGCGGGGCTACACCTACGTCACGCGGTGAGTGGGTAGAGAAAGACTCAAAAGGGTATGTTTTTAAACCAAAAGATTTTAATTTTAATAGCGGGGTTTACCCAATATTTTTTTGTGAAATTATGATTAAGCAAAATGTACTAGTTTGATTGTTTTTAAAGGCACTGGCAGGGCAATAAAATAGACTTGTTTCATTCACAGAATACTGAACTTTACTGTAACACCAAGAACATAACTCAGAAAAAACTTTATAGTGGAAAAATAAAATTCATGATATAGATTACTGTCACATTACCAATGGTAAATGAAAACATTTGGACATAGCAATTACATACATGGTTCATGTCAATTTTCTGAGAATGGAATGGAATATAGAGTTTAGGCCAAAGGCCAAGCACTGGGACCTATGAGGTCATTCAGCACTGGAATCCCTGTTTCCATTCATTTATTTTGTTAGCTTAGACAATTTGTGTTTTCATCGTGCATGTGTTTCATATTTTGGTTTGCAATAAGCATTTTAAAGGAAGTTCCGCATCGCACATAAAATGTTACAACATCTAGAGGTAGAACTACAAATTTCGTGATTTTACCAACTCCCGGCTGACAGACACAATTTCCTGTAATGGTGGATATTTTTACAACTGATATTCGGTAGCAAAGTTACAACTGGTGAGTTACATTCACCGGAAAACCATTTATAAGTACCTGGAGGGTTAGGCCTTATCTCATAATTGATTGAATTGAATGTAGCATTTAGGCCAAAGGCCAAGCACTGGGACCAATGAGGTCATTCAGCGCTGAAACGGAAATTCACAGTAAAAGGTTTGAAAGGTGTAATAGGAGGAAAAAATCACAGTTGCACTATGAATCAACTGTTAGGAGAGGGTGGAAAGTAAGATGGAAGAAAGAGAATATAAAAGGAGGTACAGTAAAAGCAACGAAAGGGGTTTGCAGCTAGGGGCCGAAGGCACGCTGCAAGGAACCATAAGTAATGCCTACAGTGCACCGCATGAGGTGCACTGAAGGCACTATCTCCCAAGGGGGATTTCATAATTGGTGGCATCCGGTCTACAGCAATTATATTATTTACTAAGCAGAGAACAAAGGAAATATAGCCCAGGAACTGTAAAAAGATTAACTAGATCAACCATTAACTCACCAAAGGGAACTTCGGTATTTTAATTCCATGAACTAAAGTTGATAATTGGTGTCATACGATCAACTGCAATTATATTATTTACTGGGCAAAGGAACAAACAAAATGTTGCCTAAGAACTATGAAAAGATAAGTCACAAATTTATTAGTCAAAGGATATTTTGGTATTTTAATTCCCCACCCGAAATTCTATTCTAGCAATTTCTTTTCAGTTACAAAACAGGAAAATTTCCTAAGTTGATGATATACGTTAGCTATATAGGAAATCAGCTGAAATCTTCAGACGTTTAATTGTATAATAGTATCAAAATAGTTTAACCAGACCACAGGGCTGATTAACACCTCTCACAGGTCTGGCCGTTTATTTGCATTGAAAATACAAAATGAGTACTTTGGTAATTTCAAAAATGTATTTACATTACGTCTCTTTCCTTTTACACCACCAAAAATCTGAAGAGAAAATCGTGACATCAAATCATTTGCACTATTTGATTATCAATGGTGGTGGTAAGCATAGTAAATGTTATGTGGTACATATATGTCATAATATAAATATTCAACTATATAAACCAATTTATTTGAACAGATAACTTTACTTCAATAGAATACCACTACACTTACTCTTTCCTTGTAAACCACCGAATATCCAAATAGGGAAATCGTGGCATCTAATCATTTGTAATAATTAGTTTGAAATGGTAACAGCAAACATAGTAACTAAGTAGTAGCGAATATTTGTCATATTGCTATATTAAGAATACAAACTGATTCATTACTATCGACTTCACTTCAAAAGAACACCAAATTTTAAACTTGTCCTCTGATCCGAAGACGCATTGTTTGTACTGCATCGTTCTTTAACTATACAAGATGTCTCGGTATCGGAATTCCAAGTACAGTAATTCATATTGAAGGTTCCTTGCATAATCAGTTGATTCAAAATGCAAGCTACAAATCCTTGAAGAAACCGCTTTAGATTTGTCTTTCTCTTGCGCAGATGAATCCACTTCTTTTGAAGTTCATTTTCAGGAACTTTATGAAAAGTGAGATCAGTATTTCGACCTGAATTGGAGTAACATCCATGCAGTTCACAAATATTCGGCATCATTCTACAATGACAATGACCAAAATATACGTGAATACACAATATAAAATCACGATCGCCCTGTGACGTCATGCGCGAACTTGGTCGAATTTTGTGTCAATTGTGAACAGACCTCTCCCGTAGACCATGGACTATTCAGTGTCGGGACGTACTGAACACTTGACATTATTTCGTTCTTCTCTCTCTACCCCTCGTTTTCCACCGCAAGTTGCGATCCACGACAGTAGGCTAACAGCCAGACATAATTCAATGTTCAATCAACAGAAGTAACCTGGTTATAAAGAAAACGCACCCACACAAGTGTTCTTTTCTCGCCCAATTAACAAATTCGAGGTTCGCCAATTGAGTCGAATATGGCACCACTACACTACGAGACCGCTACTGGACCTCCAATATTTGTTCCTGAAAACAAAAATCCTGTTCTACAAAAAGGCAATGTGCACCACACATACATTTGTCCGAGTGGAACAATCGACCTACAGATAATGAACCCGACGTTCAGGCCTGACATCGTCCAGCTCAGGGTTATTATTCTCCTTGCATTTTAATACATCTTTATCTGTTTATTATTATTTTTGTTTAATAAGTGAGATATCTTCTTTCTGTATTTCCATTTATCTCCTCTTACTCTTCCCAATGAAAGCCATATTCTTTGGAAGCTTGAATTTCAAGTTAATGGCCCCTGGGATTGTTCCATACAAATAGGGTTCATCTTCTGAATAATAATAATAATAATAATAATAATAATAATAATAATAATAATAATAATAATAATAATAATAATAAATACCCTAATATCCTCTCTCACCACCGGCCCCTTCTCAGTATCTACTGTAGAATGAAAATGCCCTTGTTCAAAATCGGGACTTGCAGTCTCGACCCCTGTTATATTGTGTTACTTATCTTGTACGATTTGGGTGCAAGAGTGAATAAATAAAAAAAGAAATGAAGGAATGAATGAGGGAAAAATATTGGACCCTTCTCTCTCTCTTTCCTCAACAAACCCACAAGTAAACAAACAAACACCAAACACCAACAGAATGTCTCGCATAAAACTCGTCTTGAAATAACATCGCTGAAATTTGGACAAACATCGTAATAGAGTTTGAGTCTTTTTCGCCTTCGCCTCTAGGCTTTTAACACACGTTTCCGACGCTATTCCCTCGCTTTTCTTCAAATTAAGGTTCCTCCCGAATTCTTTTTATTCCCTTGCATCGCTCGTCCCTGAGTTTTTTATTCTTCTCTAAATGTTCTTTCTTTGTCAATATTTCTTTTTATATTTCTGGGCATATTTTACATTGTAAGGTTCCCTTTCTCATAAATTTCAAGTTTCGGCAAACGCCCCGAGCATTTGAATACCCCTTTGACATCAAGGTCTAGACCTTGTTTGACATGACCCATGGAAAACCAAGTGAAAATCCAGACGGTGCAATTTAGTTTATTATCTGATTCAAAATAATAATAATAATAATTTTAATTAACTTCTAGCTACTCAATCATTCCTATATGCATATAATGATGAAGCATGGTTCTAACCCAAAAATCATTTAGTTATCAATAAGACACAATTATGTCTCGATCAGGGACACACACACACACACTCTGCAGAAACCAACAACCCAACTATACAAAGCAAGCATTCCCATTTTTCTTAATCGATTTCTACTTATCATTTTTAAAAGAAATTCTAGTCACTATTTCTAGACAAATGTAACGGTTCAACAGGTGTGAAGACACTTGCCGTGCAGCGGCACGATGACGCAAGACAAGTTATCTCTTATTCAGCTACAAGAGCGTGGGCTGACACGGAACACCGAAACCGCAACTTGATAACAGTCAAGCCAACAGGACTCGCGGCAGAGATACTGCTGCATTCACATTTCAACCGTTGAAACGAATGCGCGTAAAACTTCGTCGCTCCCCGCTTCATACAACTATCTACACGAAAGGCTCATCAGCAACATGGTGAAACTTCAAACACATTGCGCTACTGAATTGATTTTATTATAAAATTTGGGCCAAAGGCCAAGCACTGGGACCTATGAGGTCATTCAGCGCTGAAACGGAAACTGACAGTAAAAGGTTTGAAAGGTGTAAACAGGAGGAAAACCTCACAGTTGCACTATGAATCAATTGTTGGGAGAGGATGGAAAGTAAGATGGAAGAAAGATAATAAGGAGGTACAGTAAAAAAAAAAGGGGTTGCAGGCACGCTGCAGAGAACTTTAAGTAATGCCTACAGTGCGCCGCGCGTGAGGCGACCTGACGGCACAATCCCTCTAAGGGGCACTGTTCTATTCAATACCATCTCGCACCAACTTTTGGACTCGTTCAAAATCAAGGTCATTCCTTTCTCATACCTCTTTCACTCCATCTTTACAGTTCTTTCTGCGCCTCCGTCTCTTCCCTCTTAACACTTCAAAATTATATAACGTTTCCACCGGCATTTCATACCCCGTTCTTCTTATATGACCAAACCATCTCAAAACACTCTGATCCAACCTTTCACCTACAGGAACTTTTGATCAATTTTTCGTATTTAATATACATATACATATATATATATATATATATATATATATATATATATATATATATACATATATATATATATATATATATAATAATTATATATATATATAAATAATTAGATATATAAACAATATATTTACGCAAAGAAACATTTACTAACAAACTATTATAGGTAACTGTATGAGAGAGAGAGAGAGAGAGAGAGAGAGAGAGAGAGATGAAAATTCATTAAAGGTAAAATACTGCCACGCATAAATACGATCACTGCAAACACATTCTCCACTGAAAAGTCAAAGGAAGAGAAAAGACTGATTTGCATATATGTGACCTTGAAATTTAATACACTGTGTACTGGAGACATCATCTACTTCTACATGGCAGCATCTTGCTGGCTGCATATAGGTCCACAAGTATAACGTTCCACGAGGAGTTTGACATTTGCAAGGTCATCGCCTTTCAGGCCAAAACCTAAATGTAATGACTCCAAACATTGAATCAGAGCACCTGTGGAATCAAGAGGAACTCCGCAGTAGACTGTCATAATTTTTCATATACGTATGCTAATGAACTTTGCGATGAACGACCAGAAAACCACGTTGACAAATCTTTTTTTTATGGTTTTTATCTGTACCTCTTGTCATTCTTCTGCCTTTTTTAAAAAGTCGAACTTTAACACGATGTATGCACTTGCAGATAAGACGCGCCGCATAATACATCAACTTCCACTCATTTAGAAAGTTTATTTGAAAGATCATGGGATTTAAAAGATATTTTGCATGATAAAAGTAATTTTGAAAGCAAAAAAAAAAAAAAAATTTTTTTTTTTCAATTTTTCTTAGCCCTGTATTCTTATTAAATACCAGGGAATTAGTATATGTCATTTACACTGTTCCATTACCAAATATGCTTTTGTTTAAGATACCCAGTTATGTTTACCGGTATAATTAAAAACTGCATGAAAAGTATCGAATACAGAGAGAGATCATATCACGTTGGTAGAATTTGCAGACATCTGACAGCGTCCCATAACAAATAATAAACTGGGCACTGCTATAAAGGCAGAGGTTACCGAGACTCATGTCGCTAGTGATGTCGATCTACCACAACACTACACCTGGAGTGGAGGCAGTGGCAAGTGTTTCTGAGGAACTTGAGATAAATGCTGGTGTACATCAGGGATCACAAAGGAAAATATAGTTGTTGTGAGAAGTGATTATGATTACAAAATTCCCAAGGAATTTGAGTTCTGATTCCTGAAGGGCCTTAAAAAACACACGAGGAAGCTACGGAGCTGAGAAACCTGCTGTGATGGATAAGAGGTCTCAGATGAGGTAGCGCATTTCTGTTACCTTGGGGACTCATTGGACAGTGGAGCAGGAGTTGTGAGAGCAGTAAGAAAGAGTAGCTGCAGCAGGGCTGAAATGGAGAGAGATCAGCTAGATTACTGGTGAATAAAAACAGTCCCATTAGTGGAGAGAGAACAGCCTGGACAGAGCATAGACTTATGATAAATACATTAGGCAACAGAAAAAAGGGTAATAACAAGGATAATGGGGTAAATTTTGAAAGGGTGTGTGATCGCATACTGTTAATACCTATGCCTGAGTACGGTGGGAAGATTGTACCGTAATGACAAACTGGGAGATGTGGTTGCTAAGATTTGGACATGCGATGAGAATGGATTAGACCATGAGTCAGAAAAGTAATGGATACAGAAGTAAGAGGAGAACGCCCTGTAGCAAGGAACAGGAAAGCATTAAGAAAGGGGTTAGATGAAGACCTAGATTTGATGGGAATTCCGACAGAAACACTGTAAGAAAAAGAAGAGTTGAGAGAACTCTTTTATACGTATAACCCCACACAGGGAATTCCTGACATAAAAAAAATTTTATGATGATAATGAGGAGGAGGATGAGAAGGAGTAGGAAGAGATTTCGCCTGTTTTCCAGCATGCATCACCATCTACTGTATAAAATACCAGACTGACTTAAACGCAGTGGAACACCATTTCATTTCTGACATGAAAGGCACCTTTCACGAAAAATTCAGTAGTGCTTTATTAAACCGAAAAAATAAGACTTTTTCAAGAACAATTACGGGCTACTAGCTAATACTTCTCAGCCTGGGCAATGCTGGAAAATCTGCTGGATAACAATAAATAAAACAACAATGGGCGACTCCATTTTACATCAATGCAACTCTCTTGAGTTTCCAGAACTCCATTTTTCAACTTTGTTAAAGACGTTTCTGTAATTAGCTCTTCCGTGCGTTATTAATAACAAGAGCAAGCTCCTCATATGAGAACAACCACCACAATATAATAATAATAATAATAATAATAATAATAATAATAATAATAATAATAATAATAATAATAATGTATTTACAAATGATAAATAAATTCCAGAGAAGCAAAATGACAGTTCTACAAGAAGGAGCTTATGTATTTATTTTATCATTTGTAAATACATTTATAAATGTGGATTTTGTATTTTATAAACATATTCACGGGATTCAAGATAGATTTGCAATAATAATAATAATAATAATAATAATAGAGAAGCAAATTCAGTAACTTATGTTCCCTAAAGCTATCTATATTGATTTATCTTTAAATATATGTACATATACATAACTGTGGATTTGCTTGATTTATTTTAAGAATCATGCTAACTATGATTTGCTTTTTTTAAGACTAATACTATGAGTACTTTTTAATAATAATAATAATAATAATAATAATTATAATAATAAACTGTAAAGCATACATATTCTTTCTAGTACATCTATATCTTTATCATGTCACTAACTCACTGCAGATTCGATCTTACGGCGCTTTTTCAGCACCATTAACTGCGTTTTACAGTGCCGTAACTTGATGTTGCATCAAGTTACGGTGCTGTAAGGCATTAAGTTCACGGAGCTTACGGCACTGTAACTTGATGCAACATCAACTTATGGCGCCATAAGCACTGTCAAAGCGCCGATAACAGAGAAACACCGACTTATGGCAGAAATCAACTTACAGCACAGCACTGGAACGGATCTCCCGCCGTAAGTCGGGGACCTACTCGGGAATTATTTCACCACCTTCTGCTTACACATGACCTGGTCACAAGCTGTTTTCCATTACTCCTGATGGAATGGAATATAAAATTCAGGCCAATGGCCAAGCGCTGGGACCCATTAGGCCATTCAATGCAGAAAAGGAAATTGAGAGTAGAGAGGTTTTCAAGTGTTAAAGGAGGAAAACCTTGCAGTTGGAAGACGGTAAAAAGTAAGATGGAAGAAAGAATATGAACAAAAGTACTGTACACTACAAGGAATGACAGGCGTTGCAGCAAGGGGACCAAGGGATGCTGCAAAGATCCTTATGTAAAGCCTACAATGCACTGCGTGAGGTGCACTGATGGCACTATCCCCAACCCACGGGGCATTACTCCTGATGATATTCCACACACCCCCTAAACACTTTGAGGAGACAAAGTTTAAACCATTTTAAATATCGATACTGTCATCATCTGAACGGAATGATACATAACCACTAAAGAACTACGCATCAAGGGATTCTTGTTGGCCTCCACCCTATCACAGGCAGTGGAAGTTCTTCATGCAGCCCCAACCGACATTTATTAAGATTAAAAGACACCCGACACGTCTAGTAACAGCACCCCTTACTGAATACAAAATGGGAGGTAACCTCCCTACCATTCATTCAAGAAACTCCTACACCAAACATATCGCAGATGCCCATGCCCACTGAGCAGGACATAATCCACCCAACCACCCAAAGGTTGATTCCTCCACCTACCAAAGCTATCTTCTTTGCAGTCACGAAGGATTGCCAGGTCAACATTTGAAACTGCCATGCAGTAGCAACAACTAATAGTTCCTCTACCCTGCTGCTACCTCTTTTCTCCCCTAAACACATTACAGTTCCCACTTGGGAACACATAGCCTTCAGCTCAGGTCATGCCTAAAAAGATGGATAAGTGAAATACCTGAAATGTCCAAATAAGAAGATAAAAATACTAAAAAGAAAACTATCATCTTTAAAGCAATACCAAAAACAACAATACCCCATAATGAACCATTATCAAAGGTAATAATCAACTGCAAAGTGAGCACAGCTTCTGAATATATTACATAGACAAGAAATTGCGGCAAACAATGAGGATGCCAAAACACTGCTTGGCTAATTAAAAAAGCATTAAAACATATTTACTTACGACTAATATCAAGAATATAAAAACCTGCAATTGCACCATAAATGAGCCAGCAACCGTGCTTTAGTTTTTTTTCTACCATACCCTCATATGAGATAAAACATGTTTAATCCATGAAAAATTATAGAACTGATAAACTGGAATGAATTAACGCAAGTTTTACTATCATGAAATAACTTTTCATGACCTGAATAAAAGCTCACATAAAAAAAATAGTGAATATACACAATAATGAAGAGTAAATACTGTTCTGGAGAAAAATGCCTCTAACTTTTAAAATTTTATCTAACATGTTTCAAGGGAAACTTCAAAAAGGTTACATACATAGTATTTATGCTGGGGATCATTAAGGAGCTTAGGAAATACTGTAGTGTGTACTAGTAAAAAAAATTGCCTTGACTCACAATGGATGATAAGGGTCATTTCTATACTACAAGTCTACTAATGTTCACTGACGCTTAAGAGCCAGATAATGCATCAACTGGACCACATTCAACAACTACTAACCAACAACAGTATGAAGATTGGATAAGAAAAGAGGAATTTAACATCCAAACAACTACCAAACAAACACGGCCAGTGAAAGACAACCATAGATTATCAGAGCACTGCTTTTGAAACTGCCCACAGAGGAGAGGTATAATTTAAAAGGGATACCCAGATGAAAAGTCATTTCCTAACCACCAAGAAAGTGTTTCTCAGGATGATCTACCTCTATAAGATATCAGTAAGAAACATTAATACCCAATATAGAGAGAGATCAGAAAACTAGCATGATGCTCACACTCCATGCCAAGCTAAACCATACTACCATCATCATCCTGAAGCATCCAAAATCCCAAAGAAACCACGAGGGAATCTTTAACCATAAGATTTATTCAGTATAGCAAAAGTACAGTAGGGTGAAACAGTATAATAACTTGAAAGTTGTGAATCAAACAGAAAAGTCTGGGACAGACTAATGTAAAATTGTATTATTCAACAAAATAAGAAGACCGACAAAACGATTAGCTAAGAATAATAATTTAATGAAGATAATGTATTTACTTTAAACTGATAATTGACCTTCATCTTTTCTAATATCTGTATGACTCTATAACAGTAGCAAACTCCTCAGCTAATTTCTTTGCTCTGGAATATAGAGTTTAAGCCAAATGCCAAGCACTGGGACCTAAGAGGTCATTCAGCGTTGAAAGGGGCGTTGAAGCAAGTTGGTCTGAAGGGTGTAACAGAAGGAAAACCTTGCAGTTGCACTAAGAAACAATTGTTAGGAGGGTGGAAAGTCAGATGGAAGAAAAAGAAAATGAACGGAGGTACAGTAAAAGGAATGAAAGGGGTTGCAGCAAAACCCTAAAGTATTGCCTAGAGCGCACCACGTGAGGTGCATTGACAGCACTAGCCCCCTACGGAGAACTTCTTTGCCACGAACTTCCATAGTGCCTTGGATATAACTTCTTCCTCTGCCCGAGCTGCTTTCTTTCTCTCTTCCTCCATTTCAATGAGCTTCTCATTGGAAAGCTCTTCAGCCACAATGCTAACTAGTTCATGGACATCCTCTGAATCGATGTCAAGTTCAAGCTGTTTCCCACACTCTAATATCTTGCTAGTGAAGATTTCATCATCAGCAGAAACTAGGTTGAAGCCTCTGAGTGTTGTCACACATCTTCAAAACTACTTCCACATGCCAATCTGCACTGTTTTGTTACCTCTTCCCATGTTTCAGTGATGTTCTGGATACTGATGACAGTGTTAAATTCCTTCCAATATCCTAGCAACATTTGGCCAGATTCAGTCGCTCCATCAAATCAGTAGCTTTGAATACAGTTACCACACCGTGGTCCACGGGTTGAATCAGTGTGATTGTGTTTGTTGGTATGAAAACAATATTGTTTTGCCTACAATATTCGTGTTGCATGAAATAAAACAGTCCAAAAACCAAACCCCAAGCAATGCAAATGTCATCCATTCTTTCTTGTTAAGACAACAGAAGATAGGAAGCATGTACCTGTTCACTTTCTTAAATGCTCTAGGGTTCTCAAAATGGCAGATTAAGAAAGGCTTCAATTTAAGCCTAGCAACATTTCCACCCAAAATCAATGTTACTTGAATGCCTTGAATCCAAGTACTATCTTGGACTCTTGATAAACATATGTATGTTCCAGCATAAGCCAGAACAAACTTGTTTAATAAACACTTTGTCACCTCCATGATCGGCAATTGTTGCTTCACTGCTGACCTTCACATCGTGAAAATCATGATGCCTTTTGAAATGTTGGAACCATGCTTGTCCTGGTGTAAGCTACTGTCTGCAAGTAGGACCATCGGCAGGCTCTTCAAGAGTTTCAAAAAAGACTTCTTGCTTTAGCCTGGATCCTCAGTAAGTTAAGCAGCATATTCTACCATAACTGGTCTTTCATCCATACATCTAGTAATTTCTCCACCTCAACAAAGAGAAGTTCTCTTTTCTTCATGATGAACAGTGGATTTTACTGATGTCAAAGATTTCGTATAATCATTATTTTGCTTCTCATCATTTAAGATGATGGATATTGTTGATTGCAAGTCTAAGTTCACATGCAAATGCCACTACTGTACAGGCATGCCACCTTCATGCTTGGCAATTATCTTAAATTTTGCCTCAAGGCTAACTGCCTTCCTCTTTTCAACATAGCAGGACACACAGCTGAATATTTAGTAGACTTGATGGATGCTTAAAAACACAAGACAGATACAGGAGGGCGTCCCAAAAAATAATAGCAACACACAACACTATAGACTATCAGTTTTAAATACCAGAGATAGCATGGCAGACTGGGAAATGAGGAGTGCTGCTGATCCCTGGGTGCCCAGCAAGCACAAGAGAGTACTGTTACTGTGTATCAATTTCCTGGAAAAAATCTGAATTCAAAATTCAATTTCTGCTGAAGGTGCATTATCACCATGATTACATCAAAATATTGTAAAACATACCATCATAACCCATAAAGTGCTTGGCACATTTCAACCCATAATCTGATGTAACATTATTGGTGGCAATAAAGATATTTAATTTTACTTCTTTTTAAGTATGGGCATCCAATTCCATTGAAGCATGCTATCAAAATTTACTTGGTTTTGGGGTGTTCTATTATATGCTATGTGGTGGACTGACAAAGTGTCCTCACAAGTCCTGCAAAATAATGATCAAATACAGTAAAATGACTGAAAACTGCAAAGGCTGGTGTTGGCTGGAAAATTTTAATGTACTAAATCAGCTCCTGTACAGAAAGTATGATATTAAGGCCCAGACTGAGCAAACAACCATTTGCATCTACAGCTCTGGGAATTTCAACAATCACTAAGAGGAAAGGCATGAAAAATGCCAAGTTAGCTAAGCTGGACCAACTGCTGTGCAGGGGCATCCCTGTAAGAACCTTAGCAAGGGCAGGGGGAAGAGGCTTCTTCAGGATTCGTGAGGAACAAAGAACATGTGATAGTGCTATGGTGTGCTGATACCTTGGTAACATATTAGCCTAAATTGTTTACTGAGGGAAGATTAAAAAAACTGGGGGCATTTACAAACTTTTATTTCCCCAGTGCAGTATGACATGCAAGGGAATGCTTGGATGACTGCAGAAGTCTTTACAAAGTCCTAACATTACTCTCCCCCGTTTGCAAACAGCACAGTGCATTCAAAGATCATCATCCATTAAATTAGGGATGCCCAAGCCACCAATGTGCTGAGCAAGCTTCCAGAACACGATGTCCTCGATGAAACAAGATGATGATGTACCTGTGGTCTCACAGGTGACTGACAAGGATATAATCTCGAATGTCACCAACATTCTGGCACTAGAAAGAAACATGCAAACTGCAATGGCAAAGAATAAGATGGAAAACAAGAGAATGCCTATTCTGGTGACAATACTGTATTCTGATGGGACATTTAAAATGACCTACAAACTTAACAATCAAGCTTCTATTACTCAAAATGGCCAAAAGTGAAAAATTGAAAATGGCAGCAGTGATAAGTACAGAATACAAATAAAAGATATCAGAAATGAACATAACAGGATAGTATACAATTATAATACTGACAAATAGCAGTTAAAACAAACAACTTGAATAGATTACGGCTCAGGAGCGTGGTGCTAAAAATAGCATTACAAATAGCATTACTGTAAGTCCTCCCTTAAGACCATTGACAAGCAAAACATTGTCAGAAGAGTGTCATAGCTTTATAGTAATAGGCATGACACCTCAACAGCATGAGGATGCTAAGTTTCTGCAAAAAAAATACAGTAGTATACACTAATTCATAAGGTACATATACCAGAGGCATTTGTTACTGAAAAGATTACATTTATAGAATAACATTACCAAGGAAATGTGACAATATGAATCATCATTACAAGTATTATCAGTATTATTACAGGTAGTACTAGGATTATGAAAAAGGAACCCAACACTGAGGGTAACTTTACTTAAATGATACAGGGGTTACAGTATACGTAATTCCTCACTTATTTGCAACAATGATAAAACCAATGCAACCTGTTTTAGGTCATTTATCCTTCCTTTACAGGAATACTGTTCTCTGGCGTGGATGTCTGCTTCTGCCAGAGATTTATCTATTTTACATGAGTAGTTTGTGGTGGTACTGTAGATTTATTTCCTAGCATTTGCAGTTATGACTTCGACCACTGACAGCAGTCTCTTGTTTGTCAATTTTTCATACGTTGTATTTTAAAAGAGGACTTTCACTATCACAACTGATCCCCAATACTCTTTTCCTGCTGAGGGCAACCAGAATTGCCGAACAGCAGCATCAATATGCGGTAAATGTGACTCGCTGTGGAATTTCTCACTTCCAGAGGTCTTCTGTTCCTCACACCATTGTACTGTGGAATTATTTCCATGAGGATATTTTGCAGTTAGAGTCTTAAAAGTTCAAGCAAAGATGCAAAGCATTACTACCCTAAAACAATGCACCTTAAATTTAAATAGTAATCCATTTATATTCTTATATATTTATCTATAATCTATATTATCTATACCTTCAGAATCATGGAGTGGGTGGATATGTTTAGGATTACTTCAAGATTTCCTTACAGGTAGGCAGCAGCGAGTTGCTGTGGACAGGATCTTTAGTGAACCAAGACCTATTGTGACTGGAGTTCCCCAGGGCAGTGTTCTTGGTCCACTGTTATTTTTAGTGTATACAAGTGATGTGGTTGTTGGCCTGGAAAACAAAATTGTTCAGTATGCCGATGTTGCAACACTTTTGGGTGCAACAAAGTCTCCACTTATGGCAAATGAAGCTGCCCTGAGCCTCAACCAGGACATGGACCAGATCAGGGAATGGTGTAGTCAGTGGGGTATGAGGCTGAACTCCAGTAAAACAAAAACACTTTTGATTAGCAGATCTCGTACAGATTTCTCACCCCATCCACTCATTCAGGTGGATGGAACTTTGCTGACTGAGTCTGAAGCTTTAACTGTAGGTGTTACTTTTGACTCACATCTAACTTTTGAGAAACATCTAATAAAAGTTTCAGCAAATGCTGCACAAAAGTTAGGTATTGTTCATAAGGCCTAATATATTTATAACAATGACAAAATCAATGCAACCTGTTTTAGGTCATTTGTTCTTCCTTTACTAGGAATACTGTACTGTTCTCCGGTGTGGATGTCCACTTCTGCCCGAGATTTATCTCTTTTAGACAGAGTGGTTCATGATGGTAGGTTTCTGTTTCCTAATACTAGTAGTTATGACTTGGACCATACACGGATGGTCTCATTTGTCACTTTTTCACAAGTTGTATTTCAACGGAGTTACTTTCACATTCACATTGTCTCTGATCCCCTTTATCTGCCGAGAACAACCAGATTCGCTGAACAGCAGCACCAATATGCAGTAAATGTGCCTAGGTGTCGAACTTCTCAGTTCCAGAGGTCCTTTGTTCCTCACACCGTTGGACTGTGGAACAGCCTTCCAGGATGTCGTGCAGTTGGACCTTCAGAAGTTCGAGCAAAAATGCAATGCATTACTACCCTAATACTATTTTTCTTGCATTTTAATACATTTTTATCTATTTATCTATTAATTTCTTTTTTCTTTTTCAATAAGTGGGATATCTTCTTTCTGTATTTCCCTTTACTTCCTCTTACTTCTTCTGAATGAACACCTTAATATTCTTTGGAAGCTTGAATTTCAAGTCAATGGCCCCTGTGGGCTTGTTCCATATGAATAGGTTTCATCAACTGAATAATACAATATAATAATAATTATATTAATTCATTCATTTATATTTCTTATCTTTTCTAATAATTGATCTCTTCTTCCTGTATTTCTAATACATTCTGTAACTTTCTTCAAATGAACACCATATTCTTTGGAAGCTTGAATTTCAAGTAAAAGGCCCCTGCAAGTTTGTTCCAAGTGAATAGGTTTATCTTCTGAATAATAATAATAATAATAATAATAATAATAATAATAATAATAATAATTATAATAATAACCAACTACGTAGAGGATACAAACACCATCTCCCACCAACAGAAAGGCTGCAGAAGGAAGTGTAGGAGCACAAAAGACCAGCCCCTGATAGACAAAATGGTAATGCAGAATAGTAAGAGAAGGAGAGCCAACTTAAGTGTGGCAAGGATTGACTACAAGTATGCCTTACAGACACTGCATATGTGGCTAATAGAATGTCTGAAAATATATGAGGCAGAGGAAAACACCACCAGCTTCCTAAAAAATACAATGCGCAACTGGAATGCAGTACTTACACGCTCTGGGATAATACTAGCTGAGGTTAATATCAGGAGAGGGATCTTTCAAGGCGACTCTCTGTCCCCACTACTCTTCGTAGTAGCCATGATTCCCATGACAAAATTACTGCAAAGATGGATGCTGGGTACCAACTCATGAAAAGGGGCAACAGAATTAACCATCTGATGTTCATGGCCGACATCAAGTTATATGGTTAAGAGCATCAAGGAAATAGATACCCTAATCCAGACTGTAAGGATTGTATCTTGATACATCAGGATGGAGTTTGGAATAGAAAAATGTGCCTTGATCAACATACAAAAAGGCAAAGTAACAAGGACTGAAGGGATAAAGCTACCACACAGGAATAGCATCAAGCACATACATGAGACAGGATACAAATACTGTACCTGGGAGTAATAGAAGGAGAGGATATAAAACACCAAGAGATAAAGACACCATCAGGAAAGAATATATGCAGAGACTTAAGGCGAAACTCAAGTCAAAACTCAACTCTGGAAACATGAAAACAGCCATAAACACATGAGCAGTACCAGTAATCAGATACAGTGCAGGAGTAGCATGACAATACACAAAACACTACCCTCAAGAGCAAATACAGACAGACTATAAATAACACGAAAGGAAGGGGGTGGGGGGCTACTAAGCATAGAAGACTGCGTCAACATTGAGAGCAGAGCACTGGGGCAATATCTGAAAACCAGTGAAGATGAGTGGCTAAGGAGTGCATGGGAAGAAGGACTGATAGAAGTAGACGAAGACCCAGAAATATACAGAGACAGGAGAATGAAAAACAGAACAGAGGAATGGCACAACAAACCAATGCACGGGCAGTACATGAGACAGACAAGAGAACCGGCCAGCAATGAAACATGGCAATGGCTACAGAGAGGAGAACTCAAGAAGGAAACAGAAGGAATGCTAACAGCGGCACAAGATCAGGCCCTAAGAACCAGATATGTTCAAAGAAAAATAGATGGAGATAAAATCTCACCCATATGCAGGCAGTGCAATATGAAAGACGAGTCCATACCCCACATAGCAAATGAATGTTCAGCGCGTTGCACAGAACAGTACAAAAAGAGGCATGATTCAGTAGCAAAAGCCTTCCACTGGAGCCTGTGCAAAAAACACCAGCTAACTTGCAGTAATAAGTGGTACGAACACCAAACTGGGGGAGTGCTAGAAAACAATCAGGCAAAGTTCCTCTGGGACTATGGTATCAGAACGGATAGGGTGTTACCTGCCAATAGACCAGATGTGACATTGATTGACACAATCAAGAAGAAAGTATCACTAATCGATGTGGCATTACCATGGGACACCAGAGTAGATGAGAAAGAAAGAAAAAAACTGATAAGTATCAAGACCTGAAAATCAAGATAAGAAGGATATGGGATATGCCAGTAGAAGCTGTACCCATAATCATAGGAACACTAGGCACGATCCCAAGATCCCTGAAAAGGAATCTAGAAAAACTAGATGCCGAAGTAGCTCCGGGACTCATGCAGAGCAGTGTTCTACTAGAAACAGCACACACAGTGAGAAAAGTGATGGACTCCTAAGGAGGCAGGATGCAACCCGAAACCCCACACTATATAAACCACCCAGTCGAATACGATGACTGTGATACACAAAAGAAAATTAATAATAATAATAATAACAACAATAATAATAATATTAATAATAATAATAATAATAATAATAATAATAATAATAATAATAATAATAATAATACTGATAAATCCACCCTGTTCATCTGTGGGTTAGAATCACAGCTACCTCCCCAAAATACCCAAATTTTGAATTGTTTATTTCAAGGCTGCCATTAGCTACCCTACGATAGCCCTATAACCTGTTTAAAATTATGAAATAGTATACTTTAGGAAAACATAAATCAAATAATCTAACAGTACCAAAGTTGACTGCCAGAAACACTTTCACTCACAACTACCAAACAGTGGTTATTTACTTCTACTATCAAACAGCAACATTAATGTAATGTAATGCAGTATAGTATTTATGTATTATCAACTCAGTTTACTAACAACATTATTAATAAACTAAATTAACATTAATCTGGCAAAAGGAACCAATTTACTTTACTTTTCTTTTTATAAATCAACTTTCAAGTGAACACTTAATGGAATAGTGCCTAAAGAGAATAAAGCAACTGTCACCCATCCTTTCCCTTTCTGCAGAAGTATAATTCAAATGTTTCTGAATTATAATCTGTACACACTTCTCTAAAGCAATAATCTTTTCAATTATCTATATGAGAAAAGTTGACTGCACCCGCTATGCAAGTCTACATGAAAAAAATAAGTTGCCATATGGTTAGCACATAAGTCTAGTTGTAGTTTTGACCATTTTAACGGTTATTTCAGCGTAAGAGTGGTTAATAATATTCTTCTTTCATTCTTTATATATTCAGCTGAAAACCCTTTTGGCCGAGTCAACTAATAATAAAACCAAGAGGGCTCCTAAGGGAAAGCAGCCTGCTGAGAGACACAATTTATGGGAAAAGATGATAAAAATAAATAAATAAAAGGGAATCAAAAATAAAAATGATACACCTGAAACTCATGAGACTTCAGCTGCCCTTTGTCACCACCACTATCATAAATCTAGGTACCTAACTCACAGCCTAGTCAACACAGGAACAATTTTTTTTAAGTGCACAAATCTACAATATAAGATATGCCTTTTCCCTTTACAGAGGTAATTGGTGTTGATGTTGCTAGACCCATACCTTACTCAATCCTGGGTGTGACCTAAAACTGACTACCCACAAGATACACAATGTACTTTTCAGTTCACAATGGGTTTTAATGGACCCACCTAAATTGCTCAGCCTTGATAGGAAATTGAAGCTGGCAATTCTCACTGGTGTGGTAAGAATTCTAGCCACAGGTCTAGCCTTTTACATATACGATTTCAGAGTAGTGAGACAAATGAGTATATACATTACACAAGGCAGGGAAACACCTATCCATTTCACAATTATTTTGCAGGACCACTGCTTGCTCCGGTAATTCTATATATTAGCTCCGCGCCTGTTTTTACCTTTTCAACTGGTTTTTTCTACACTTTTAAGGGTTCTGATACTGGCGATGCATCTTTTGTTGTCAGCCAAATGGAATGTCCCTTCGCCGTGTTTAGTACTGGCCCGGGGGAGGGGGGTACCCATACGCTAACAAGTTATTGCACTTGCCAGACGGGATATGAACCATTCGAAACAGACGTACCCGTGCTCTGCCTGGTGAAGATTGCGTATGGAAACCCCTTGTTGGATGGACTTCTGGGGTTAATTACAGATTAATTACACTCGAGCACCAAAACTTAAAGGTAAACTCATAATTAGCAACCAAAAAAACTGTAGAAAAATTCAAGTTATAGTGCCGTCGCGGAGCTACTATATAGTTCTACTCTTGCTCCTTTCTCCAATTTCTAATGATGAATAAAGTCAATTAAGTATCTACCCAACATATTTAAAATTTCTTAACAATTATATACCACTAGACCTATGCTACAGAAACATACATTTTGACTCATCATGGTGGCAGTGGGCTATTACAGAAAAAACATATCCGACTGGCTATTCAATTATATATCAGCTGGACTTGGCAAGCCAAAAGGGCCTAAAAATTTCTACGGCAGCCTTTGAATTTGGAAAATTATGCAAACCTCAAGTAGTAGGCCTATTGGTAAATTAGGCTAGGCTATTCTAGGTTTGCATTTTAGACAGCGAACGCCAATATTCCCATGAGTACCTGCAATTTTGTTATAATACCCATCTATCTTACAACAACAACTATAACCACAGCCATGTGCCGTAATAGGCATAATTCAAGACTGATGCCGTGTCCCTTTAATCGATCAAATAAAGCATACAACCAACGGTACGAATAAGCGACGAGACGAGATTCCCACCAAAAATGCTATTACCCCATGAATCTACATGTCCTAAACTTTACATCCAACGGGATCTGACTGTCCATAGAGCCACAGTCTCCTAAACGAGATCAAACAATTATTTGCTCCGGCTGAGATGCCTGAGGCTGCAAATTTTAGCCACTTTGTTTCTCGCCGAGTTTCGTGTCTCGGGACATCTTGGCCCTTAAATGTGCTTAAAATACGTCAAGGATCTCCTTTTATCTCACCTGCCACTGGAAAGCCATCGGTATGAAGGCCTGAAGTTGTCATTTTCATCGTTGACAGCCCAACCCCCAAAATTTATTCACTAAACAGCTAGAAGATGACCTTTGTCCAACATTTGTAAACAACAAACAAGTGAATCGGGTCATGCGCATAGGAGCTAGCAAAATGTCGAATCGTCAATATTTCAGAGACCGTTGTACCGGGTATTAAAAATAATGATGCTTTGGAAATTCTATTTACATCCTGCAGCTATTTTTTTCAATAATATAATTGTTTTCTTCGCGGAAACAAATGGATGTATATCATAAGTTTTTGGCCTAAAATTATTCACATACGCTTCGGTTCTGTATACAAAAATACATGAAAACGAAAATTATGAGTAAACAAAATAGTTTGAAACACACAATATCTGTTTACATTTAGAAAGGGCGCATATAAATATAAAATGCAGAATTTAGGCGTTCTCCATTTCATGTACTAAGAAGAAAGAATGGATTTTCATTCAAAAAGAAAACGGAATTAAATATATGGGTGACAATAGAAAACCTTCTCCTCTTAATGTTTAACGCCTATGTTGTTTGATTATGGGAACATGAACGTACACATCGATCATACTGAGTTGCTCATAAGTGGTAGCGGCATGAAAAAACTTGAAAACCATTAGACTAGAAGGACTTATTGTCAAAATAATCTGAGGACACCCCTGAATTACCAACATCTCTTTGCATTTTTTGCATCGTTTCTTCAAGCAAATCACATTTTCCATAGAACCTTGAGAACATATGTATCATATATTCATATTTTTAACGAAACAACGTGTATCATATGTTCATTTAAATTTTTTTAATAAAACACACTTCAGAGGAAAGACTATATTGGGATGAGTCTAATGGAGAGGAAAATAAAGAGGGGGTGGAGAGATAATGTCACATTTCTTCCAGTGCAATTCCAATTGAAATTTATTGTACAAAATAGAAAATAGAAAAAAACCCTCAACATACAAATTAACAATAAGTTCGTCACCAACTAAATCGAGAACAATGCCGTTGTTCAACCTACAACATCTATTGGCAAAACGTATGAATGCCTGTGTTGAAAGCAATCAGCTATTTGCTTTTTACAGGTTGGATTTTGCAAGGGCTTAGTTTCTTGTGGTGCTCTTCTTTCAATTTTGGTTGACGTGCAGAAATTCCTAGAATCTGGTCATCAAATTCATATGATAAGCCTTAACTTTAGAGTGACTACAAAGTTAAGTATATCTTAGTTTTACCAGACCACTGAGCTGATTAACAGCTCTTCTAGGGCTGGCCCGAAGGATTAGACTTATTTTACGTGGCTAAGAACCAACTGGTTACTTAGCAACGGGACCTACAGCTTATTGTGGAATCCAAACCACATTATAGCGAGAAATGAATTTCTATCACCAGAAATAAATTCCTCTAACTCTTCATCAGCCGGCCGGAGACTCGAACACGGGCCTACCGAGTGATAGGCCACAGCTCTACCGACTCCCCCAACGAAGAGCTCATAGAGTGACTACAGGAATGTAATCCTTGGTGTTACTTAGAGTAGTGTTCTTAATTCATTACTTCCTATATTACAGTAAGAAGTTAAGTATTCCTTAGTTTAACCAGACCACTGAGCTGATTAACAGCTCTTCTAGAGCTGACCCGAAGGATTAGATTTATTTTACGTGGCTAACAACCAACTGGTTACTTAGCAACGGGACCTACAACTTATTGTGGAATCCGAACCACATTATAACGAGAAATGAATTTCTATCACCAGAAATAAATTTCTCTAATTCGTCACTGGCTGGTCGGATAATCGAACGCGGGCCCAGCAGAGTGCTAGCCGAGAACGATACCAACCCCTCCAATGAGGAACATATATTACAGTAAGTACTTATGTGTAGTTTGATCTTGGAAATAATACTATTGCTTATGCAGATGACACTACTGTGTACATATATCCCTTCTTTTAAGTAGCCTATAAACCTAGGCTGCTGAATTACTTAAGATTTAGCTAAAAATTAGTCAAGGTCCAAATTCTGGGGATGAAGTTAAACCCCTAACAAAACTTAAGAGTATGAAAGTTAGGAGGTCTAAAACATAGGATCACCCTTACCCACACCCGACCCCCATCCCCGTACCAAGGTCTTTACACTGAAAGTGTTTCTTGATTTGCTTGTAACTCGTCTAAATTCTAGTTTTTTTTGTTATTGCCAAGTCACTCTGTACAAAAATATCCTATCTATCTCGTCTCTAATTGCTCAAAGAATTTGCCATACCAAGAAAGCCTTTCAAGGTTCTTGGAGACCTGTCTCCACTGAGGAAGTGCTTAAATTCCTTTATCTTTTTTTTTTTAATCTTTTATTTTAGAACATTGTTCCCCCTCCGGTCTTTAGCAGCTGACTCGCAACTTATACTGCCTGACGAAAATTTTAGTTTTATTAAATTTTATTCAAATATTTTATTTAGTTTTATTAAATCTTGATATTAATCTTTGGCACCGTCAGTCGATTAGCTCACTGCGCATAATTTATTTTTCTCTTGTCAATGTCCTTTTCAGTACTGGGCTGCTTTTCCTCTTGGGTCCCTTGGAGCTACGTCACCTTCCTTTCCCAAGCAGGGTTGCAGCTTGACCTGTAGTAATAATACTTAAAACTGCAGAAGCAATGTCACTGTGTCTAGGAGCTGTGATGGCTATAGGCTTATTAAAATCCAGAACTGCTCATCTCCATAAGAACATGTCACATTCAAAAAGACTGTTCACTCCAGAATGATTCCAGATAATGTCAAGGTGTATTTGGTAAATCATTTCACACGTTACCTTGACTTGAATGTCGAAATATATCCTGCTCATACCTGTCTTGCATCCAAGATGCAATCTTTATCTTCATAATGATTTGATACAGCGATCTTAGAAGTATCTTCAGGAGATTTTGTCGGGGATGGGGACAAAGGTATAGTTTCCATTTGTATATCGCTGTATATTTTGTCTTTTTATCAGATTTTTAGGAAAATGGGTCAACAAGGCACTACATTCTATAAGAAGAAAATCTCCAAAACCTTTGTTTGACACAAAAATCGAATCCTTAAATCCTTAGCTGGACGAAAACGCGGTCTAGTTCGTTGCCTTGAGATATCATGCCCTTCTGGAAGCGAAGGAGGTCTTTAAGACTATCAATGATCCTTGTAGGGAAGCCATCACCCCCATGTTTTATCAAACAGCTGTGGAAATAATGAAGTAGTGAGCTGCGCCAGTGGTACCATAAAAATTCTGACTTGGGACCTGGTTCTGACCAAGTATAGCAGTTTCACCAGGTCTCTACAGTTACATACCAATTACCAACGCACACCAACATCAATAGTTAAATCGAGTTTTCTGTACAGTGTATAATGCTGTATGAAACTCAGCCATGGCCCATGAAACTCTCAGCAGCGGCCCATGAAACTTTCACCCATGGCCCAGTGGTGGCCTGTTGGTACCTATAGCGGTGCCAGACCCACGATCACTGGCTAACATTAACCCTTAAAAAATCAAAACTACTGAGGCTAGAGGGCTGCAATTTGTTATGTTTGATGATTGGAGGGTGGACGATCAACATACCAATTTGCAGCCCTCTAGCCTCAGTAGTTTTTAAGATCTGAGGGCAGACAGAAAACGTGCGGACGGACAGACAAATAGCCATCTCAATAGTTTTCTCTAACAGAAAACCGCAGCGCATATTAAAACCAGCCTCTCTCACACAAACACAGTGAAATAATCAACACAAGTAGAACATCAAGCGCTGGGTACAGGCGCATCAAAATGCACGTAAGATCAGTGAACATTTAACATAAACTACCACACCAACGCCTTTCAAGAATCAAGAAGCCGCTTCTGGGTATCTTCTCAAGACCTGAGACGCGCGCAGACTTAGCGGCGTACCACTCTTGGATGATTGAAGTCTGTCAATGATTAGAGCTATACTGCACATTGACCAGGGCGGCTTCAACCTCCCCCACCCCCTCCCTACAACTCCGTGTCGTTTAAATATGGCCCTGGAGGGCAATGCCAAAGAAGAAATCATTATCTGCATGTCGTTATCATGTGTCACTCAGGAGTGCAGCAATGACTCATGTGCTTATACCGAGAACGACATTGGAGTGCAAATGCAGTGATGGTTCTCTCTCTCTCTCTCTCTCTCTCTCTCTCTCTCTCTCTCTCTCTCTCTCTCTCTCTCTCTCTCTATATATATATATATATATATATATATATATATATATATATATATATATATATATATATATATAATAATAGTGGTCTTGAGATACTTTACCAGAGATATCAGAGGGACGAACAGGTATGTCTATGGCTCGAATTCAAGGACATACACACACACGCACGTAAACACTACATCTGCACATACGCGTTAACACAGATATACGTCTGGATAAAAGAACATATACGTTCCCCGTAAATCCATCCCTTACAAGCGCATGCGCAAGTTTGCTCGCATGGGTCACAAACAAAAAGACTCCCCAAACTCTCTTTCATAATCATGAACAGTTCTAATGAATATTTGCTATTCGCCAATACAATGAAAAAATATAATGGAAATGGGAGACGTGGCATTCAGATCAAACGTAAGTGCAGGAAGATTAAAAAGGAATATCTCAGTTCCACGGGGAATCGAATTGAACTGAATTCAATATAGAATTTTAGGCCAAAGGCCAAGCGCTGGGACCTATGAGGTCATTCAGCGCTGGAACGGAAATTGACAGTAAAAGTTTAAAAGGTGCAACAGGAGGAAAACCTCAAAGCAGTTGCACTATGAATCAATTGTTAGGAGAGGGTGGGAAGCAAGGTGGAAGATAGAGAATATGAAAGGAAGTACAGTAAAAGGAATGAAAGGGGTTGCAGCGGGGGTCCGAAGGCACGTTGCAAAGAACCTTAAGTAATGCCTACAGTGGACCCGCACGAGGTGCATTGACAGCACTACCCACCAAGGGGGTCCACAGGGTATCAATAACAAAATACCTTTCAAGGGGGAAAGACAATCACACTAAGGAATATTATTATTGTGGTCTAGATTTGCAACGAGAACAAAAGAACTCAAGATCTGTCTGTGAAGAACAGCATCAGAACAATCTCAGGCCAAGGTATCATCAATACAAGAGTGTATTACTATGCATGCAAGATTGAGGTATTAATGACCGTCAGTCGTGTCGTCACTACAGTCACAAAATGAGTACTTTTAAAAGACTACTGCCCTAAGTACTATACGGTATTAAGTCACTCTTGAGGTTTTACATAATGAAATGCATCATTGTAACCTACACATATGAAAAAAGTCTTGGTTTGGTTTCGTCCGTTCCGAGGGACAACTTTGAGTCTAATACCTACCTCTTTGTTTGTTTTGAAAGTAACATCTAATTTCGACCTTTTTCAAGATTCCCTATGTGTACTTTCCTATTTAGCTTCTATTGACTGCAGAAATCAACAAAATCCAAGAAAAATACCAAGTACATTATTTACGCAAACAACTGGCATACTACAAATTTAACTCGAAAGAAATTATTCACCGTAGGGGGGCTAGTGCCGTTCCTGCACCTCAAGCGGTGTACTGTAGGCATTATTTAAGGTTCTTTGCACCGTCCCTTGGGCCCTTAGCTGCAACCCCTTTCGTTCCTTTTACTGTACCTCCATTCATATTCTCTTTCTTCCAACCTACTTTCGACCCTCTCCTAACAGTTGATTCATACTGCAACTGCGGGTTTTCCTCCTGTTACACCTTTCAAACCTTTTACTGTCAATTTCCGTTTCAGCGCTGAATGAACTCATAGGTCCCAGTGCTTGGCCTTTAGCCTAAATTCTATATTCAATTCAATTCTAAAGAAATTATCACCTTAAATAAAAGCAGTTTCAAATGACACAGTCGCAAGAAGCAAATAATGCGGGTTACACTAAATCGAAAAACAATAAAGAGCCTATACTGACGTATTGTACAGCACATTTGACAAGCATAAGGACTTACGCGTTCATCGCAAAACAAATTTACCATTTTCAAAATGCCACGTATTCAGATCTTCTCTGTGTTCAGTATCTGATTCACAGTAGTTTTTGAATTATTATTTCTATATTCTGTTCATCTCTTGTGAAGGCATGCAAAATTTTGTTTTTTCGATGCAATGCTTCTGACAGGTAATTGAGCTCACAGGACTTTGTTTCTTTTGTACAGATCTCTTGTATTCTCGGCCTAGCGTGCTAGACACTGACTAGCAC
>NC_089772.1:8011624-8031624 GCF_040412425.1 Macrobrachium rosenbergii | reverse complement strand
AATAACTGGTTTTTCATTGGGAAAAATACTCGAAAGAGATTTAACTATTGCACACCACTGTTTAGAAGTCTTCCCACTTTCAACAAACTAAATGGGATCTTTCAACATTTCTTCAGTGTTGCTCGATTGTTTATGATGATTGCAACTCAGGAAATGACACAAGGTTCTTGACCAAAAATTAACCGGACTTTCAGTGGAGCAAATCGTTTAAAAAAACAAGTGAAAAATGCGCCGAAGACAATCGAGTTTTCTGTACAGCCACTACAGCGTATAATCACTTACAGCGTATAATCAAGACCACCGAAAATACATCCATCTTTCGGTGGTCTCGGAGACAATGCCGTTGCCAACATTATGGCTAACTTTAACCTTAGATAAAGTAAAAACTACTGAGGCTAGAGGACTGCAATTTTGTTTGCTTTCTGGAAGGTGGATGATCAACATACCAATTTGCAGCCCTTCAGTAGTTTTAAGATCTGAGGTCGACAGAAAACTAAAAACATTTCACTGACAAAGCCTTCTTAACTATTTATGAAATGATATAAAATTTCGTGAAGTGGCTTTGCTGCTATTTGAAGCAGCCATACTCTAAACAAAAACTCATGTTTCAATATCTTATCGAAACTTGGAAAATGCAATACGGGAATATCTTGTTGAATATAGAATTTACGTCAAAGACCAAGCACTGAGACCTATGAGGTCATTCAGCGCTGAAACGGAAATTGACAGTAAAAGATTTGAAAGGTTGTAACAGGAGGAAAACGTCAAAGCAGTTGCACTAAGAATTAATTGTTAGGAGAGGGCGGAAAGTCAGATGGAAGAGAGAGAATATGAAAGGAGGTACAGTAAAAGGAACGAAAGTGAATATCTTGTTGCATTATGCGAAGGTTAACGAGAAAGATAACTGAAATATGGCAGACGCAAAGGACGTGATCTAAATGTTATGAACTTGAACGCAGCATAACTTTGTCCAGTTAATCAGTTACATATCAGATACAAGAGAAGGTATAGACTGCGCACGTGGTCTAAAAAAGTGACAAAATTTCAAGAAAAAACCTATGTGGGATTTTAACATTCCTGGAATGACCTTTATAAGCGACTAATGTTTTCAAAATATGATTTGCCTTAGACTAAAATTTTCTGAAATTTGCCGATAAAAGTATGGCGTAAGCTTCCAGAAAATAACACGCACAGGTCAGTCAAGTTTTCAGAACTGACCTTCTCGTGAACCAGGTTGCCATTGGGAATGGCTCGAAAGCATGAACTAAAATGAAAATAGACATGAATACATATGAAAAATAAATTTGAAAAAATGGCTGACACGTATGCGACTCAGTTTCATAAACTACCTGTATCCGCTGAGTATGTCAGAGACACTACCGGATACAGAAAAATTTCAAGGGGGGGCGGGCACCAACTTTCATATTATGCATACATGCATACACATATATGTGTATATATATTTCTATTAGAGATTTTTTTTATTTTTTCCTATTTTTATATTTCTCATTTATGTTATTAACCAAATCTTCAATATTATTTTGTCATTATTTTTCATGGGGGGTGGGGGGGGGCGTGCCCAGGTGCCACCCCGCTGGATCCGCTAGGGGTCAGAGAATAGCTTCGAAATGTCATAGTACGACCAAGGTTTTCGAAAACTGATCAATACGGCCAACTCAAACCTTCAGAAAATGACCTCTGCCACATGACCTGAATTATCAGAATATGACCTACGCTGACCCAGGGACAACAGGTGACAGAGAGAGAGAGAGAGAGAGAGAGAGAGAGAGAGAGAGAGAGAGAGAGAGAGAGAGAGAGAGAGTGAGAGTGAGAGAAATAGGCTACTCAAAAGATTCTCGGCGCAGACATAGACCGATGCTCTCAGGGCAAGTTATCTCACGCCATGCAATGCCACTGAACTGAAGCCGTCTGGTTGATGAAGTCGCCGTTTGATGATGTTCAGAGTTTGAGTTGGCATAACTACCATGTCAGATTGAAGTGGCTGGGTGGGACGAAGGGCAGGAGGCAGGGATGGGGAAAGCAGGAGGCGGAGAGGGTGGCTGTGATGACAGAGCAGGAGAAAAGTGAGAGAGGGAGGGAGAGAGAGAGAGAGAGAACTGGGCATGGCAAGGGTATCACGGTTACTTGGGAAGCAGTTGGCATCAGACCTTAGCCGTGGTGAGATTATTTCCATCATTTTCACTCGGTGGATTCTCTGTTCCCACCAGGAATCGGTCCTCAAGTGAATAGGGAATCGGGTTCTTGGAGCGCGTGCGGTCCCCGAGTCACGACACCCAAGTAAGGAGGCGTCCCCGACGCTTAGCATTTTTGTCTTCAATCAGGATTGTTGTTTTGATCAAATTTTATGGGTGGGATAAAGGGCTCTGCCTCCAAGACGGGAAAACAGGTGGACAGTGATCTGAGATAAACTCGAGAGGGAGACAGATAGAGAGAGAGAGAGAAGAGGAAGAAAGAGAGAATATAAAAGGGCAAGAAGAGCCAGTTGCACTTCGCGCCTGACATTCAAAACAATGGCGACTAAAACGTTTTCTTTTTCCTTGCGACGAGCGAACGCTTTGCAGACAGCTGGGACGTCCCGAAAATAGATTGAAAGGCGTGGATACTTAACCCCTTTATGAGTCTTGAAACCCATTAGGAATAAACTGAAACTGGCAGCAAATCATTTCAGAATTTATAAACATCGTGGTTGAAACAAACCGAAGGTAAAACTAACCTTAAAATACACTGTTGGTTGTTCTCGTGGACTAAAAAACTTGTCAACACCAGTTTCATTTAAGAAATCAAGACTATCTGCAGCATAACCAATCAAGACGCTTAAAAGAATGCAACATTTACCAAACTGAAATCACATTTATGCCTGCAAAAATAGAAAGGAAAAATAAAAAGCTCTTGCAAAACATAAGATGATGGAAGGTTATCAATCGTGTTTCTGTGAGAAGAAAAAGTCTTGCAATATTTTGATGAAAATTTTAGTTTATTAATATCTATAAAAGGAAAAACTGTGTTAAGATTTAACCAAGAACCTTATCCTCTTTTACTTAACCTGAGTATTTTCTGCTTTTTTAATCATCTTAACGCTAACGATCTTTTTTGGATAAATTTCAAAATACCCTAGAAGGTTCTTGCTAATATTTATTCAGGATGTGCCCACTTTTAATGGAACAGAGCAAAAAGGCCACTACCGACACGGCAGTTTCCACAGAAAAGAATACGCAACCACAAAGAACAAAAAGTCGATAAGGAAATTACAGTTAAACTCAGATGGCAATCAAAGAAATAAATAACATATCCTCCAAATATTCGTCCTTTTGTAGGAGTTTAATGCTGGCATATAATCGTGATGAACAGTACTATCTCAGTCAAACAGGTACTGATAAACTGTTACCTGACGAGCAAGTCCACTAAATCGCCAAACTTTTCTGCGTTCAGCCATTTCGTTCCACCTGTTGAAATACCTCTGTAACATAGCTAAAAGCTGGTTATTCTCTCAGGATTGTCCTTATATACTTTTTTGTTCATCTCAGATCTCTTGAAATGTGCTCTCAAAGACCCTTATGTGTTAATAACAAAGACAAATAGCCACTCAACCCTAGGCCAACCTTGGCTCTCTGCAGACCTCTTAAATCTTCTGATGAGCGTGTCCATGTTGTTGCCTTACAGTAACTACAGGGGTGCTAGTGCCACTTACCTTAAGTCCCAACACGAAGTTTGTGTGTGTGTGTTTCTGCTTGCATCCTTTCTTCATAAGCTCTGTGTCTTTCAGCCTCTGTTCTCTGTCTTTCAGACGTTTATCTTGCTCCTTTTCTTCATTTCTGTTCACAAGCTTTCATATTTCTCTCTTGCTCTTTGTCGCTCTGCACGGGCTAGGTTTTGCTGCTCACTAACAAAGTCCCGTAATGCCTGGCCTTCCAAACCCATCTCCCTGGCCAGCTCCACAAGCTTTACTTCTCTGCCACTGCAGTGCTGAAATGTACTTGAACTTTAATCTAACACCGTAAAATCACGCCAAGGTGCCGCCACTTGAAATATCATGGCAAGGTCGCCAATTATGTAAATATTCCAAGAATATCACAAATTACATGCTTTTAAACAAATTTTAAACAAATGTCCTCTAACATCCTTAAGCATTGTGCTACCAAAAATAAGGCTCTATTATGTGATTAATGCACTTAATTAAAGTTCCAGGGCAGTGTCCTCTCACCATTATTGTTCATACTGTTTCTGGGTAAGTGTATGAGAGAGAGAAACCCCAATGAAGAGAAAATCATTGATCTAATGTAGGGAGATGACCAGCGATGATAGCAGGAACAAGGGAGGACCCTCAAAGTGAACTACAGTAGAAGAGGAACAATATCCTAAAGAGTAACAGAAGGAAAATCAGCAGAGAAGAAAGGAAATCGTGCTGTTATCAAGAACACCGAGTGATATGAACATCTCACTGGAGAGCCAGGTTTACATCAGTGCAGAAATTTTAAATATCTAGACACTGTGTCCTGTGATGAAAATTAGTCAGCATTAGAAATATATCATCGGATCAGCACAGTTAACAACACCCTGTATCTACTTTATCCACTGATGGAAGACAGGAATATGCCAGGAAAACGATTAGTTATACCACTATACTGAGACCAGTTCTGACCTATGACCACGAAATTTGGACATTAACATTAAGAACTAGAAGCCAAATTCAAGCAGCAAAAATCAAAGTAGTCAGACTTATAAAGGCTGTGACAAGGCTAGACAGAATACAGAATGAAAACATTATGAATGAATTGGAGGTGGAAAGCATTTTAAAGTTTGTTGAAAGAGGATAGCCACTTTGGTTTTCCATGTGAAAAGAATAGGGGAGGGTAGATATCCCAAGAAGTTGGGATGGATGAGGATGGAAGAGGACCTGTGGGAAGTACAAGGTAAAGATGGAAGGAAACTTCGACGCAGCAATGTGGAAAAGACGGAGTTCTCTACAGCAGGTTGAAGAGGAAACTTATTTGAAGACCGACGGACATGGAAGGAATTCCTGAGGCAGGACGACTGACAAGCTTGACAGCTTGCCTTGAGCCTGACTAGAAATGGTGAGGAAATTGAAGTTCCAGAACAACACAGTAAATGAAAGATTTCATCTATTCTTGAAACTGAAAAGTAGAAAAAGGGTACTAGCGAATTACACATATACACACAAATACACAAACATACACACAAAACAGAATCCATCTCATAATTTGCTCTTTGAAAATTCCCTCAAGGAAAATCAAGAACAGAGAATTTTGCCAATGTACAAAAATTCAAAATCTCAAGAAAGGAGAAACGGCGCGACTAATTCCTAACAAATAGTGGTCAAATCATTTGCTAACAAAATAAAACTAATATTATTAGATATGATGATTATACACCTTTATTCATGCAAAAGTATAACAAAATGAAGCATTAACTTGACTACCAGCCCTAAATGTTAGGACAACAGTTCCTAAGCAAACTTGATATTGTCCATCAGTGTAAGAATAATTTTTCTCAACAAGAGCTGAAGGAAGCCATTGGGCAGTATTCAAATGACTAAGTAAAAGATACGGGACTTCTTAAAGACCAATGGATAAGCAAACTAGGACTGATAAGACCAAGAAAAGAAGGAAGAAGGGGCAGGGAGGAGCAAGTGGTGGTTAACCTGAAGCATGTGGATTCTCTGTGAAGGAGAGTACAGATTATCTTTGTGTCAATAGTCAGTTGGAACTAAAAATCTAATTCGACCTAAAATAAACCATAACGTTTTGTTTACAAATAAAATTGAACTGAACTGGTTGTCTATTTGTCACCTAATGAGCAAAACAGCTGTACTTGAAATTTGTACGTTTGTGCATTTGTACCCTTATTTTTTTATCTGTCGTTATGCAATTTTTAATCAAGATCTTATCAAATCAAAGAGTAGCAATAATCATAAAGGAAAACTGGACGGACATGACCACTGGCAGTCAGCATTTTCTTTAATATGTTTTAATCCTGGCTCTGACCGTTATGATGCAGGTAAAAAGCGCAATATAATGTATGAATAATTATCTCATTCACGGCTCTAAATTACATGTCCAAGAAATTTAAAGCGTAAAATTTCACATACAACATTACCGGTACTGTATCTCTCTCTCTCTCTCTCTCTCTCTCTCTCTCTCTCTCTCTCTCTCTCTCTCTCTCTCTATATATATATATATATATATATATATATATATATATATATATATATATATATATATATATATATATATATATATATATATATATATATATATATATATATATATATATATATATATATATATATATAGACACCACGACTTCTTCCAGTCTTCCAGACTGAAGTTTCAAAAGGATTATATATATATATATATATATATATATATATATATATATATATATATATATATATATATATATATATATATAAAATGTATGTATATTTATATACATATATATGTAGACAGATAGATAGATGCCATGACTTCTTCCAGTCTTCAAGGCTGAAGTTTCGAAAGGATTAACATAACTGCTAGTAAGCTGTTGTTTGTAGGCCTATACACTCCTGAGCCGACAGCTGTTACAGCCACTAACTCATGACTTTCTTCAAGGCTACAGTAGATTTACAATGGTAACACTCTAATACATAGCAGGCTATAGTAAAAATATTTGACAGAAAAAATAATCCAAAATGAAAATTAACACATTTTACAGTTCATAAAAATGAAGATCAACAAATTTCGCAGGCAAGACTGCTTCTCTATGATTCCCCTGGCTCCAGAGAAAGCCCCAAAAGTCTACAGCCACCTTTCATCCATCGCAGTTCACAAGGAGAAGCTTCAAGCCTCCTCCGAATTAAAAACTGCAAACCATCCTGACTCCGTGGATCCCCCAAGGATGAGAAAGCTCCCTTTCAAGAGGATGGCCATCAGTGAGCAATGTAGTTCGCACTGAGAGGCTTTCATGACTCTTACCAATTCAACTTGCAAACTATGCCAGTCTCAACTTAGAGGGATCTCCCAAAAGCGACAATGTTTCTCATCACAGGGGTGGATGTCAAGCTGGGATGACTAGAGACTTCCAGTAGTAGGCTTTCACAGCTGTGGTCTCCTTTTCCCTATGATGCAGCATCTTCTCTATTTCTGTCCAAGACGGCCATGCCTTTGCACCTTTTAATTATTTTTGTCTGGCACAGTTTTCTTTTATTTTCTTCTAGTGGTAATGCACTTGGCATCTTTAACTTACTGCTAGTACTTCCAAATTCTCCAGTACTTCTTCCAGTTGTCAAGCCTGAAGTCTTTAAGGAGTAACCAAAACTGCTGTTTTGCTGTTATATTTATCCACTCCCAAAATAGCAGCCGTTTCAGTCTTTAACCCATCTTATGTAGATTTGGACTGGAATTATAGGTCTAAAAGACGGGAGAGTACAGCAAAAATATTGACTGAAAAACAAGAATCTAAAATGAAAATTTAACAGAAATTTCACACTGCAGAAAATGAAATTTAATAAATATCACAGGCCAAGATGCTTCTTTGTGAATCTCTCAGCTCTATGGAAAGCCTTAAAAATATAGTCACTTTGCCCAGTGCAAAATCCATATTGAGGGGAACTCTCTGACACCTAGTTTGTTTAGGGAGAAAAGGCTGAATGTTTTGGCACTTAGTTTGACAAAGATGAAAGGGCAGTGTTTGTTGTGTGTGTGTGTGTGTGTGTGTGTGTGTGTGTGTGTGTGTGTGTGTGTGTGTGTGTGTGTGTGTGTGTGTGTGTAGGGATGGGAAGGACACAGTTGTGTTTAGGGTATAGCTGGAAGGTGTAGAGCTACCAAAGGGTCACATTTGTGGAAGACTGTGGATAAGTTAGTCATGGGCTAGGTAACCAATTGGTTCTTAGCCACGTAAAATAAGTCTAATCCTTCGGGCCAGCCCTAGCAGAGCTGTTAATCAGCTCAGTGGTCTGGTTAAACTAAGATATACTTAAATTTTTTTTGATTGGATGAGTGTGGCAGAAGAAAAAGTAGTAAGAACGTGAATATATGATTAAAGAATGGAAAGAAAGAGATTGAAAGAGAATGTTTCTGGGAGAGTAAATCTGTAGATGTGTGGGTTCGTAAAATATGAAAGGATAGTTATCACAGGGGATTTAAATGCCAAGGTAAGTGCCCGAGAGGGAAAAAGCATTTTTGGTAGGTATACTGTAGAGTGCCTGCAGTAAATGAGAGTGAGTCGTCTTGCGGAAATGTTGGAAAAGGATCTGAATGCTAAAAATAAATGGTTTCAAGGAAAATCTCCTCTTTATTCATAAAAAGTTTAATTGGGAAAGAGAAAATGGTGTGGAAAAGTATATGTTAGACAATGATAGTACATAACAGATGAAATGTCAAGCCATTGAATGGAGCAGCTGGGGATATAACTGACCATTATTTGGCCAAAGCAAAAGTTATAATATTTATAAGTTTACATTACGGAGGAAGGTATGAATCTTGGCTGTTACGGGAATTAAGACAAGTAAGTTTGATAGGAACATGTAAGGGAAAAATGTGTGAACTATGGGTTAAGGTTAAAAGCAGAGTTGGAAGCAGATGAGAACTTTGCAAAATTTGCAAAATGTCACGATGGAGTCGCAGAAACACAGGAAAAAGTTTGAGGTTTTAGGTAAGTGGTGTGATGAGGAAATGGAAAGTTTGGTGAACGAAAAAAGGAAGTTGCAGGAGATGTAGTTGCTTGACAGGCGAGGTCATGTAGGATGGACAGGTTAGTTAAGAAGAGAGAGAGAAGGACAGTGGAGGCAAGTGATAAACAAGTAAAAAATGCGCCGAAGTTTCTTCGGCTCAATCGAGTTTTCTATACATCGTTGAATCAAGGCCACCGAAAACAGATCTATCTTTCGGTGGTTTCGGTATAATGCTGTATGAGCCGCGGCGCATGAAACTTTAACATTGCCCGGTGGTGGCCTGGGCTATATCGTTGCCAGACGCACGATTATGGCTAACTTTAACCTTAAGTAAAATAAACACTATTGAGGATAGAGGGTTGCAATCTGGTATGTTTGATGATTGGAGGGTGGATGATCAACAAACCAATTTGCAGCCCTCTGGCTCAGTAGTTTTTAAGATCTGAGGGCGGACAGGAAAAGTGCGGACAGAAAAAAGTCCGGACGGACAGACAAAGCTGGCACAATGGTTTTCTATGCAGAAAACTAAAACTGAGTAGAGAATGTATATGTATATATACATATCTGTATATATGCACTCATATATTATATGTGGGTATATATTATATATATATAGATATATTATATATATACATATGTATACATATATATGTTGACCCCTTTATTTATGAACAAACTATCAAGCGCATATTGGTCTGAGGATCACTGTCCAATCTGCAAGACATTAACTCAAAATCGTATATCTTAATGGCGCTCATGTCCACGTCCTCAGCATTCCACTGGCGTGGCACCTCTCTGACATCAGTTCTACAGCTTCCCGTACTTTATGTTCGTCACAAATGAAAGACATTTTTAGACTGACGTCACTCATGCGGCCAAATATAGAAGCCCTCCGTATCTCGGGTGTTCAACTCATTTGTGCGACTTGATGAGATGGGGTGCAATAATGTTGCGGTATGTGGACCTGTGAACCACATGAACTAGACGCACTCTACGGATAGAAAGGGTATAGTATAAAGCAGTTTTGCATCTCATATCTCAGCAAAGCTAAATGAAATATTTCGACAGTATTCAATGGAAGCTAATTATATATATATATATATATATATATATATATATATATATATATATATATATATATATATATATATATATATATATATATATATATATATATATATATATATATATATATATATATATATATATATATATATATATATATATATATAGTATATTGTAATATTGACAGTACCCTTTTCACTTCTCGATTTCTTTCTTGGATATGCTCGTCACTACTATGCCTAGGATCCAAGTGAAGAACCAAATTAAGAATTTCTGACACCTCGCTCTGATATCTTGGATGCGGATTCGAACCCGGCCCGGGCATCATGGTTCTTCATTTGGATCTCAATCTTGGAAGTGACAAGCTTATCCAAACGTGTGAAGAAATCGAGAAGTTAAAAGGGTATTACGGTGGGGGTATTACAATTACATACTTATCTACAAAAAGTGCCCATTAGATTATATACCGTATATAAATTTGTGTATATATACATACATACATATACACATATATATACATAATATATATATATATATATATATATATATATATATATATATATAATATACTGTATATATTATATCACATATATATATTCTGAGTATTCGAGTTGGTACCTACTGTACAGAAGCCCAGCTGATACTATAATCTTCTCTCGTGAGGGGGTGGGGGGGCGGCGGAAGGGGTGACAGTGGAAGGACCAGTCTCAGCCGCCTCTCATCCCCTTCATCATTATATCCTCTACTCAAAAGAAGTTTCGTCATTCCTTATGGCATCATTTAGCATTCTACCATGCTGCGAATCCTAACATTTTTCGTAAATCTATATTCTCAAATCGACAAAATCTCTTGTTATAACTTTTATTGTCACACGTTGATTTATGTTAGTATAACAATACATTGAACTGAATATAGAATTAGGCCAAGACTGGGACCTATGAGATCATTCAGCGCTGAAAGGGAAATTGACAGTAAAAGGTCTGAAAGGCGTAACAGGAGGAAAACCTCAAAGCAGTTGCACTGTGAATCCATTGTCAGGAGAGGGTGGAAAGTCAGATGGAAGAGAGAGAATATGAAAGGAGGTACAGTAAAAGGAACGAAAGGGGTTGCAGCTAGGGGGCGAAGGCATGCTGCAAAGAACCTTAAGTAAATGCCTACACTGCAACGCATGAGGTGCATTGACGGCACTACCACCCTACGAGGAGTGTAACAACACAGACTGATTTATAATATTACTTTCGACTGTATTCTCAGTCTCTTTGGATTGCCAAAAGTTCTTCTGCTTACTTATTGTTTGATTTACTACTTTCAATCTGTACCAAATTCCAACTCAAGAGAACCTTGCAGTGGACAATTAAATGGGAATTTTAATTCTTCAATGTGTTATTTCATTCCCTGGTGCATTCTCTGTCCTCGCAGTTCTTCACTGGAAGGGTGGGTAGAGCTCTCGGCTGGCACGCTGTTGGCCCACCGTTCGACTCTCCGACCGGCCAATGAAGAATTGGAGGAATTGATTTCTGGTGATAGAAATTCATTTCTCGTCATAATGTGGTTCGGATTCCACAATAAGCTGTAGGTCCCGTTGCTAGGTAACCACTTGGTTCTTAGCCACGTAAAATAAGTCTAATCCTTCGGGCAGGCCCTCTCTAGGAGAGCTGTTAATCAGCTCAGTGGTCTGGTTAAACTAAGATATACTTAACTTCTCTGTCCTCATTTGAGTTTTTCTAGGAATGACTTTGAGTCACATCGCTAGATATATGATGCGTTCTCTTAAGGAAGTTTGTAAACTTGGTGGTGTTTTGCGGATAAAAACAGAATCACCTGCAAGTTTATATGGCAATACCAAAATAAACCTTCCCTTCCACCTGCAATCCTTTACTCACAATAAAACCACGACAACGCCAAACAGTAAAGGTGGCATAAAATAAGGAGAGATTAAATTTCAGCCCTCAAGCAGATTTGCAGTCTCTTATCTGATGCTTTCAGTTAGTGACAGACGACTTTATCTCCCCCACCAATGCACGAACTTTTTTCTCCCACCCCCCGTCAGAATATTGCCATATATGTGGCTACCAGTTTACATAAAATCCTCTCGACAAATTCCATCAGCATCACCTTAGCATCTGTTTCCTTCATGGATGGCTTCAATTATTCACTTGTGTTTCACTGGAACATCACAGTGACTCACAACATTGCCTAGACAGTGTATATGCAAATATAAATATCATTCATCTTTATCAAAAAATAATCTAACTCATGCAGAGGTGTCTGGGACGGGCAAAGCAATGACCTTATGTCAGTGATGGAGAACAGAGACACGCAGGAATGTCAGGGTTAAAATAAATTAACCTCTAATCACAGGAATCGCTGAACTGCGTAAAACCTCAATAGAAAAAAATGTAGATCGTCCCTGATATACTTTAAGCGGGGAAGGAAAGGGCGTCGCCTTGTTCGTCAAATGAACTATAAGACATTGCACCTGATGACCTGTCTCTTCCTTAACGTTCTTTATTCCTCGGATAAGTCCATCTTCGCTATTTTGCGCAGACATAATCCTATTTCTACTAGCAAATCATCGTTGCCACAACATTAATTTAGCTTGAAGCCGCACTTTGTCTGCACTGGTCGTGTGCTTGTAACCTTCCTCTTGTCTCCACAAACAAATATAACAATATCATCGACTTTTCTTCTCTGTTCATATGTTTACAACCTTTCTCTTCTCCTTGGCATGCAAATGGAAAGACTTGGCTGGTCTCCGCCGACGGTGGCGCCTAGCGGAGGAGGGACACGTGTTCGTCTTTTGATTAATAAGACGGCAATCATATTTTCGCCCCAGTGAGAGAAAGAAGGAAAGAAAAGAAAGAGGAGGTGCGAAGAAGAGTGAGAAAGAGTTGGAGGGGGTGGGGTTGGCGGGGGTGGGGGGGGGAAGAGAGAGCATTTAGCCTCTATCATTCTTTTACCCTATTGGTTCGTGCAATGCTCAGTTTTATCACTTCAGCAAGTTTTGCGGTGTGGTAATATTTGTGTTCATTTGTTTTGTGTTCATTTGTTGCGTGGTTCAACGAATTTTATTTCCAAATGTAAACATTGTTATATCTTATGATTTTTTTGAGTGAGTGTGCAGTTGACTGCACCTGTCTTATAGAGCAATGTCACATTTGACCCATAAGGAAAATATTATATTGTATGAAGTGTTCATGCGTTTGCGAGTGTTTGAATTAAATATACAATTTCTAATGAAGGACAGAAACAGAAAAGAAGGCAATAAGCATGCACATACACGCACACATGTATACATATGTATGTGTGCGTGTGTGTGTGAGTGTGTGTAAGGGCACTCACGCGTGGTTTGTTTGTTTATGTTCTTGAGAAGTGAGATGACTAAACAGGAGGTTTAGCGCTTGAAAAAGGAGATTATTTGGGACGCGGTTGCTCTACAGAGGGGAGGATCACTGGCAGGTATATAACAGGATGGCCGGGGAAGTCAAGAAGAAAGTAAGAGCGAAAAAGACGGCAAATGCTGAAAATACTGGGTCAGTGTGAACAAGTCGTTTCTGGAGAAGAAGAAGCTGCTCTGGAAGGAGGTACATACAAAGAGGATAATGAGCAAATGAATCTTGGTGTGACATTGCCAATGGAGAGGCGTTGTCTGAAGAGAAAGTATTTCTAATGTCGATACACAGTGAAGTAGGGAAGTGCTTAATAATGAGGAAATGGGTGAGAGTTAACTGGGAGAGAGATTATTGGGGATGTAAAGAGGTAATTAGTTAGGTAATAAGGGAAATCAAGGTGTAAGGATGACAGGAAAGTTCAAAAGGAAAGAGGGAGAGGAATAATGGGTCATCTGTATGGTGATAAAGCGATACACTTGACTATAAGAACATAACATCACTTACCATACCGGGGATTGTGTATGGTTGGATTGGTAGAGAAAATGGCACAGCCAACACTAATGACAGGTAGAGTGTAGAGTGATAGGCTTTTGGACAAAGGAGAGAGTACTAAACAGTTATACGAGCAGTTTGAGAGCAAATGGAAGACAAGGAAAAAGCTGATGGCAGAGCAGAAATTACAGCACTCTGAAGGGTGTTGAGGGTGGAAGGTGTGAGAAAGGTAATTATGTTTTGGGACAAGTAAAAAATTTTTTTATGATGAAGGCAAACCTACCTTAGAAAAAGCAAAGTTGTTAAAGTAGCCTAATGCAAGTGCATGTTGTTTCTCCATGAGTATTCAAATCTTTATTGAGGCACTGACGAAAACGTCAATTAAAAGACTGGAGCAAAATGAGCCATGAATGAAGTATAGAACAGCAGATGTTCTCAAATGATCCAGATTTTATTGAGGATAAAGAGAGACTGTGGACGAGTGAAAGGTCTGGAAAAGTTAGATAGAGGACAAACTTGAAAATGAGCATGAACAAAGTAGGGTTAAGGGAGGAGGCCAATGGAAACCAGGAATATTTCACAACGAATGTTAATTCGGTTAATGCTACAAAAGAACCAGTTAATTCATAAAGGTATCTGGGAGAACAGGTGATGGCAGGACAAGAGAAGAGGTTATTCACAGAACCGATGAAGGAAAGGTTTCAGGGTGTATGCAAAAGATATTGTAGAAAAGAAGTGTCTATGGAAGCCAAAGTTGGGGCGGAAGAAGGGATTGTTGAGCCAAATCTTTTTATGGAAATAAAAAAGTGGATGTTGAATGAAAATGAAAAAACTGGAAGTTTGAAGATGACATTCTTGTGTATTTTATATGAAGTCATGGCGAGAAACATGAATATATACAGAGAAGAGGGCAAGCAAATTGCACGCAAGTGTGAGTCATGCCAGAGTGGCTGACATGATTTAAAAACGTTGATCAGATTGGAGACTAATAGTTCGGAGAAGACTGCATGTAATTCAGAGGCATGGGGGGGGGGGCGGGGACCTAGAAAGTGTTAGAGAGAACGACGGGAAAAGGTACGGGATCAAAAGGACCTCTTGTATATAACAAGGAAAAGTTAAGTATATCTTAGTTTAACCAGACCACTGAGCTGATTAACAGCTCTCCTAGAGAGGGCTGGCCCGAAGGACTAGACTTATTTTACGTGGCTAAGAACCCTAGCAACGGGACCTACAGCTTATTGTGGAATCCGAACCACATTATGACGAGAAATGAATTTCTGTCACCAGAAATAAATTCCTCTAATTCTTCATTGGCCGGTCGGAGAGTCGAACGCTGGGCCAACAGCGTGCTAGCCGAGAGCTCTACCCATCCCTCCAATGATGAGGCATTACTGTGTGGTGAAGATGGAAGTGAGTGGTGTAGTGTGTGAGCGGCTTTCAACACACTGCAAATGAACCTTCTGTGTACAGATATGAAGAAGACAATGCTGAAGTTTTCTGTACCAGAGTTTCAAATGTTAAATGACGAATACGTCAGCGACTATTTTCATGCATTTCCCTGAAGTCAGCCCATTATGGAAAGGTTTTATGGTTAATGCCTATATACCATCACACACAAACACAAAAAAAAAAACACACACATACACTTCAAGGATCTGCCTGCTCTATCTGAAAATGGCGTTTTCCTGCGCGGCTATGTTGCAAATCAATACAAGAAGAATGAACTCCTCAAGATTGCTTGTGCGAGCCTTATAGTTAGTCCCAAGCACGGGAGCCAGCCATTAAAGTCGCCCCCCCCGACCCCCTCCCAACACAATATTCTCTGAATATTCCAATTAGCGTTCAAAGAAAATACCTCTAGAGCAGTTATCCAAATTGATAACAAGCAGTAAAAGTAATTATCGTGCCATTCACAAAGGCGTAAAAAATCTCAGATTAAATTGCGGGAAGAAAGTCCACTGTAATTATTTTCTTTGCATGTGGTATTGATTTACAAGGTTATGACGAGACACTAACTATTCTGAGTTCTCCACTACTGCACTGTAAAAGTGCATTGTTGTATTCTAAAACGCAGTGTGACACACTCTCTTGTTGTTGTGAATCAGTCATTTCTATCCTTCCTTCCTCCATATTTATATCTGTCGGCCTATGTATCCCTAATTCTGGCAACTAGATGAAAAACCTCCCAGACAACCCAATCCTGGCAACTAGATGAAAAACCTTCCAGATACCCTAATCCTGGCGCTAGATGAAAAACCTCCCAGACAACCTAATCCTGGCACTAGATGAAAAACCTCCCAGACAACCCAATCCTGGCAACTAGATGAAAAACCTTCCAGATACCCTAATCCTGGCGCTAGATGAAAAACCTCCCAGACAACCTAATCCTGGCAACTAGATGAAAAACCTCCCAGACAACCTAATCCTGGCAACTAGATGAAAAACCTTCCAGATACCCTAATCCTGGCGCTAGATGAAAAACCTCCCAGACAACCTAATCCTGGCACTAGATGAAAAACCTCCCAGACAACCTAATCCTGGCAACTAGATGAAAAACCTTCCAGATACCCTAATCCTGGCGCTAGATGAAAAACCTCCCAGACAACCTAATCCTGGCACTAGATGAAAAACTCCCAGACAACCCAATCCTGGCAACTAGATGAAAAACGTTCCAGATACCTAATCCTGGCGCTAGATGAAAAACCTCCCAGACAACAATCCTGGCAACTAGATGAAAACCTCCCAGACAACCTAATCCTGGCAACTAGATGAAAAACCTTCCAGATACCCTAATCCTGGCGCTAGATGAAAAACCTCCCAGACAACCTAATCCTGGCACTAGATGAAAAACCTCCCAGACAACCCAATCCTGGCAACTAGATGAAAAACCTTCCAGATACCCTAATCCTGGCGCTAGATGAAAAACCTCCCAGACAACCTAATCCTGGCAACTAGATGAAAAACCTCCCAGACAACCTAATCCTGGCAACTAGATGAAAAACCTCTCAGGCAACATGATGAAGTTCTCGAGCAAAGGTTTGTAGACCATGATCTGGCAGCCATATGGCAACCTTCTTTCAGGGGATCAACAGGACTCAAACTATATAAACCGACAGTCTTTACCAGATCTGGAATTCTCTGGCTCTGAGCTTTCCAACTTAATGTCGATGACTTTTGCTGTCAGCTTAAAATCAATCAGCCAAATATAATCGATCAATAATAATAAGACCTTGACATTAAGTGCTGTCATGCAACACTTGCTTTACTCCTAAACCTGCTTTCACACAAAATTCAGATACTTTCGTCACGAACATAGTTTCATATATGCATCACGTCACAGCAAAAAAGAGAAAGATTTTTCGACGCTTTGGCTTTATAAATAACAGCTTTCATTGGTTTAAATGTGTGTGGTTAAGAGTGCCACACACATACACCTTTAAAAAATTCAAACGTTTTATTTCACCAGTGGGACTTACAAAAGAAACATCCCAATTAGCGAACAAAACATCGTTTTCCCAGGTTATAAGCCTTGACAAATCTGGACGCACAAAAAGAAATGTATTATAGGCAAGTACAGCAAAAGGTGAAAACCCTATGGATTAAACCTAAGAATATAATTCTACCAGCGGCAAAATAATATTTTTAGAGGTTAAACTTTACTGTAAAACACATAAAGCGAATGCAATGCATATATGTATGTATGAACTGCATCAAATCACTGACGACCTTTGATACTAACAACAGCCTCCGGCCAGGAGGAGGGTGGAGAGAAAAGACTCGAACCAAACGTATTCGTGTCCTGCCACACCTCATTAAGGTTTAGGTGCAAGTTCCAAAAGAGTAATAACGGTGCCTCAAGAAGACTTTGTGGTAAAATAAACAAAACTAACAATTGCCAAACAACTGTAATACCTGATCACCTTCTTGTTTTTAAAATAGCATCCAATAAAATTTCGTCCGTTTTATATATACTGAGCTGATATTTACTAAACTATCAAAGCCTCTTTTTTTAATAGTACAACAGGGGGGCCTAAACAGGCTAATTTGTCCAACTGGCCAATAAATCCTGAGGGCCGTCTTTAGAACGCCATGAAGGATCGGCCAGCACCAGATCTGAAATGACTGTGCAGTGTTTTCTGCACCAGTCAGGTGTGCGTGGCCTTGGCCTTCTCAAGCAGGTGACCTGCGAGGGAAGACGCAAGGGGACAGGACATTTTGGTCTCTTGAGGTGACTAAATCTGATTTATGGAAAAAGGAGAGAGAGAGAGAGAGAGAGAGAGAGAGAGAGAGAGAGAGAGAGAGAGAGAGAGAGAGAGAGAGAGGTCACATGAAGCAAGAAATGGAACAAAGAGCGAAAGAGAACAAAAGGGAAAATGTGAAAATATGAAGTATGGAGACTTTTTTTTTCTCGTGTGATTCCCCCTAGTGCCATTTTGTATGTTACAATTCCAAGAATAAGATCTTCGATTTTCATCAATATTATGGAATTTTAGCTCAAAGTGTTGATTTCGTACCGATGTTTATCACTGAGAATATATCATTGTTTAGTAAGATGAAATTCTCATATATTTAAACTTTAAAGGCATGTGGTTGGGATTTTCTTAGAAGTTTTACATAATCTGTTAATTCGAGAGGTTTCCAGGTTGGCCGGGCTGTCAAATTAGGTATTGTTCTACTCTCTGTGGATATGTGCGTGTGAGTGCTAGAATATTCAAGAGCTGCTGATAATCATTTAAGCAGCAACCAATGACTGGTGAAGGAGACCAGACAAGACAAGACAAGACAAGGCAAGGCAAGTCTCATGCCTCCGGTCACCTCACGTAGATCGAAAAAATACAGAGCTTTCAGTTCAAAATGTTATTTCAGAGCGTTGCACTGTGAGCACGGCCGTTCAAAGGGTAATCCCTGACTACGTCTACTGTGTCTACAGTCAGCCAAAAGTTATGTAATCATTACCTCCTATGCTGCATTGCTGTGTAAATGTTGGAAATAAGCCTTACATTTTTATATATACTTTTTGGTGCTTTAAACACATCTGGTGTGAAGCCATCGGCCTCTCTCGCTTAAGAATCTTACCACGCACAATGTAAAACAAATCCTTTAAGCCGAGCAGCAAGGGTCTTCCTTGATTTGTGTGCGCATGGCTTGGGGTGAAACCAAGAAAGGAATTTAAGGCATTCTCTTTCCTAAAACTTTTCCTCTTTATTAAAACGGTAGTTTGGGGATGTTACTGTAAGTATGTAAATATATATATATATATATATATATATATATATATATATATATATATATATATATATATATATATATATATATGTGTGTGTGTGTGTGTGTGTGTGTGTGTGTGTGTGTGTGTTATATATTCACACACACGTGTATATGTATATATATATATATATATATATATATATATATATATATATATATATATATATATATATATATATATATATGTATACCTGCACTCGACTGGGATATGTAGGGCAGAGTCAGTATCAACTACTCTCTTGACAGTCTAGTGGCAGAGTACTCGTCATTGAGGTCAGAGATAGTTACCGTCGGTGGTTCAAGTCCATCAGGTCTATCACTCCCCTTTGGTAATGCTTCCGAGGTAGAGCGAATTGGCTGTTAAATGACATTTGTAGCTTAATATTTGTGTATAAAAATGTCACAGTGATGTGATAAAAATTCATATATATATATATATATATATATATATATATATATATATATATATATATATATATATATATATATATATATGTGTGTGTGTGTGTGTGTGTGTGTGTTGTGTGCGTGTGTGCGCGTGCGTGCGTGTCCTGCCTTAGAACAGAGTACCTTTTAATATCAATAGACCATTTACTCTATCCACAAAATTTCTTTTAACTGATAAACATGGGGCAAGAAGTTTCAAACTCCTTGCCGCTGGCGATTTGGTGACTTGCACACTATGCAGAGCAGCGACGACGCTATAATCACTGGAGTAAAAAGCGTGATTGCTGTTGGCTTCAGAAGAGAAGGCTCATCTGCCACACAGGGGTATTTCCTCCTGCCAAGGGGTACACAACCATTTACTGGGCAGTCCTCTACCCTTCAGAATATCTGTACTCCAAATTGTTGTCATTTCTTAGGACAGTAATGTCCAGCTGATACCGCTTACTACCACCATAGTATCAGTCTTTGGTAACAGACTCTACTCGACAAATAAGGTTGCAGTTGATTCAGTGGGAGGAGGCAAATCCGGCACTTACAGGGGCCTTTCCTCTCCTAAGACATTCATCCCTCCTTGAGACAAATTACATTAGATACCAACGGCTTGGGCAGCTCTGTGAAGATAGCATTGCTAGCTACCACCAAGA
>NC_089772.1:7981624-8001624 GCF_040412425.1 Macrobrachium rosenbergii | reverse complement strand
AAAACCAACTGGCATCCGGGGTGATCCTCCATTAAAAGATAGAGCAATGCTCCTCATTCTTCAAAAGTACAAAGTTATTTTCACCGATGAGTTTCAAATTCGTTACTATATATTGTGTGGCTTTTTACCATCAGGTTGCATAAACATATTGAGCAATTATAACGGTAATAATTTAAGGTTATAATTACAAAAATCGGATTTTTTCTAGATAGTGGCCCCCCAAGGGTTTTAACCTTGTATGTATCCACCTTTGCGGCGTGTTTAGCACAAGTCCGTTGGGGATGACCGTAAAAACATAAACAAAAGACTGTACATATCATAAAGATAATGACCCCCAAGAAATATTAGTCCTAGATAACGACCCCCGAAAACCGTTTGGGGTCACTGTATAGGAAAGATCCCAAAAACCGATCAAGTGATGGAAGTCTACCTTTGAGATAACACAGGAGTAAATACTCTACTTATACTGATTACTCTGTCACTCACATTTCGGGCCACTCCAGGAGCAAGATCCCAAGCCAGTATGTGGCATTCTAAATTAATGCAGAACATCCATCACTCTAACCTATAAGTTTTCCGAATCACTGAACTCCCTCAAATCACTTGACGGTTCTCGTTACATAGTGTCCTTAGTGACAACCATTCCCGTCTCGAGTTCCGCTCCAGATCATGATACCGAAAGGAATGACAAGTTCTTGAATAGGTTTAGCCATAAGGCCATTTTTTCGAACACCCTGATGACCACAAGAACAAACAAGTAAATATAGCTACAATATTTACAAATGCTTTACGCTTACGCTTAACGAGTCAATGAATCTCGTGAAATTGTCCTGACAGCATTTCCAGACAAATAATTTTTAATACTTTAAATCAAACAATCAAGTTAAAACATCACATTAATTATAGCACATGTTCTAAACATGTAGGTCTCGAGTGCTATGGCCCACCTACTGATCACTGTACTTCAGTCTTGCATCGTTGGATGTAAACAAGTGGCTTGTAGTCGGCCTTTATCAAGAAATCCACCCGATACAGGTTTAGACAGAATCTCCTACCTACAACTATTATTGCTATCGATGGTACAGCAGCTGTGCTTGTTCTTCTTGAGTTTTCTACTTGTATCAGCAATTAGAAATGTGCAATGGTATGCCCCCCGTAGTCCTTCACTCTACGCATCTACCCTCAAGATGAAAGTCCTATTGAAATCATTTACTTGTAATATCGGTACATTTCCTCAAGACCGCTTCCACTCTTAATTGTCAAGGCAACCATTCTGCACTGGGTCGCCAAAGGGTCCACAAGATTTGATAGCTGTTTACAAACTTTCTGTAGGACCCCCTCAAACCTATGAATCTCACTTGCGTCTTGGTTTTTGGCGGTGATGCATCCTGGTTTATCCTCAGTTTTATTTCATCCATTGTAACCCTATTACAGCTGACTTTGCGTCTAAAGGATTCCACTTCTCTGTATCTGGTGTAACGCTTGACTGGTCAGTCCTGCTTCTCTCACGCTCTGAAATAGGTCCTCGGGTTCCTCGACGTGTTCTTCCCACGACTCGTCCACAAAATGGTCAAGTGTTTTAGGCTTCAGATAACTTTCTCATTGCCCTGTTGAAAGTCGCTGCCTCTTCTTGAGCTGGCATATGAACTCTTCTCCTCTGACACTTCTTCCTTGCTTGAGTCTATCTACATGAAAAAATATGTCGTTCCCAAGTGTCACCATCACAGCCCCTGGGTCTCCCATCGGTTGGTTGTCAAACCTGGTTATGGCATTCAGCCACCGACAATACATGCTGAATCTGTTTGACAGGTCCTTTACAGGTATTCCTACAGAGTAGACGTTATGTAATCTTGAATAATGAGATTACATAAAACCTTTAAGAAAATCTTGTTGACGTGCTTCTAAACATAAATGAACTTAGCGAAAATTCACTAACCTCTTACTACACAATTATTTCTTCAAATGTAGTTGTATGCATGGAATTAATATATAGCAAATCAAGGTTCTCGAACCTCGAAAAAAATTTAAAAATTTCAATATCCAAACTGCAATATTCTAGAAATGACTGAAAATAATCATCCATTTCATCAATCATAGTCACTAACAATCTAGGAAATATTATCCTGAGTTAGCTGTGCATGGGATAACCTGTTCGTAGGATAGCCATCCAGGATATAATTGTTCTTAGGGAAACTGTCTGAGGAGTAACTAACTGTCCATAGTTAATTGTCTAGTGGATTGATGTCCAACTGCGAACAGTCGGGTATGGAGGGGGAGGAGACAATTTTCCTTGGAGTAACCTAATTGTTTTTATGAGTTAGAGGATATCGTATGAGGAATGATTGCCTGGAAATAATTTACCTTGAGGATTATGTGTCAGGATGCAATTATCTTAAAACCCATTCGTCCTTTAGATGTTGAATGGTTTTGACACCAGTAACAAAATACAGGCTACATCCATCCCACACATCCACAGAGAAGGTTCAACAAGACTCGACGACCTCTTCCGCTTGCTCACCTGTGACATGAAACTGCATCATATACATACATATATACATACATATAATATATATATATATATATATATATATATATATATATATATATGTGTGTGTGTGTGTTCGATCCCGACGTGTCAGAAATTTATTTCTGTTCCACACGTGATTGTGTGATGATATATATATATATATGTGTGTGTGTGTGTGTGTGTGTGTGTGTGGTAAAAAAATTACCACCGAATATCAAAGTCCCAGAAAAAATCTAATGCAAACGAGGATATAGGCGCTTTTCTCCTAAACCAAGGTGCTGTATCCATCAAACAAAATCAGGATTTCACAGCTTCAAGGGCACAAACATTGAATATAAAACAGCCACTGGGTTTTACCTACACTTCCCTGAACTTACTGTTGATTCTTGAAGACCAGCCTTTGCATTTTTCATAAGATTTGTTATCATGTATCTTAGTAAAGACAACAAGCATAAATTAGCCAACTTTAAATATGTAGTAAAAATGTGCTGAAATTATCACGTGGTTAAGAATGTCATGTCTTCTTAAAGAAAATATGCTCTTCTGATAAGTATATGCAGGAAAGCAAAAGAGGAATACACTGAAAGGCAGAGAACTTGAACGAGTATTTAGGACACTGATTAAAGTGGCCCCGGTGTGCGGCTTCTTAGGCAATAGAGGTGAGATTTATCCTGACTCTCCTCCGCAAGAAATTTATGAATGGTATAACTGCTACTGCAGGTTGAAAGTGCAATGGCTGCTGGTGGTGCTTTCAATATCATTTCTATTCTTGATGATGATGATGATGATGATGATGATGATGGTGCAGCTAAGCAACAGCCGTGAATAATCGCTTAGATAAGATGTGCTCGGTCATCCGCTGACCAACGTCACTGAAGAGGAGACCCTTGGTAGCAGACTTGAGAATCTGACCTACTGAAACAACCTCGATGGCACCGTATTCCCAACCGGGAATGGCAAGCGAATTTTCATGGCTTCCCAATGACACCTCGCCTGCGTCGTTTCCACATCTGAGAGACATGGCCTGGGGGATGAAACCACCGCCCCCCCCTCCCCCCATCTTAAGATTAATGATAGTCTCACGAACGTCGGCTGCTTCAAAAAGGCACGGCAAATGAAGATAATGAAATCGACTGACTTGCATCCAGGAAAAAGGAAAGGTTGAGGATTTCAAGTGAAGACTTCTACTTAAGATTTGGTTATTAGAAAAAAGATATGAGATTTAGCGCCTTGACAATATACAGTCTTGTGGCAACGTATGTTTGTCAGAACCTATTAATATATACAGGTGTTGTAAAAGTGATATGCAAATGGGGAGTAAATATGGTAGGAATAAAATTGGTAAATAGATATAAGCAAATGAAAACATGAAAAATGGGGCAAGACAACGATGTTTTGCATGCATATATATACGTACATACGTATACACATACATATGTATATAATTTATAACACATATATATACACATGTATATAAAACTTGTATATTAATTGTCTATCCCAGCTACTCCTCTTCATTCGCAATATACATTATCCATCCATCCATACATACATACTGTACATACATATATATATATCTATACATATATGGATGTACGTAGGTTTATGTGTGTTTTATATAGACATGTATAATATATATATATATATATATATATATATATATATATATATATATATATATATATATATATATATATACACCTATGTAAGAATATGCTAAACTTGCAATGCAAGCGATACACAACAAAGCCTGTATGAAATAAACTTACATCAAAATACCTTGAAATAGAAGAGTCGGCTGTAAACATTTCGTTATAAACGCACAGATAAAATACATGTGGTGCATACTGTACAATGCATAGTGATTCAGTAGTTACCAGTATACTGCAGCTGTGATTTAAAAGAAAAAAAAAAAAGAGACTGAGATGGAGGCAGGCATTTGATCGTTTTATACGAATTAACCAAAATCCCAGCGTGCTGTTTTTGCATTCCCACCGTCTTTTCTTGTGTGCGAATCTCAACTTCCCATTCCACCGGGCTTTACAAGCACCCGTAAGAGGTCTGGAAAGTACAAACAAAATCGCCTTCGATCTGAGATGATTTTCTCTCTCTCTCTCTCTCTCTCTCTCTCTCTGGGGAGGGCCATGATTGCTGGGGGAAGGGGCTGAGAGGCTGTGGAGGATTGTTGGGAAATGGTCTTGCTGGTTGCCCAATTTAGACCTTTATAAATAACTGGGCGGGTGTTAGTTAAGACGGCATGCGGAGAGTAGAACTTTATGAGCGAGATTTTCTTGGGGAAATGAAGTGCTCGGAATATCGACGTTTACATGTAAAATCATATAGACATCATAAATGTAAATATACGTATATCTGCAAATAACTGTACATAAATTTATAATTAAGTGCCTGACATTATGCTCAATACAAGAATTACAGTATGTGTGTATGTATATATATATATATATATATATATATATATATATATATATATATATATATATATATAAAATATATATATAAAAATCTTTGTATTAGGCATATGTCAGACACTTACTGATAATTATAAATTCATGTATAATTATTTACAGATATACAGTATGTATATTTATATTTATGATGTCTATATGATTTTGATTTTATATTTAAACGATATTCTCAGCACTTCATATTTATATAGTATATATATATATATATATATATATATATATATATATATATATATATATATATATATATATATATATATATATATATATATATATATATATATATATATTGTATATATATGAAATATAGTGTTAACTTTTTACCAAACACGTAAGTAACTGTAATAATCAGTGTCCTCTTAACTTCCCTTATCCTTCACACTTGGGATAAACGTGTCACTACAAACCCCACAGTCCAAATGAAAGAATATAATGAAACTCTGACGTTCGTAGCAGGGATTCGAACTGGCATCCGGAGTGTCAGAACGAGGTCATATTGCCGACCTGACCGCGAGAAAGATAAACGGCCAAAACTGCTCACATGCACATATACCCGTCGAATTCAGATACATTTATTAGAGCTGGAATTGACCCATCCTCACCATCATAGACGCGGGTTCGAACCCTGCTACGGACGTCAGAATTGCTTCATATTCTTTCAGGTGGACTTTTGGTTTTGTCGTGAATATTTTATATATACATATATAGATGTGTATATATATATATATATATATATATATATATATATATATATATATATATATATATATATATATATTCATATAAGAAAATTTATATATATTATATTCAGAAGAAAATTTACAGTTTTTTTTCAAGTTCTAAGCAACATTATTAGGGATCAGATTGCATCCACATGCCCCTCCACATACTGCCTGCAATCCCCAACAGTCGAATAGCCATCAGGTATATAATTTACTGCATAGTTCGAAGGAATCGATGTACAGTATATCTCAGGAATTGGGCTCAAGGCGTCTACTCCAATTGGAATCAATCTCAGGACTCTACCCGCTGGGTTGAGGTCGGTAACCACCGAGGCTTTGGAACCAGCAGGTTTCTCTCTTGATCAAATGCGTGAATTGCATACTTGGTGGTTATTCACATATGAAGGGTGACAGCCAAAGTGGAAGAGGCATCAGGTTAAGAATGTCATCCAAACATTTGCTGAAAAACAGAAAAGACTTGTCATCTCTTACAGTACCAGTGAGCAAGATGAAATGGTCAGTGCAAACCGGACATAAAAGGTTTTTTCATGCTGTGAAGAACCCCCTCTTATGCTCAAAATGCAAAGACCATTTCTTCTCGCTCACTGATAACATAAGATATTCGTTGATTCTTAATGAATCTTTTGATTTTAGCATATGCAATAACTGCAACTCAAATAGATTTAATATGAAAAGCAGTGGGTTTTTTAATTAAGAAGATCTTAATGATATTCTGCTGAAAATTGTAAGAATCAGAAATAACCGTCGTCTACATTTGTCCATTATAAGAATTTCTATAAAAACCGCGAGTTCATTTTATTACAACCAAAACAGTTAACAGGTCGTTTCATTTAAAAACCAAAGTCGTCGAGGAAGGACTTTTTTTTTTACTATGAATCCATTAATCATCAATTATTAATAAGGATGCGAATGATTTCTTTCCCTTAATCCGAAGAGAAATCTGAATCCGTCCATAATTCAGAAAACAATCTTTTTAGCTGCCTCGTTCATCGAGTCTAAACTATAAATCAGCTTATAAACCAAGATACGAACTTCTTCTTTGCCACAGAAAGAAGACAACTTTGAACTGATGCACGAAGCACATGACAACTTCGTTGATGTCATCTGAATGCCTTCATACTGAACTCTGAAAATATAATATACTATCATGCAGTGATTGAATAGAAAGTTTTTTTTTTTAAAGTCCAACATCTATTGCAATCACACGAGTTGTACGAATCACTACGGTATGTATAAATAGTACATGCACACTGCCAATATCAGTACATTGTGTACACAGGTGTGTGTGTAACAGCAGTACTCATGTACATTACAAGAACTGCTGAAATAAAAGGTCTCAGAGTCGTCTACAAATCTTAGAGAAATATGCCCTTTATAAAAGAAAAAATTAGTTCAGTTGTATGAAAGCAAAAATGATAAAAGTGCGTATCAGTGCTGTTGATGGACTTACGGTAATATGCGTAGGAAAGAAATACCATCTCGGATGGGAAATGAAGGAGACATGGAGAAAGTTTTAGGCATGATGTTGACTTTCGCGTCATTTAATCGATACAGAAGACGAATCAGCAATGGCTGGTAGGTGAATCCACACGTCTCTGTTGGTTATCGAAATGGAGGGAAGGACCAAAACAGCGAATCCGATTCTGAGGAAAACGATGAATGACAGAAAACAAGAAAAAATGCGCCGAAGTTTCTTCGGCGCAACGAGTTTTCACGACGCTACAGGTGGTGGCCACCGAAAATAGATCTATCTTTATCTCGGTATAATGCTGAAGAACAGCGGCCCATGAAACTAACCACGGCCCAGTTTAACCCTATTAAATGAAGCACGATTATGACTAACTTTAACCTTAAATAAAATAAAAACTAGAGGCTACTGCAATTTGGTATGTTTGATGATTGGAGGGTAGATGATCAACATACCAATTTGCAGCCCTCTAGCCTCAGAATTTTTTAAGATCTGAGGGCGGAAAGAAAAGTGCGTACAGAATAGTATGGACGGACAGACAAAGCCGGCACAATAGCTTTCTTTTCAGAAAACTATAAAGGCGTAAAACTGAATTTCCATACTTTATTCAGTAAATAAACAATGAAAAAATATTAAGCTAACTGAATATCGGTGAAATTTATTTTCCATGAGTGATTAAACAAAGATAAATTCAATAGCCTACTTATAGCACAGGCCATCCTGTAAGTCTGGTCTCATCTCAAGACGCATAAGAACGAGTCATGACAAGAAAATCAACCTTCAGATCTGATATGTAAATTCTCATTCCATAAGGTCACGTTTCAGTGAAGTTAGCGGCCATCCTGACGAGAATCGATACATCATTTTCTATCCGGATTTCGAGTAAACAATATTCGATTAATATTCGCTCACCTTTAATTCCCACAGCTCTTTTATGGTCGTTATTCTATTATAATTCTTCGAGTTATTGTTTCTGACGACGAATTCTATGAACTCCAAGTAACTTTCCGCTAATGAAGAGACGACGCCACAGAGCAAAAAGCGCGCGAAACGCGACTCCTCCTCATCCGTGATTCAGCATCAGTGTCGTTGGCCTCGCCAGCTTTACTATTTTCCATTCTGACCTTAACTTCACCATAAAGGTGATCGGTTCATGCAGTTGCGCCTTCTGATGTAGTTGCCGCAGCTTCATTTCCTCTTTCTCTCTCTCTCTCTCTCTCCAGCGCCAACCACCCCGACCCCTCCCTCCCCCTTCCTCCTCTTCCATGTCACGCCAGTCGGCGTTTCTGGCGAGTCATCGCAAGAGATGGATAAGCAAAGCCCGGTGAATAACGAAGTGATTTTGTCCTTCCATATCCTCCGGAATTCCCGAAAACGCGGCTAATAGGCAATGAAGTGATTCGCTTCCAGAATGGGATGTCACCTTTCTCGCTCTGCGTTTTCCGTGTGTTGTTAAGAGTCAGGTAATCCTCAACTAAGAAGATAAGTTCTTCAGCAATATCCCGTTCGTGAATGAGTCAGAAATGGGCCAGCCTTCTCATTTCCATAAAAAGAGATCAACTGATGTTGAACACTGAACAAGTATTACCAGATTTGCATTTCTACGACGTAATACTAGCATATGCTTACTATGCCAGTGCACCAGTGGACGTTTGTAAACAATTTAGTATTCTCGATGGAATATATTTAGACTCATTAAACTTAAAGTAAAATATTATTTACCATACCTACTTTTCTGTTCCGTCTTACACAGCAGAGGCAACACGCGTAAGACATCCGTCATTATATTAAAGACATTCGTCATTATATTAAAGACATCCGTCATTATATTAAAGATATTCGTCATTATATTAAAGACATCCGTCATTATATTAGAGACATCCGTCATTATATTAAAGACATCCGTCATTATATTAAAGACATCCGTCATTATATTAAAGACATCCGTCATTACGTCAAAAACATCCGGCTTCTTGTTCCGTGACTTACAGGTTTACCATGCTTAAATATCATTCTTAAAAAGAGCAAATTTCCGAGGAACAACAACTCGCTCTGACTTAAATGAAAACAGAAAATGATTGGTGAAAAGAAAATGATGGTATCTACCCGAAAAGGGAGCGAAAAAAATTGCGCCTCCCACGACAAAACCTGTTATAGGAAGAAAACGCACCGACAGCATTTAGTATGCTTGAATAAATAAAAAATAAATAAAAAATAAAAATAAAAAATTTTAAAGGTGGTACCACCTTGGTCTTCATCATTTCGATCTCTCTTGTAGTTTTATATATATATATATATATATATATATATATATATATATATATATATATATATATATATATATATATATATATATATGTGTGTGTGTGTGTGTGTGTGTGTGTAAAACCACCATACAGCTGAAAAAGAATACAAATCAAGAGGCTATGTAGAAAGCACCCACACTTTTCACTCTCCATTACTCTAAAATTATACAGACTCAAATGTCGCCATTTTCACCTTTCATGATGTCCCTGACATCATCATTCAACTGAATTGCCAGTGTTATTCCTACTTTAGTGTTTCGATACCAAAGTGTGTTTTTCAGAAGACTGGTCCGTACAGAGACAACAGTTTTCCTCTCATGAGCCCTTTGATAATTTGTTTTTTTTTTTTTTTTTGCATGAAATTTTGAACTAACATTAATAACCTTCTTGCCTCGGAATTCCCTTCCTTACTCCGTTTTCCAAAATCCAAAAACTTTTTCACCTTTAAGGAGCACTTCCAACCCAAACTTCAAGGCTAGACATCGCGTTTTCATAGGCTTCCGTAAGGGTGGTGTCAGATGACAACATTAAAAACAATAATCGCTTTTACACTCTGATACTGATTGCAAACAAATTTGTTACTTTCGGCCCCTTTCTCTGTAACTTTTCTGCAACTTCAGCTATGTCATTACCTCATCTACTTTAGGAACCTTCCTATTTCCATTTAGGTGCCATTTTTCACTCGATCCTGCCATGCAACTCCTACACTTTATTCTCAGTTCGACAAAGTCTTCTGTAATGTCCTCGTCACATCTTGATCCACGTTTGCATAGCAATGCAGATCATGTTACATTATGTAAATTCTCGCTTTCGTAAGCAGTTTCAGTTGATCTGATTCAACTCTTCCGTTGTTTCGGTCTTCCGAAGAATTTAAAAGTTCCTTCCTCATTAATCCTTTCACCATCTGGTGGTTTCATTACCTGTGCATACACTGTCCATATTATTTTTATTTTTCTTAGATCTACCCCGAGTCCTGTTTCTCTTAACTGTGATATTCTGATGCACTGTATTCAACAAGCTTTGTACATCATGGGGTGTTTTGCTGTGTAGAACAACGTCATCTGCACACTCAAAGGCTGTTAAGTTTCTATCGTTTTTCCAGGCAAAATGTGACCGCAGCTAGGGGCCGAAGAGACGCTGAAACATCATTTAGTCCTGCCTACAGTGCACCACGTGAGGTGCACTGGTATGGAACTATGTACCTGACAGCCGGACGACTGTAGTGATTGCAATCAAAATAAAGAAAAATAGGGTATGGCCTAGAACCTCATTCCAAAAGATTTGCTAAGAACCGGCAGGCTAACACTGTCCTGCACATACCCTCTAAGGTGAAAAAGTCGTATGCTAAAAATTTTATATATATATATATATATATATATATATATATATATATATATATATATATATATATATATATATATATATATATATATATATATATATATATATATATATATTATGCGTAGTTTGACTTGAATACCCTTTTACTTCAACTTATACTAAGTTACAATGTTCTCTTTCACCGTTTTCGATATTACTGATTTTTCTCTCTAACTGGGACTGAGCAGCTGTCCAGGTCGTATGCCATCTTCCGGCGGATGAAATCTTGAACATGAACGCCCTCAAATTGTCTGAGAATGAAACGGTTAACTATACACTAAACTTTCTAACCATCCGCCGACACCTGTTCAGAACCATATTGCCATGAGAGAGAGAGAGAGAGAGAGAGAGAGAGAGAGAGAGAGAGAGAGAGAGAGAGAGAGAGAGAGAGAGAGAGAGAGAGACTCTTATTAATCAAGAAAAGTAAAGCTAACTGAATAAGAAAAAGACATAAAAATATGAAGAAATTAACTTAATAAATTTCAGTTACACCCTGAATTACTTACTCGACAAAATAGACAACTTTACCGAAATTTAAGGTTGCAGGCAACGAGCCAATAACGTTGTTAGGCTAAAAAAAAAAAAAAAAAAAAACACACACACACACACAAACTCTCACGACATAAAAAAGAACTACTGGTTGATAAATCGACAGCCGCAGATGTAGTGGCAGAAGTGAAAGCTGCAGGAAAAACTGCTTTCTATACTGACAGAGATGACAAGAGAAGTTCCCGTATATAAGACTGCCCTGCCGTACAATTTAAGCCTGGGCGACTACAAAAAATTCATAATAATTCATAGAAAAATTTAGTAAATGATCTATTGGCTTTTGCGGGTCATATGAATCCCTCGACGCTAAGACAATAACACGGTTCTGAAGAACTGACGTCTGGTATGAGGTCCTTTAAAAGAAAATCCTGAACGTGCAATATGCGTCTGAAGCGGAAAAACCCAGCGCATTAGGCATACATCACAAATCTGAAGACTGTGAGACCTCTGTACTTGAAGCACGGTTAAAATATCGTTGTAAACGTAATATGAAAAGATACTAATTACTGATAAAAAAGAAAACTTTAACAGATTCCTTTGCCGGATACTGTTCTAGTTTTCATAATTTCGCCAGAATCTAAAGCCGTCCTTTTGATACAGTTGTACGAAAACCAGTCAGATAGTTGTCCCAGCATCTGAGCTAGTGATTCTTGAAATACTCGTAGTGTGGGTTCCTCTTCCTCCTCATCCTTGGCGACCACAGATACCTGCTAGGAGACCCAATCCATCATGTAGCCTGCGGAGATCGCCCATCCCTAGAATCTCTCCGTACTTTGCTTTCTCATGATTCTAAATTGTCGCTATTTTAGGGATAAGCTTTACTCAACTCCTTCTCCTTTCCTTTTCCACTTGTCCCAGTCTTTTACTCGTAAGAGCCTTATGTTTACCAACCCATCGGCCTACATGTAAAACTTGAAAGGTCATGAATATCCGAATACCCTGTCATTTACGCTTCTTTGATGACAGAATCGTGATTAGCATAGTTACCCAAATACTATGTATTTCTTTACGTCTTCTTTCACATACAGAAGGAAACAGTCTTTTTCCTGCAATTCAAAACTACGACAAGAACAATAATAGACATTTTAATAAAGGAATTAAGACTCAAGACCAAACCAAAATCACATTATCCTGGTACACAGCGAATCTGTGAATGATAATTGTTAAAGAAAAATTGTTAAAGAAAAAATAAATGGATAAAAAATTTTAAAAACCACGTTCTTTAGTTTTCACGTAAACTTTTTAATAGGCCGAGACAAACCAACCCACCCAACCCAAACTTAGCCTCCAGACTGAAAGAAAAACGTGGATAAAACAAAGCAGACTGAGAAAGAATAAAATAACAGACGTGAACGTGGAATAACTTCCCTCTTTATCAGGACTAAATGAGATCAGTAACCCGCTCCCCTTAGTGGGAGCGATCACAAAGTCTCGACAGTTCGCTGAAACAGAGCGCCCGGATGGAACATTATCCTTTAAATTATTTGCATCTTGTTATTCGGGGAACACAGCACCGAAGGTTAAAGGTTAAGCCTCCTCGTGTGCATAATGGGCGATGCTTTATTCCCCGGCTTCGTTAATACATTAGCTTCACGGTGGAGATTTAATGAGTATGGGAGAATTAGCTAAAATTAGCTCATTCTTTTAAAGTTGAGGTCTCTGTGAAATATATCCTTGTTTTTTCATTTGCCTGGAAACAACAGACACTCCATTAAAGACGTTTCATCTTATGGGCTCTGAAATATCTTTAACAGTATGTATATGAGTATGTATATGAACCAGCTTCTTATAGTTCCATTAAAGACGTTTCAACCAGCTTTAACAGTATGTGGATAGTATGTAGATGAACCAGCTACAAAAATATGTACTTTTAAATCTTCACTGTGACCCTGATATGTGACCTTCAAAGGTGGAACTGATTATCTTTACCATTGGGGAATTGCCATTAGAAACTATCAGTGTGAAAGGACACACAATTGTGTCCTGATACGAAACATCTAAAATGAGAAAACCTTCATCAGCAAAGGGTGAGACGCTTTCCATGGCACAAGTCATCCATTCGGGGCAATCATTTCAAACAGTTTACCTCTTGACCATAACGACTTAGTTTCACAGAGAATTTAGGAGGCAATAAAGACGAAAATTCCAATGAAGTAGAAAATGAAAATGAAAATGTAAATAACCGAGTGGCTGTTTCGAAGTAAGAAACAAGAGGAAACTGTACAAATTCATGTACAGAGAAATATTGCTAACACTTTTACAAAACGCGATTTCGATTTAGGATCAGTGCTATCCGTCGGGTTACACGCCATGCCATTTATCATGAGGAGCAAAAGCACTCTTCAAAGAGCAATCCTCTTGCGCCAATACTGAACACTATGAACACTTGACAACAGTATTATAACCTATTCTGTGGCTGTAGTTTTTAAATAACAACCTCAGTACACCTCATTATTTAGGAAATATTGTTATAATTGTCCGTACGAAAGAGATACCTTGATCATTACATCATCCGGGCCCTGCACGTATGAAAATGATACCCCCAAATATGTAGTCAACAATGAGGAAACTTCAAATTCTAAAAATGTGTGACCTTGATCTTTAACCTTGGGCCAGTTTCATCGAAACGTTCACTCCACAATTACGTCTGCCATGTTCCTTCAGTGTGTTTTCCCGTTCTTGAGATATTCTGCTTTCATTACACACACACAATTAACAATCATTAACGGAAGTCACTAAAAGTGATGGTCAAACAAAATCATATTCAAATACGATATACGAAATGTAATGTGCTTTTCCTTTTACATTTGCGTAACATAGACACTCTACAGGGAATGAATGAACTCCGCGTTACATTTCACAGATGTTTAAGCAAGGTACAGAGCATCCTTGATACATTATATAAACACGCAACTGCAAAATGACCTCAACAGTGCCGTCACTTTTTTTTTTTTACCGGACAGATACACCATTTTGGTATTCCTACTCCTGTCAAACTGCTTCTTATAATCACAGTTATGGTTCTTTTATCAACATTCACCTTTTCAACACTGTTTTAGTCGTGTTTCCCTAAATCGAATGAAACATCTGCTTGTGGAGCTGGGTCAGCTCGCCACAGCCTCGTGTAAAAACAATATAAATACCACTATGATACTTAGACATCAGGTGATAATATACCAAAATTACTGTAAATAATCATCACTATATTCAGAAATTGGAAAAACAAAAGCTTTTTTTTTGAGACGCAAACAACCGAATGGCTGCAAAGCTTGAATGTGTCAGAATCGTGTATTTCAAACCCAAACCCATTACTACTACAGAGCAGTGTGACTTTCCCAGAAATTCTAATAAAATGTTGTTTCTTCCAACTGACATGGACTTCGACGGGAGGGAGGCTAAGATGAGGTACTTTTTGTCAGTCTATTTTCAGTAGAGAATCATTTCATTTTAAAGCGTCAGTCGTTACTTCTATATTAAAGAAGCTGTCTGTAAGATATATGACAACGAAGTTATTGGCAAGTTTCTTATGCTAATGGAATTATATGTATAATTCTTCTTTCATGAAACACTTTGCCTATCTTAATTAAAGTCTTCCCTTTAAAGCATGAATAAAACACCTCATATTTTCTCTTTTCTCTCTCTATTCTATTCTTTTTTTTTTATTTACATTTCAATTACAATTCTCAAGCCAGATTTAAAAACTCAACTTCGTACCCAATCTATCACGGATTAAAAATGAAAACGCACCAATAAAAGTATAAAAGGTTGAATGAAGAGCACTGGGTACTTTATAATTATTTTCAGCATTTCATTGAAGGTGTCCACAAGAAGACATTTCGTCAGAGAACCATCTTTCAGAGCGATGAACCACAAGGTAAAAACTCAAGGGCATGATTGTCACCTCTGCAAGTCTCTCTCTCTCTCTCTCTCTCTCTCTCTCTCTCTCTCTCTCTCTCTATATATATATATATATATATATATATATATATATATATATATATATATATATATATATATATATATATATATATATATATATATATATATATATATATATATATATATATATATTGACAAACTATTTTTTCTCTGCATTCCTTTTCGATGACTTCTCTGGTCTCTTTTTTTTTCCTTTCTCTCCCTTCGTGAGTAACCCACAGTACTTCCTTTACTTTCCTATGGGCCCTCTCCTTGCCCATGCCCACCACCCCATACCCATAGTCTTCCTCCTTTCCTCTCTGCCTATCACTCAAGGGCCAACAGGTGCAAATTAATGAGGCAAGTGCCACCGCGCATTCACTAGGGGGGGACTTGGCACCTGTCGTCAGGGCGGTGGATGGCCATGTGTGCTAGGTGCTGAGAAGCTGTGGGCGGTATAGAACGGTGGGTGGTTGTGGGCGTGGGGTGGTTTGAGGAGAGGGACGTTCAACTGCGTAGAGCGGTGGGTGATGGGGAATAAGTGTGAGAGGACACAGGGAGGTGCAAGGAACTAGTTGGCAGGGGGTTGCAGGTAGCGGTGGGTGGTACGATGCTCTCATGGTGCTGAGATGAGTAACAAAGGACGGAAGGAAAATGGGTGGTTGGAAGCCATTTTTAAATGAACTATTAGGAGTACCAGAGAGTGAGAGAGATGCAGTTTTTATTTGTGCATTAGATTACGGGAGAAAATTACTCTCAAAGGTTGTAATTTCACAGAAAAAGATAATGACAGATTTTTTTTTAACATTAGTTTCCTGATTTTTGAGACATCATGAAGTCTCTTCACCATGGCTGCAAAACGATACAAAGTAAACAAATGAAAAAAAAACAGGCTTAGTGATAACAATGTACACATAAAATTTTAAAAGTTAAAATCATAAATATGTTAAAATAGTCACATACTGAAGCAGCACTGCAGTTCTCTGTCAAGGGTAGTCACTACCTCCCTCCATGGGTACGTGTACATTCATGAATATCTACACACACTCTATATATATATATATACATATAAGTATGTATATATTTTGTTCATCCCAGTATATGAGTTCCTCACTGGACAGGTTGGTATCGCTCTCGGCTAGCACTCTGTTGGGCCCGCGTTCGATTCTCCAACCGGCCAACGAAGAATTAGAGAAATTTACCTCTTGTGATAGAAATTCATTTCTCTCCATAATGTCGTTCGGATTCCACAATAAGTTATAGGTCCAGTTGCTAGGTAACCAACAGGTTCTTAGCCACGTAAAATAAATCTAATCCTTCGGGCCAGCCCTAGGAGAGCTGTTAATCAGCTCCTCAGTGGTCCGGTTAAACTAAGGTATACCTAACTTATCCCAGTACATGAAGCATTGCGAAGCTTACAGTCTCCGATTGGACATGCATATTGATAAATCACTTCCGTGCGATTCATGTCGCTACTCTCACATGCAAGATTACTTTTCATGATGAGCCTTCTGGTCGTCCTGTTTTTGTTAAATGTAACTAATTTGTGTCGTTGTCTTTTTATTACTTCCTTTAAAGTACGTTCGTCTATTTTATGTCCTGCAGGTGTGTAATTTTGGTGATATAGTTTTACACGAAGACGTGCATTGTCCGGCTTGTACTGGCTTTCCAGTCGGCTTTTTGTGCATTTATTTAAGTATTTCATTTGATCAGTGTTCGTTGTTCACTAAGACTTGTGAAGCTTTTTATGCATTTATTTAAGTATTTCATTTGATCAGTGTTCGTTGTTCACTAGACTTGTGAAGCTTTTTAGGCATTTATTTATGTGTTTCATTTGATCAGTGTTCGTTGTTCACTAAGACTTGCGAAGCCCTCTCAAGTTTATTGTGCACATTAAACCAAGAAGAGCAATAGGTAAGAGCTCTTCTTACATACGCACTTAACACACATCTAATTGCAAACAAAAGACAAGGACGTGCCTAGTTAAAAACACCGTTATATAATATGTGTGTGTATATGTGTGTGTATATATATATATATATATATATATATATATATATATATATATATATATATATATATATATATATATATATATATATATATATATATATATATATATATATATATATATATATATATATATATATATATATATATATATATATATATATATATATATATATATATATATATATATATATATATATATATATATATATATATATATATATATATGTATATATATATATATATATATATGTATGTATTGTGTATTTGAAAGTGAATGTTTCAGAAGATAGTAAAATGGAAGAAGAGGTGAGTCAAGAAAGGCGGCAGGGCGTGTGGAGAAAATAAGGAGGAAATCTGGAGCGTCTACGGAAGCGAAGGCTGGATTATGCAAAGGGATTCTTGAACCGCCTCTCCTCTGTAGAAGTGAAGTGTGGTTGCTTAACGTGAATGAAAGACAGGAAAAGCTGGATAGAAAAACTGCTCATACATTATTGCTTGTCAAATGTGAACTGAAAGGGGTGATAACTGTGGAGATAAACAGAGGTGGAAAAGGATTAGAATAAGTGAAATAATGGACCAAGGATGTTTTGAGAAGACCGGGTCACATGGAAAGAACTACGGATGATTGGAAGGACAAACAAGTGAAAAATACGCCGAACTTTCTTCGGCGCAATCGAGTTTTCTGTACAGCGTGTAATCAAGGCCACCGAAAATAGATCTATCTTTCGGTGGTCTCGGTATAATGCTGTATGAGCCGCGGCCCATGAAACTTTTAACCACGACCCGGTGGTGGTCTATCCTATGTTGTTGCCAGAAGCACGATTATGGCTAACTTTAAACTTAAATAAAATAAAAGCTACTGAGGATAGAGGGCTGTAATTTGTTATGTTTGATGATTGGAGGGTGGATGATCAACATGCCAATTTGCAACCCTCTAGCCTCAGTAGTTTTTGAGAGCTGAGGGTGGACAGAGAAAGTGCGGAGAGAAAAAAGTGCGGACAGAATAAAGTGCGGACGGACAGACAAAGCCGGCACAATAGTTTTCTTTAACAGAAAACTGAAAACTGTATGATTCAGATGTGGAGGAGAAAGGAGAGGAAGACCTACGTAACCTTTTGGAATGAAAGAGCTACTCAATTGGAGGGCTCTCAACATCCAAGGAGAGAGGAAGTGCTTGCAAGAGTTGAATGGTTCAGTATGTAGATGCATTCTATGCACTGCTGGTGAGTTTCCTGTGCAGGCATTTGAAACAGCAAGTAATGCGGAAATTTTCTGTACCATTTAATTGCAAATTCAGCAGTGTGAATGGGGCACTGACCATTGTTTTTTCCTAGGAGTGACTCCTGTTAGCAAAAATAGCAGTAGCCGTGGGTATAAATTGACAGCGGCTTGCATTAAACATACAAAGGAACACGGACTTCATACTCCCTTCTTCAAGGAAACCGCGAGACACCTGTGAGAATCCGAGGAGAGAAATGAGAGATAGAACACTCCTGGATACAACAGAAGATAGGGACAACAAAGCACATCAAAACGGTTGGCCAGAGAATGAGGTCACACCTTCGCTCATGCCCTGCATGCCCTGGCATAGTGCGCGTCCTGTGGAGCACCAGAAATGCTCTTGGTGCTGCGCAGACTACAAGCGAGAGAATGGGAGCCACCAGCAAATAGAAATTCATTTTATTTTTTAGGCTTGGTTGTTAAGCATGTGAAAAAGTGATGAGAGTAATTGGAAACATGGAATATGGGGCAAAGAATGTTAATGTGAATGGTCGAAGAATGAAAGTGCTTAATGTTTGTAAGCTCCCAGATTACATATAACGAAAGATCGTAGAATTCAAACAAGAGAGCCTCACAGAATGGGTGAAGGAAGGAAGGTAGAAGAGAGTGCAAAAACACTGTGAAGAGATGTTCGGGAGCCTATGGATGAGAGGTAGTGAATTTACGAAAGATTGGTGAGAAAACCCTTCTTTTAGGGAAGTAAGAGTGGGTACTAGTAAACAGAAAGAAAAAAATGCTTAAACTCTTGAAATGACCTCTTATGACACTGTATAAGAGATATGCAGAAATGGTATAAAAGGTTAGAACAGGTGTAAGGAAGGATCATTGTGCTTTCAGATGCTCTGGACATGTTGAAGGAATGGAGAGCGTTACACTGGTGAAAAGAGTGTATCATTCGGAAGTGTTAAGAGGCAGGGAAAAGGAAGGCTTGGCAATTGTTGGAAAAATGGGAATAGTTTAATGTAAGCCAGATACTGTAGCCTAACCCTGGGCATAAAGAAACAAGACGAGCACTTTCGATCAACATTCTGATACGGACAGAAAGACCATTACGATAAAGCCCGACGTCAAAGAGCAAGGAAATGGAAAATCTGCATGGCAATAATGATCATGTTAGACCAAAGCAATGAAATTAGCATCCATGGCAGGTGCTTTACAAGAGCTATACATCTACAAAATCAAAAAGGGTTTGATTCCAGATCTGCCAATACACCCATTAATCCCAGACACCTTTGCCTTCCAAGACAAGGCTAGACACGACGTCAGATGCTCCCTGCTCCGACCTACGCTTTGTCACAACCCAGGTGAGAATCCTCGTGCCTCATTTAT
>NC_089772.1:7904124-7976624 GCF_040412425.1 Macrobrachium rosenbergii | reverse complement strand
TGCGCTGGAACCCGAAGCTGCACATCATGTCTTCCCTACCCTCCCGATCCCCTGCCTACCTCGCCCCCACCCGGGGCGGACAAAAATGAAAGATCCACCCGGATTTTATTATTATAGATAATGCCAAGAATGACATAGCTGCCAAAATGGATTCGGTCACAGCAACCGAACGCGTGATAGTCAACGGCAAACGTTCCGTTTCATTTCACATCAGCTGTCAACAGACTATCGGCAAAAATATGAACTGCTTGTCGAGACGGTTCTTGGATCGGAACCCTATATCTGTTCATGAATGTTTAACAGGAATGTTGGCTAAGTCGATTGGAGTGTGAACCTTAAATCAGTTTACTAAGGTTTAACTGAAATGTTTCTCAAGTTGGTTTGAATGTATGGGATTTTGAACGGTTCGCGGTTGTGGGTCGAGATTCTCAGCTTTGGGTCAGTTTATGCGACGTAAGAAAAGTGTCTAGAGCGATCATGAATTGGTCTTTGCTACACAAAACGTGCTTTGCAAGAAGAACAAACCTCTGCCAAGACGATTCAAGGGATCTAAGAATTTCTTGGAAGAGAATGATAAAAAAAAAAAAAGCTATAAGAAACAAATGCCAGTTTGCCTGTGCGCTCACGGCCATACCGAATGGGAAAAACAAGCTGAATTTCGCCAAACATTGCACCTTACAAAATAGAAAAAAAATATACATACTAGAACACAAATACAAACGATAAACGTTTGTAAACAGCAGCATTTATTTGGAATCTTTCACAAGCTGCGAGAGGCCTCGAGAAATAATAACAGTAAATATTAGCCACGGAATCTACTTTTATTAAAATCTTCAGTTCACAATGTGGAGAAATTATATTTCTCGTATCATTTAATATCAAGAATCCGTTTTACTCTCTCATTCGTCCCAGTTGAACGCGTTCTCAGGAAATCACAACTCATGATGTTGGCATGAACAGCAAATACTTGTACGATTCATTAGTAAGACTGTGAGTCTATACTAGCCTAATATGCTTCTCCCTATAAGTTTCTGGTATATTACACACACCAACATACATACATACACACACACACACACACACACACACACATATCTATATATATATATATATATATATATATATATATATATATATATATATATATATATATATATATATATTTATATATATATATATATGTATATATATATATATACATATATAAATATATATATACATATATAAATATATATAATGAGTCCTGACGCGAAAATAAAAGGAGGTGGTACCAAGACTTTCAAGTTTTATTCCAAAGTCATCTTCAGGGTACTAAACAGAGTTAAGAAAACTTACACAAGAAAGCAATGTGGGGTCACAGGTAACAAGAACACACGTCAACAAGCTATTCAAGTATGTAAACATTCTTCAAAACAAAAACATACTTAGTGGAAATATGCAATTACTACAAATACCAGTGCATATATATATGTGTGTGTGTGCGCGTGCGTATACATACATACATACATATATATTAACCGCTCTATTATTAGCACTCATACGTCATTGCGAATACATCCAAGGTGGGGAAAAAGAACGGCAGTTACTTAATCCAGCCTGGACTAGGCTACCTCTAGGCTACCTCTAGGCTACCAAAAGTCCGCAGTAACCCTAACGACAAGTCAGTAGAAATGATTTAAAGAAAATGTAGAAATGATTTAAAGAAACTGTATAAAAGCGAGGGTAATGAGTATATATATTTTTGGTCTTTTATAAAAATTACGTATTAAACAAACAAAAATAATGATATTTTAGCTAGCGAACGTGTCATTCAAGTACTGTCGCATTCACCTAGCCTTCAAAAACTAGTTGTTCAATTAATTACTATTATAAAAAAAACGAGAAATCTAAAATTACTGAACTGCATGTAACGTATACCATATACACTGCATAATGAATGCTGTGCAAGTACAAATTTAACAAGGAAGTTAATCCACAACGACCATATTTTCAATAATGCTGAACGGCAGTGTATATGTAAGTGTGATCTACAGTATTTCTTGCTGACAAAACTCTTTTGTTATTTACATTTCCTATGGATCCAAGTGTCTGTTTACAATGCAGTGCATGTAGGTATGCGCAGCCAAGGTCAAACTGTCTGTATGGGGGTGCAAAAATTACCTAGCTCAGCCAAGCCGGCTAGCCGAACATTGCACGTCTGGTGCTCGGCTCAATAAGAGTTGAAGTTCTGTTACGCGATTGTTGTTTTTCAGTCATTGCACTTAGGGAAATTGCACGCTATGATCAGTTTACGAATGGCTAATAATACTATTGTATTCCGTATGTAGTTCACTGTACAAAGGAAACTGTATCTGTAGAAAATGTAAATAAAAGGAGTCTAGCTAACAAGAAATACCGTTCAATATTACTGGTAAAATCTGAGCATTGGGCTCTATATATATATATATATATATATATATATATATATATATATATATATATATATATATATATGTGTGTGTGTGTGTGTGTGTGTGTGTGTGTGTGTTTTATACGTAGATACACGTACGAGTATACTACACTCTACCTGTGTTTTCTACCTCACCGGTGAGACCAGACACTTAAGTATTTGTTCTTTCGGTGTAATGTGACACTGTACTGACATTGGTGACTATATAAATAAGTAAAAAACGCGACGAAGTTTCCTTGACGCAATCGAGTTTTCTGTACAGTGTATAATACCGAATGAAACTCTCAGCCACAGCACAACAAACTTTCAACCGCGGCCCAGTGGTGGCCTGTGTTGGCACCTATAACGGTGCCAGACGCAGGGTCATGGCTAACTTTAACCTTCCAAAAAAAATAAAAGCTACTGAGGCTAGAGGGCTGCAACTTGGTATGGTTGATGATTGGAAGGTGGATGATCAACATACAAATTTGCAGCCCTCTAGCCTCAGTAGTTTTTAAGATCTGAGGGCGGACAGAAAAAGTGCGGATAGACAAAGTCATCTCAATAGTTTTCTTTTACAGAAAACTACAAATGAAATATGACATCTTATACAACGCAGTACCTTAGCTATCTTACGATTATTGATTTAAAAGAGCCAAACCTCGAGGAACCAACTGAAGGAGTTTTGTTAAAGTCAGTAATATCTTCGATACGTCAAAAAATTGCTTAAGGCATTCTTTTAAAATAATCCGCGGTGACGCACTGAAATTTGCTATAGCAATTTCCAGATCGTCTAATGCCTGTCAATAGAACCGAACGCGATCTGTCGAAACGAGGTGTTGCAACAGGCTACAACTTAAGTATTGCGGTTGACAGCATTCAGCTCTTGTAAATATTCAAAATCAAGACATGCGACCTTGAAAAAGACGCAACGGCCGGTTTAGATTAGCTACTGCAGAAAACACAAAATGGCAATTACCATCTATCATAATTAACCATTGTATATAGAATTTAAGCCAAAGCCAGGCACCGGGACCTATGAGGTCAATCAGCGCATAAAGGGAAATTGAGAGAAAAGGTTTGAAAGGTGTAACAGGAGGAAAACCTCGCAGTTGCATTATAAATCAATTGTTAGGAGAGGGTGGAAAGTAAGATGGAAGAAAGAGAATATGATAGGAGGTACAGTAAAAGAAACGAAAGGGGTTGCAACTAGGGGCCGAAGGGACGCTGCAAAGAACCTCAAGTAATGCCTACAGTGCACCGCATGAGGTGCACTGACGATACTAACCCCCTGCGGGTTAATTACCCATTGCGGCGTGATAAAATGAACCCAGATGTCTACCAAATTGTACTCTATCACCTATTACAGTTTAGCTATTGTAAAGAATCACATTTCCTTTTATGATGTATGATCCGTGTATGGTCTATAAGAAAAAAAAAATCTTTGAACTCTGTCAAAATTGCCTTTCACAATCAGAGTTAGACGTTGCGATCTACCAAAATTGCAAAAATTATCTGTTATAGCTTGGCTAAATTGCATCTCCCATTTGTCCAAGTCACAAAACCTACCTACAATATTGGGTAAAATACATATATAAATATATATATATATATATATATATATATATATATATATATATATATATATATATATATATATATATATATACATATACAGATAGATAAATAGGTAGGTAGGTAAATACTGATAACAAAATTCTGAAATATCTCCTGGAAATAAAGTACATACATTTTCTCAAAGTGGTTTTCCAGTCTTGGAAATACTGATGTTAAGCATATATATATATATATATATATATATATATATATATATATATATATATATATATATATATATATATATATATATATATATATATTTCGCAATATCATACAAACGTATTTTACTTTCCACGATTCATTTACCGCAGTTGGCGAGCAATCACTCACTTTCAGACTAAGGATCCTACTCTCACGTAAAATCAAACGAGCGGAAGCAACTAGACAAACGGGACAACAGAAGTCACGTGGAGGAGGGCAAAAAGGCACTTGGCAGGAACCTGGCAAACTTTCGTACGCAACAGCCAAACTATTTTCCCCACCCACCTTCGGTGTCACCGCATATGAGCAGGTGGATTTCCTGATTTCTGTTAAAATCTCTGTTAAAATGAAATTTTAAGGTGTACAGTAATATCACGGAACTTCACTGCCGTTTCAGAATCTAACCCAGGAATGTTGACAGCGAGTTTTATTTACTCCTAGGTGAACATTTCAAATTATTAGTCTTCGTTTGAAATTGAACATATATTTACAAAAGTGGTGAGAACAGGTTTACTAACAGCCCTTTGCAAAAATATGGACGCAAGTAAAGTTCAAAGGTTTAAGTAGTGTAGGCTATACATCATCCGAGTTTGTAGACATATTTTTCTTTCCTCAAAGAGTCAAGAATGTAATGCATCCTTTTAACCTTAGAATAATGTCAGAAATTGTTATGGCATTTTCCTTTGTTCGTCTAGATCATTTATCCCTCACCCAAAATGTCAAACATTTCGTTTTTATTACAACTTACAGTTTAAAACTTTGTCTACAGAAATTATCAGATAATAGCATTTCGCCAAACGAATATAAAACTAAAGTATGACAACATAAAGAGTCTATTACAGTCAGCCAATTATGAGTGGCGCTGATATCCATCATAATGGAATATCTTTTAAGCAGGGAAGGGACAGAAAAACTATAGACCGACTAGAAGTTTATTTTTAAGAACACATTTTCTCGAGAAAAATGAACAGCTCAGCAACTGCGTTCAAGGGTAATGTAGAGTTGTTTGACAAAAAACTGTAAAGTTGAAGTAAAACTGTGCAAAAAAAATCAGTTTAATAGCAACATAAAACAGTAAAACGAACGATTCAGCACTTGAGTTGCAAAACGAACATATGAGCAATTGTGGAACAATGTACAGTGAATCTCTGAAGCCCTCTAAAAAGCTGTACAAAGAACAGATAAATGGATGAGTACAACTGTGCAATGTACCGATCGACGGATCAACAGCTGTGTAAAAGTAATAAGACAAACAGCTTAACATCTCCACAAAGATGTAAATCAAATACCCAAATAGGTGTGCGCAAGAGTACAATGAACAGTTCAACCACGAAATAGAGTTATAAAATGAGTAGTTAAATGAATAGTCTTGTAGCTGTACAATGATCAGCCCAGTGAATAAGCAAAGTTGTACAGATAAGCAGCTTAACTGCACAGTGGAGTTGCAAAATGAACGATTCAGCAGTTGCACAGAACTACAAACATATAAAATATTGTGCACCAAAAAAGACATAAAATGAAGAGCTCACCTGTTGTATGAACTGAAGGAAAGATTGGTTCAACAGATGAGTAAAGTTGTACACCACAGACAGCATCAAAGCTGTGCAATGAACTGCTGAGAAACTATAAAAAGAGGTACAACAGAAAGCTCAACCACCTCCCCAAAGTTGTAAGACAAACTTCTGAAGATTCATAAGTTGTCGGCAAAACAGCCCACAAAACAACTGCAGAATGCTGTAAAACAAGAACAACAACAGCTGTGTAAGGTATGAATAAAAAGAACCTCGACAGCTTCATATTGAACAAACAGACCAACTGCTTAAGTTCTACATTAAATAGCTCAACAAATGTGTAAGATGTACACAGAACAGCTCAACAGATTCCTAAGTTGCGTGACAAACAGCTTGACACTGATTAAGTTGTACAATGAACTGCTTTGTTATGTTTTATACAGAACAGCTGCACAAGCTATATGTCTGAAGGTGTATTGTTGAAAGGGTCCAACACGAGTGTCTTGCATTGCCGCAGAGGGCGTTGTAGACTGGAACCACGATTTTGGTGATGTTGGGAAGGGATCTGAGGTGGTAGTTTACCATTCCCATGAATTCTTGGAGTTCTTTTATGGTTTTCAGGGACAGATATTTCCTGATGGCTGACACCTTGAAAGGGAGAGGACTAATGCTGTTCTTGGAAGCATGATAGCCCAAGAAATCAACAGAGGGGGCACCAGTGACACATTTTCCAGGACGGATGATTAGGCTGATATTCTGCAGGACAGACAACATGGTCCTGAATTGTTAGTGTGCCTCTCATTCCTGGAGAATATGAGTGTCTTCAATATGCCATATGCAAAAGGAGAGGTTGCCCAGGTTGTTACCATCAGCCTCTGGAGGCTGAGTGTTGCATAACTGAGGATGTATGTTCCATTTTCCGGAAGCACTCTTCATCAGGTCAAACTTAGAGGATTCTTGCTCCATGTAGGGTGGGTGTGATGTCTGCCATGCTGAGAAGTGAGTAGTGGTCAGGGTGCATTTGAGGGTTTAGTCGCCTGCATTCTCTTCAGGGTTGCTGTGGTCCATCAGGTTTCTTGACCATGTGGAATGGTGAGGCCCAGGGTCTAGAGACCTTCTGGCAAAAAGTTCATTCATCCCATCTCTCTGAAGGCATGTTTAGTGGGAGGTGGCAGAACTTGGAGTGGACCAGGGGACCCATTATTTTTATGAAGGAGGACGCTGTGTTTGGCTGGTACCCTAGGAGTCTGACAAAGTTCTCGCCAGAGGACGTCAAGGAACTCTTGCAGGAGTTGGTGTAGGGTGGTGGTCCCTATCAACGAGATGGCTGGCTGTTAGGGCCCCACAGAGAGTTGTGTGGGTAAGTGGCATCAAGGAAAACTCCATGATGAGGAACTGATGGAATTCTTCATAGGTGATTATTTCTCATGCATGTCTAGCCAGAACATGATGTGGGGGAGGAGAGTGTACAGGGTTGCTTTGAGAACACAGTCTGCTTTTTTCACTGAGGTTAGACATTTTGGAAATGGAGTTGTATTTCCTCACCCCAGTGACAGCTGGCTCTGTTGTTGAGAAGAAGGGTAGACGTTCATTAACCCTGGTCACGTTTGTGCCTTTGTCTGACATTTCGTGAATGCTTTAACCTTTACATGATTGTTTCTAAGTTGTAGAGTTGGTTACAATTAGTCTTCTAGTTACCAGATTTTTGTGTGAGAGCCAATTTTCTATTTCCCATGCTGTAAAGACAATCTTTTAACATTCTCGAGAGCTAGCTAGCCAGACCTAAAACGCCATGTTTACACCATTAATGGCTTTGTTGCAGAAGGCATGGCTATATTCGGTATCTTAGTTGCCAGGGCTTTAAGGCGAGAACCATGCTTTGTCTACTAAGTGGAGTACAACCAAGAGCTCTCAAGGGAAATCGAGCCAGACCTTTGCGCTGTATTTAGTCCGTCAGTGGCTAGTTTTTGTAAAGGCCATTTCATGCACAGGATGCCCAGAGTCCACTGACTTGTTGTCGAGATCTGATCTATTTTTGATACCGTGTGAAGAGAGAGAGAAGTGGTCACAATAACAATGCTGGGGGAGATCTGGACCCCATGATCAAGTGTTGTTGTTGACTCATGACTATGTGGTAGCTGGGGTGATCCATGAGGGCTGCCAAATTTAGCAGCTAACCGAGGTGCAGCGGTGGAGTGTGAACCGCACACTGGCGTCACCAACATTCGTGGACGAATTGCTCATAGTTCATCTGCAAAAATATACTTTCCCCTGCTGATAAGCTTTGGAATTTTCTCATTTTTTTGTATTTCCTTACTACCAAAAACTTACTTTTAAGAGTCACTTTACAGCAGCCACCAGTGTTGATACACTTTTTCCTCTCCCATCTTTTCTCCTTGAGCCCATTCCACCACACGAAATACGAAAGAAGTTGACATGATTTGCATACAACAGAAAAAAAACTCTCTCTTATAAAGATATATTTTCATGCAGAAGCCAAATGAAAAAAAGTAGCAATGAGGTTAATTTTATCGTATTAGTTTCCCGTATTTCATTTTCCCTCTTCTCTTTAATTCCTCCATAGACTTAGACTTCCAATCCACTCCTAGATATTGCATTAGTGAACAATAGGACAAAATGAGTCAATACCACCTTACGACAAACAAAATTATAAATAAAGAAGAGTCGCAAGGCTGCGATGTGGTACAAGTCATTTCCTAATCAACAACTTGAATGACAGCTTCAAGACATATGGAGCGGTGCATTTACGAGATGAAGCCACTGATGAATCATGGCGTAAACATCAAAATGGCAGTCACTGCAAATTCATATCACTGTAGTTTCTGAGAGAGAGAGAGAGAGAGAGAGAGAGAGAGAGAGAGAGAGAGAGAGAGAGAGCTATTTAGGGCCGAAGCCAAGGCACTGGGACCGAAAAGCCCATTCAGTTACTTAGAGAAAAATTAAGAAATGACAGCAAGTAAGAGGATGAGTGATCGCTTAATATTAAAAAATTACAATGGGAAGTGTTAAAATGAACCTGTTCAAAAAGTTTCGCAAAAATTGAAAATTTAAAGTCAAATCTCAAATGTCACTGCAACTGAAATTACAGTTTTTAAATTGAGATGAGACATCAATGCCTCCATCAACCGTAAGCAATCACTCCCTAACTGAAACTCAACTTTCATTTGCACGCGGTAGCATTGCTCCGTCTTTTGCAAATATTTTATAAGTACTCCATGGCTGTGGAAACATTAACACTAAAAATGTCCATCGGAAAATGAACTAATGAGTGTATATATTCTAATGTTACGAGGCGTTTCAGCCTTGAAGTGGTTTGAACTCACATCGAAAAAGCGGTGGAGTTTTTTTCCTGCGTTCGGAAGTCAGTGGCACCTATGAACCTACACCACTGCCGTCAGCCTCAAGAAGACTTTAAGTGACAGGTCTCTCACATGCCAGTATTGATGTTTTAACCTTTCCACGTGTTATACATATATCATTTAATAGCCAGTTACATTAGCATTCATATATGCCAAGTGATATATATATATATATATATATATATATATATATATATATATATATATATATATATATATATATATATATATATATATATATATATATATATATATATATATACGCACAGTAGTTCCCCACCTACACAGGGTAGCTTCAGTCAAAAAACATTGATAACTTTCATACTCAACCGCTGAAGCGAGAATGAACCTACTGTTCAAAAACTTTCACACAAATGCAACGGCTGCTCGACAGCATTTCATTAAAACTCTAAACACATTTTGTCATTCACCTCTATTAAAAGTGTACTGCCCACATGCACAAGCAAAACTGGACAAGCAAAGAAACAGAAAGACACAACGTATGCTAAAAGAATTTGAGAGATATTTCACTCACGTGCAAGCACTGAGATTAAAAACGCGTACAGAACTTCTCTGGGAATATTAACTTGCCAATACTCCCTTGGAAAACTTTTGCAGATTCTTCCTCTGTAACTAAAGAGATTCTCATAAAATTCATTCCTAATTCACACACGTGAATTATATCCACAAATACTGAGTAAAAAAGACGATATAATATCGATTCACTATAACCTGGAAATTACCTACACCCTACATTTAATTGATAAGTGCACCAGTGCAGACACTTTTATCAATTGTAATTTCCATTTTGGTGTAAGGTTTTCCCAGGGTATAATGCTTTTTATTAAACAATTTCTAGATTAATAAATATATATATATATATATATAATATATATATATATATATATATATATATATATATATATATATATATATATATATATATATATATATATATATATATTTATATATATATATATGAATGACAGTTTGGTAATAAAAGATTTTATACACATACATACATACATGCATACGTATATATATATATATATATATATATATATATATATATATATATATATATATATATAATATATATATATAAATATATATATATATATATATATATATATATATATATATTATATATATATATATATTCTGAAGAAATGATTTTTTAATCGTCATACGTCATTATTCAGACGGAAATCTGAAAGCCAGAACTGAGGTTAACTAAATGTCAATTCCATTCTGATCGTAAGCTTACCTCTCTCTCTCTCTCTTTGATTTTTTAATCAACGTCATCATTCAGACGGAAATCTGAAAGCCAGAACTGCGGTTAACTAAATGTCAATTCCATTCAGTTCGTAAGCTTACCTCTACTCTCTCTCTCTCTCTCTCTCTCTCTCTCTCTCGCGGCAAAGAACCTTCCTCACTCGGTTCACTCCGCTGCGAGCATCATAGGTCTTCTGTACATAACCTTAATCTCTCGGCACCATCGAGCTTAGCCTCCGAGTTATTCCACTCGTCTACTCCTGAGGTTTCCCTTCGTGTCGTGGCCCTTGTTTTTTCCTGCGTCGAGTATTGCCTGGTTCCTTTCTGGGATTTCGTCTCACGTCGATAAGCTCTGTCAGTTACCTTCCCTTTTTGTACAGTTGTTGTCTCTCGGTTTGTTTCGGCACCCGCCTTTCGAGAAACATGTTCTTGATTCTTGCATAAAATTCGCAACAAGATGGGCGACTGTTTGTGCGCCTCGTAAATTCATTATCGCCTCGTGCTTCCAATTGCACGTTTCTCTTTACTCTTTCTTGTTCTTAAAAAAATATAAATTTACAACATCAAGGACGCATCAGACGAAGAAATGAAGGAACGAATGCAACGCAGAAGCGTGTGATCAGGACTGAATTGAACGACATAAAACACGGTTCGGGAATCACGCAGCTCATCAAAATGGCTAAAGCGTTAACGACTCGATTTACAAAGGGAAACTGGAAACTGTCAACAAAATATTTATAACTCTAAAAAATGACCTTCTAATGAATCTCTGTATGTTTATCGTAAGTTTCATCTGTTGACAGCAAAACGCACATATCTTCCGAACTGACTCACTCGCAGATGCCAAGCTACAGTAGTTATTAGGTCAAGTTATATTCTCATGACTCGCTTGCTCACCTCTATAAGTACAGAGTTTCAGAAACAGATAACATCCTTGAGATAACATCTTTAACAAAACGATGTTCTGAACCTGGCTCTGTTTTCTATTTTTTTTTACATGCAAGTATTTTATGCTTACAAACTTGTTTAATCTAATTCCATGCAACTTGTGTCCATTTTCAATAATAATAATAATAATAATATAATAATAATAACAATAATAATACAAACTTGCTTAATCTTCATGCAACCTGTGCCCATTTTAAATAATAATAATAATAATAATAATAATAATAATAATAATAATAATAATAATTTTTCGTCTCATAATCACTACAATTTCACGACAAACATTCATATTCGAACTACTTAGTTGAAATAAAAGCTTTTAATGTTTTTTTTTTTTTACCGAAACCTTAAAATGCTGGATACTTACGCACTCGGTACGAGCAGCTTTAAAAGCTGAACAGCATAACCTATCTGTCTACCATATGAGTCAAACTTTTTTTCCAGTCTCTTTTCAAGTGTTCCAGTGTCGATAATGGAACAAGAAATGTCAAAGGTCAGAGAGGCTGGCGTATGCTTCTCCCGCTTTCAAGAGAAGTCCGGGGAACGAATTCTTGCATCGCCTCTCTTGGGTTTCAGATTGTGTCTTGTTAGATGTTAGGCAGGTTTACTCTGCTGTCGAGATGGAAATGGGCATATTCTTAACAGCCGTCACTGTCGTATGAATACTTAATGTCGGAACAAAAATGTGCCATCACTGTACGCCATAACGATTCATGAGACATACTCTGCGTCGTAATAGAAAACAGCTATCGCTAGAGGTAAAAATTTACGTAAAAGTACTTTGAAGGACCGGAACAGATATGGATCATTTTTTTATGAGGGGCTATTCTTGTACGTCGGAATAAAAAAAGGAGTTACCTTTTAAGCCATTTGTTGTCAGGGATTACAAACGTCATGAAAGACCGAAACGGATTTTATCACAGGTCAGATTTTATGATGATTTATAAAAGGTTTTTATTACAAGTCACGTCTGTACAAGTACGCATATCTGATAAAACGTAATATTGAGTGCGCCAAAACAGAAACGGGTGGTTCTTAAGAGTCATAATTTATACAGAAATACTCTAATGTGTCGAAGATGAAATATGCTTTTCTCCCCGATCATAATTTGGTGGCACGATTCAAGTGTCAGAACACGATTTGGGGATTCTTATAAGTATAAACTTCGTGCGGAAATATTATTTTTAATACGTTTGTACCGATAAGCATGGAAACCCATACGTCGGTTTAAAAGTTGTTTACGAAAAACACTATTTCATGGCCTATGGAATGCCTAGTAGTCGGAATTCCTGATCGCCGACATTGCGGGGGACGAAGAACTCACCGAAGAATGCGCTGAAACTGAAAATGACTTTTCAAGTCGATGTTTCTTTATAGGTAGTAACGAACGGTTTTATTAGAAACAAAGTACAGTGGCGTTAGGATTCATGATGATCTCATTCCGGCGCGCCGTGACTGAAACCGATTATTCTTATGCATCATGAACTAAATTGTGTTTCCCGTTCGTTTTGTCTATTCGCTTGTCCGTAATGATTAAACTTGAGTAGGGATCCAGATCTGGATCTAGTGCCCAGAACGACTGTTCAGAGGGAAGTAAGAATCTTACACTAATATCTTCGTTGAAATGCTTCAGCAAAGTTCCGTTTGGCTTCCGCTTCTTTGCGACTGATCAGTTAGATCATTTAGCTTCAGAATGTTGATCTGTTTGCTTGGAAGTAGATGAGCTGCTGTGACAATTGCGTGATATCACACTTGACGATGTATACTTTGCTTCAAAAATTTCGCATTTGTCCCTTAGATAGTGGTTCGTGGTGACAGGTTTCTGTTTCCTAATATTAGCATTTATGACTTGGACCAGCGACGGATGGTCTCTCGTTTGTCAACTTTTCATAAGTTGCAATTTCACAGAGATCTTTCACATTCTCGACTGATCCGTGATCAATTTTTCCTGCCGAGAGCAACCAGATTTGCTGAACAGCAGCACCAATATGCAGCAAATGTGCCTCACTGTAGAACTTCTCAGTTTCAGAGGTCCTTTATTCCTCACACTGTTGGGCTGTGGAACAGTCTCCCTGAGGATGTCGTGAGACTGGAATTTCAAAAGATCAAGACTATTTTCCTTGTATTTTAATAAATTTTTCATCTATTAATTATTAATTTATCTTATATTTTTTAATTATTAATATTACTATTATTCAGTATATGAAACCTATTCATATGGAACAAGCGCACACAAGCAGGCAATCGCAAGTTCACCGCAACCAAGGGGCAATATTTCAACACTACGTAGGCCACCAAAACCATAAACGGACACTAGAAGTATTATTAGAGAGCACAGAGATTGTGCATAGAGAAGACCAGATCCACAGATTCCAAATAGCAGAGGCTGTGCGTATAAATCAACAACGGCCTGCATTAAATCTACAGAGGAACACATGCTTCATACTCCCTTTTGCAAGGAAACAACAGGAAATCCGTGAGAATCTGAAGGGGAACACGAGCAACAGAACACCCCTGGACACGACTACTGGCAACAAAGCAAATCAAGACTATTGGCCAGAGACAGGAATCATGCCTTTGCGCCAAGCCGCTGCATAGGACGTGTCCTACGGAGCACCAGGAATCCCCATGCTGCCGCCCAGACTACTAGCGAGAGAATGGGACCTGCCAACCAATAGAAATTCAGCACCCATTGACGGCACATCTAAAATTCAAAAGTCTCCATGCAGTGATAAGAACCTTGTATGTCAATTTGTAATCCAGTCCTGAAGACACTGCCGAGAGGTGGGAAACGGTCCGTCGACTAGAAAAAGTACATGGAAAGAATCTTGAAGAGAGAGAGAGAGAGAGAGAGAAATATAAACTGATTCAAAGTCTTGATGATAAGAGTATCTGCAAACAATGCCATTACCTTGAATATGAATTGCATAAGAGAGAAAACATGTCCAAATGGCATGTATATATATAGTATATCTTATTCTTAGAATAATTTTATTACATTAAACATCTTGATATATGTTCATATACATATTTTTTCTTCTTACAAATAATTTTATTACATTAAACATATATATATATATATATATATATATATATATATATATATATATATATATATATATATATATATATATATATATATTAAGTCGCTTGCCGTGATAAAATTATTCCTAAGAATAAGAGGAAAATAGCCACTAGCACATTAGACAATTTTCATTACCAAATCAAAAAGGAACGTTCAGAGCAGAAAACCGCCTCGGCTTCTGCCGCAGTAAATACAAGCACAACTTCAACTAGAGAGAACGAGAATTGAAAGGAATTCTTACAACTGAAATGTTCCAGTATCTTTACAAGTTTCTACACGAATTCAGCCATGTCCACGGGTGCCAAAATATAATTGCACTACATCGAAATTAACACTAGTTCTCACGAGACTGAGATGGCTGGAGACTGTCTTCCACCCCTTGTAACTAAAGACGTATATGACAAGATTTGTTCAACCTCGTTGCCCTCGGGGTCGAGCCCTCAACAACGGCCTCATCTTGCTTCACAAGTAAACATTACAGAATGACGTGTGTTGACGCTACTACCACTGCGAATAATAATAATAATAATAATAATAATAATAATAATAATAATAATAATAATAATAATAATAATAATAATAATAATAATAATAATTCATGGATGTGGCAATATCATGGGACACTAGAATAAATGAGAAAGAAAGAGGAAAATTGATAAGTATCAAGACCTGAAAATCGAAATAAAAGGGATATGGGATATGCCAGTGGAAATTATACTCATAATCATAAGAACGCTAGGCACGATCCCAAGATCCCTGAAGAGGAACCTGGAAAAACTAAAAGCCGGAGTAGCTCCAGGACTCATGCAAAAGGCTGTGCTGTTAGAGACAGCGCACATAGTGAGAAAAGTGATGGACTCCTAAGGAGGCAGGATGCAACCCCGAACCCCACACTATAAGAACCACCCAGTCGAATTGCATGACTGTGATACACAAAAAAATATAATAATAATAATAATAATAATAATAATAATAATAATAATAATAATAATAATAAAAGTCTTTCACTACCGTCCGTTTTGATGCAATAGAGTATTTTTGGTACAACTGTATGATAGTTCTGAATATGACACCACGGGAATCATAAGAGTATGGTTATAATTCCTCGCCCCCTGCTGGTTCATGGGCTTAGATGAGTACAGTTGAGGGTCAGAGGATCTTTGAGAGCTGCCTTAATTTTGACATAAATGTCTCATCTTCCTATGCTTTCTTTTTATTAGAATTCAAACTCTTAATGCCAAATTGGCACCAGTTTCCATGTAGGTAAAGGAAATCATGTACTATACTACAAAATTTTATTTAGTGGTGCTGATCTTGAAAAAAAAAGGACAGTCTGACTTGGCTTGAAGCTTGAAATAATTTCTAAGCTCTGGCTAAACGAGGAAAAGTGTGCCGAGGTTCCTTCTGCGCAATCGAGCTTTCTGTACAGCTGCTGCAGCGTATAATCGGGGCCACCGAAAATAGATCTATATTTCGGTGATCTCGGTATAATGCTGTGTGAACCTGCGACCCATGAAACTTTAACCACGGCCCGGTGGTGGCCTATCCTATATCATTGCCAGAAGCACGGCTATGACTAACTTTAACCTTAATAAAATAGAAACTACTAAGGCTAGAGGTTTGCAATTTGATATGTTTCATGACTGGAGAGTGGATGATCAACATACCAATTTGCAGCCCTCTAGTCTCAGTAGTCTTTAAGATCTGAGGGCGGACAGAAAAAAGTGCGGACAGAAAAAAGTGCGGACAGAAAAAAGTGCGGACAGACAGACAAAGCCCGCACAATCGTAGTTTTCTTTTACAGAAAACTAAAAATCAAATTAACTGGGACAAAATTGATGGCTGAGATCTTCGAGTTATTTGACTCCGGTGAGTTAATTGAAGCTCGAAAGTGAAACATGGACTCAAAGGTCTTGGTAATTTGTGTAAATATTTTGATAAATATTTTGAAATTGGTTTTCTTCTGAATGAAGGCTGAATTGGGAGAATTCAGCAGGGCCCTTTACTTAGTCAGCCTCAACCAGATTCACATTCAGCGAAGTGGAGCGATTAATTTGCTTTTGTTCATCAAGAGAAGAAATGATTTTGCAACTTTTGCCGTAACGGGTATTGTATGCGTCCATGTGCCTTGTTCTGTGGTTGAAGAAAGTTCATTTCTCTCCTGTTGTGAATGAGAGCTTGTTGAATTTATCCACTAAGTGAAATGAAGTTCTAAGGCTGAACTTGCATTAAGAAAAAACCCTGCGGATGTTTATTTATGTTCTTTTGTTTTTCTAGGGACAGTAGAAACACCCTATGGTAATAACAAATCGATCATGAGAAAAATATGGCAGAGGTTGTAAACTATGACTTACTTTTGATTCACTAACAGGCAACATGTTTTCCATCAAAATTCTCAACTTTTCATCCTCCCTTTTGCATCTAGTACAATATATTTTCTGTTTCCTGCTTTAACTTTTCAATGAACCAGCAAGAAACTGGTTGCGATTAGTATATGAATCTTGCCGTTTCCTGTCTTTGATGGAGTGTAACTATTGTACTAGCAAACTTGACTTCCCATAAGTGTCATCAAGGTCTTAATAAAACATGAAGTTGTCAAGTGTCAACGGCTCAAGTTTTGACTAGAGCTTCCCTCCTACATCTAATCTCTTTTTGCCGTTTATTCATTTATTTATTTATTTACAGGAACCGAACCTTGAAGCGTGCAGCGATTCAGCAGGTGAAAAACATGCCTAAACCAAAGAAGGTTAGTTGAACTGTCAAGACCTTTTAGATTCCGTATAATCAAGCACATTTATGTAAGGGTTACTCAGTCAATTCTTCTTCTTCTTGGAACAGCTGATGCACAATCCAGAGGGGCTGGATTACGCTACTGTTTGATCTAACCTCATTTATCAGTATATGAAATACCAAAACATATTTTAACCTCTTACAATATCTAAAAGGTTCCAGGTACTGTAAGACAATCAGAAATCACTCTCATCATCATATTTCAAAATGTATCCAAAATCATGAGAAATAGAAGAACTGGAGAAGCGTCCCAAACTCTCATAATCTTACGGAGTATCAGCATCCCCTGCAGCCCTACAGAAGACCTCTGGCACTGGACTGTGGTGCATCCTTGCACGTCAACAGAATATTCATTGGAGCCTTTTTGTGATTCATTTATTCTTACATCAGAGTCCTAAACTTCTAGATTAATCTGCTAACCCGATAACCCATGCCATTACCATTAGTCAAGAGAGCTTACGCCCCCATTCCAGTATTAACTTGTGGATCACCATCCAGGCACTGAATACTCCAATGTTGCTTATCTTCACTGGTCGAGAAACTATTAGCGTAGCGGGGATGTTTTCGTATGGCATTCTATAGTGGTCATCCATCCAAGTATTAATCTATCCCAAAATTAATTAGCTTCATTAGTTAGAAGAGCAACAATAAGTAGAACACAGTTAGAAGAGCAACAATAAGTAGAACACAGTTAGAAGAGCAACAATAAGTAGAACACAGTAACTCCAGAGCTGCACACCCAAAAGCAAATGGTGGAAGATCCACCCTATAATATACAGTGCAATGCATAACCGTATGGATACTGCTTTTGTGTAACACATATTCTATTGGCTAAGAACCCCTCTGACACGAAATATTATATGATAATATGCAGAGCAACATAAAGCACTTGATATGCGAGTGATGCAATTGTAGTCTTGTGGAAGATGAGCAAGCAGTATTTCTGATGACATCTAAATCGTGCATGCAATCGTTGGAAAAGGAAACCACCACAGAAAGTGTCTGCATATCCGTAGCTATAGAGTCATTGTAGACTAAGTGCTAGCCCGAAAACAGCTCTTTCAATCTGCTGCCCTCTTCTCTTGGGACGCCTTCTGAGTTCCAGTTGATATTTTTGGAACAAAGTTCAGCCCGTGTTTTAAAACTGGCAGTTCCACTGCATTTTTCCTGTTAGAAGATTCAATTTTTTTTCTGTTTCTCTATATCTTCAAGATGGGTGTGTCCTGTTCCGTAAATGGACATATGTCTCTATTCTCTCCTTCTCAGCTTCCAGGCCACTCACTTGAAAAAGAAAAGAAATCAAACACCATCAGGGAATATTAAATGGCAAATGGCTTTGCCCCGTCTTTAATTCTTCCACTGTACATTATTACTCCTTTTTCCTCACTTGCTCTTTTCTCTCTCTCTCTACATCCGGTACACTTCCTGCGTTTTATGCCAGCTTGAAAAGAAGTATTATTTGGAGCTTGCAGATAGCAGTCTATATACATTTCGATCACCTTCAAAAACATTAAATGCTGAAATCTCGGTGATCAGTGAACACCTTCAAAAACATCAAATGCTGAAATCTCAGTAATCTGTGAAATAACTGGTGAAAGTGGATCCACCCAATGTGAATCAGAGCCCTGCATGGTTATTCATTTCCCCGTCTAGGCACCATTCCCAGCCAGGAGAGCTGGCGAGAGGGGTCGGTTACTTGGTGAGGGGACTTCCGGAAGGTAGGGTTTTGTGGGGGTAACGAAGTGGCGATGGTGCGTGGCGCCGAGCATGACCCAAAAAGTGAGAGTGAGAGAGCGTTGAAGGTGAAGTAACATTCATACAAGTGTTTGCTGTGCCTAGGAGAGAGAGAGAGAGAGAGAGAGAGAGAGAGAGAGAGAGAGAGAGAGAGAGAGAGAGAGAGAGAGAGAGGGGTGTTCGGAAAGAGAAAGAGGGGAAAAGTGTGTGTGTGTGTGTGTGTGTGTGTGTGTGTGTGTGTGTGTGTGAGAGAGAGAGAGAGAGAGAGAGAGAGAGAGAGAGAGAGAGAGAGAGAGAGGGAGAAAGAGGGGAAGGAGAGAGAAAGAGGGAGAAAGAGAGAGAGAGAGAGAGAGAGAGAGAGAGAGAGAGAGAGAGAGAGAGAGAGAGAGAGAGAGAGAGAGAGAGAGTTTGTTGGTTCCCACTCTGAGTTATCACAGGCAGTGCCAGGTTGGTCAGCTAGTATATATAAAATTGGATGTATGTATGGATGTGTGTGTGTGTGTGTGCCAGCATAACTCTGAAATGCATTGAGCAATTTCAACCAAACTTGGTATACATAAGACTTACTATCTGGAAAAGAATACTGTGGGGTAAGACATCACTGGCACCAAAGGGGTTGGGGGTGGGAAGGGCTTCCCTGAAGCAAGCCAGTTCTGCCCATAGACTTAGTAACTAATTAACTCTCCGGGTTTATCACACATCATTTCGGTATACATATGACAAAAGAAGATTTAAGGATAAGACACATGGCACCAAAGGGGGTTGGGGGGGAAGCGTGGCTAACCAAAAATGAAGTCCAAGTTCTCAAGGTCGCAGATGAATGGCGACATAGTCCAAGTTCAAAGTGAGGTGGGAGGAGGTGAAAAATAAAATGTCAAAAATGACAGATATTAGTGTCCAATCCATTGTTTTCCAGGCTGCTGAGATAAACAGTGACACTCCCAATGCCCTTTAAGTTCAAGTTCAGCCCCAATAGGAATAGGGGTGAGAAGGGTTAAATATATATATATATATATATATATATATATATATATATATATATATATATATATATATACATACAGAGAGAGAGAGAGAGAGAGAGAGAGAGAGAGAGAGAGAGAGAGAGAGAGAGTTATGTTAAGTATACCTTAGTTTAACCAAACCACTGAGCTGATTAACAGCTCTCCTAGGGCTGGCCCAAAGGATTAGATTTATTTTACATGGCTAAGAACCGATTGGTTACCTAGCAACGGGACCTACAGCTTATTGTGGAATCCGAACCACATTATAGCGAGAAATGAATTTCTATCGCCAGAAATAAATTCCTCTAATTCTTCATTGGCCGGTCGGAGAATCGAATGCAGGGCCAGCAGAGTGCTAGCTGAGAACGGTACCCACCTGTCCAATGAGAGAGAGAGAGAGAGAGAGAGAGATTTATCGTGTGGGTCAGCTAAATAAATAATATATATATATATATATATATATATATATATATATATATATATATATATATATATACATATATATATATATATATATATATATATATATCTGTATATCCAGTACCACAATGGTCCCTTGGCATATACAGTAAATATAAGCAGCTCTCGCAGGGTCTACGGTCTTTCCTTTCAACGTGTGATAATTTTTAATTAAGATAACTGACAGTAAGTCAGCCAGCTTCTCCTAACACCACTTGCTATTCACACACATTAAGAAAACGGCGTCTCCTAATGTTGCGAGCAGTCCGTACCTGAGCATCAGGAAATTTTAATTTCGGTGGCTAATTTCAATGGCATACTTAACTCTAAAATTTCATTATTTCAAAAAACAAACTCCGAAAGGCACACTCCAGAATGCAGGCTTTCAGAAAAACTAAGTATCACGGCTGTATCTTTTACCGTTACTGCTCTACAGATATGTTAGGTCTCTCAGCCACCCACCCACCCACCCAATACCACATCCCTGAACCCAAAAATCGATATCTGGTCTCTGGAACGGCTGAAAGGATTTTGGTGATATTTGGCACGATTAGAGACCTTAGTCGGAAAACTATAAGCCAAAATTTCATCCAGATCGGTTGACTATTTCCAGAGTTATAAAGGGCCAAAATCGGGGTTTTTGTGTACTCCGTGGCGGTTGGTATGCGGTAATGTTAGGTATTGTTCCTCTAGGGTCATCATTTGGATTTCTTGATCGAAATACATGGATGGCCAAGTTTTACCTATACACGAAAATACGAAAAGAGTAAAACAGATTTGACATTTCGTAAGGTTGCATTTTATGCTCCTTACACGTCATCGTGTTCTTTCCTCGACATCCTGAACCCTCCTCACCTTGATCAAATGTTTTACCATTAAATTGGCTCTCGGTTGGTTAAAAGAGTACATTTAAAGCTATATGAGTCGTAAGAGAAATTTTAAAAGACCATTGAATAAAAAACCCAAGCTAGACGTTAATAGGTCTAAGATTACCGAGCCATAGAAACTTGATAGTACTACAATACATTTCCTTGAAGCTTCGGGCTTTAGACCTATAAGGAAAAGAAAGAAGGAAATTGAACACAATACCAGAGACAGATGACCTCAGATCGACGTTTAATTAAGAAAATAAACTTCGTTCTATGTTTTCAAGATCGAAAAATGGAAGGAGTCAACCTTCTAAGCAGTGAGACCCGCCGTAGCCTTGCAAAGCATGTCACTAATATTTTATAATAGGCCTAATAACGGGGTGTCTACAATAAAAATGCATTACGTACAAATACTATTACACTCACCAAGAGCCGCAATAAAGAACGTAAAATTTTATTGCTAGACAGACGTAAAAGCACCAATTAGAACAGATGAGACATGTAAAAACACCAATCATAACAGATGCAAGTGGTACTAGATGCTTCAACTTGGGGAATACTAAACCGCTTGGCTAGTCCAGGAAGACGGTTCTTCCACGCCAAAATGCAGGAAATTCATTGCTTAAAAACAACTGCCATTAACGCTTTTCGAGAAATATATTAAATTAGACTTAAAACTTAAAAGAAAAACCTTTGGTTCACGTTAATGAAGAGGATAACTTGAAACTCGTCGAAAACAGTGTGCGCTGTCAGTCTCGCATCCGCTCGCTACTGCAAACTCTCAAGACTGATGATCTTTCATTCATGACACCAGCTCAAGAGTAAAATGACTTTTGTAGATAAAAATTTGTTAAGAAAAGGGGCTTGTTAACTACATTGTTTCCAAAATATTGCAGTAACTGGAAATATAGTAATGAATAATCAGAGACATATGATTCTCACGTAGAAAAAAAAATTGTTACGTAAGATAACGGACGAGTATTGACGTGACTTTTAGTTCGGCAACGAATCTTAGGTATATTGAAAAGGCCGGTGAACACTAGGGTTAATTTTTACACATGTTCTTCATTACTCACGAGAGTGAGAGTTATATATACTCAATTTAATTATCAGGTTCTTATATTTAAACCATAACTCCAAAGGTAAGCAAGTAATTTAGGTTTTAGATATAGTTTTCTTAGACCTATGTGGCTTTGTGATTATGTTCAACAGCATCATCCCCAGTATGACACTACAAACTTGCTCAGCTCTCTAAAGTCCAGCACTGGTGTAACTTTATTTTTAGTCGGCTGCTCAACAGCCATTAAAGACAAGACCCCATCCTCACTCTGCTTGTCCCAGGGGGGGCAAAATACCCTCTTCAATCCATCTAGCTACTTCCTTCTCAAACTCCCCTCTCCTCCGTTCATCCCATCCTTTATCACAATAACTAATCTTATGCGTCAACTCTACTTTATTTCTCTCTTTGACAAACCACTCTACTGTCCACTGACTACCATCAAATCTTGCCACAAAATCTATCTTCAATTGTGATAACACTGGAATTACCAAATGTGTTAGCCATACCACCGCACTCCGAGTTATCGCTTATCACTGAACATCTTGCCCTACCAAAAAGAACTGTGCCCTCAGCCACTGTAACACCTCCAAACCCACTGATTGCATTCATTCCCAATTTAAATCAACATTGTCAATTAGTCTCTCAGCCACTAGAGCAGTTACAGTAATTGCAACATCATCAGTACTCAATTTTACACGTTTCACCTTTACACAAGACCTCTTTCCCATCAGAGACAGTTATAACCCTTCCTCCATTAACTTTATCCACTAGATTGAACCAGGAACTGTAGCAGAACAACCTGTGTCCACCAAGCCCAAGAAAGAATACCCATTCACCTCCAATTTAATAAATGGTGATCTCGAATGGGGTGCCCTATACCTCTGCAGGGGAAGTTGTTGGCGCACCAGTCGCCATTTTCTCGTTTCCCAAATCACATTGAGTTGAAATATGACCCACCTTATTACACCGGAAGCCCACAACTGGTTTTCGATCTTTACAATAACGCGGCATATGTGGGCCTCCACACCCACAAAACTGACACCTGAATTCACCAAAATTTCGCCTACTGAACTCATTCTCCCCGCCCCCAACAACCCGCAACTGAAGTAAAGTTTTACCGTCCATTGTTTTTGGAAGGTGATGCTTCGGCTTTGTATTTGGAAATGAAAGATGACCAAAGTGACAGTGCACAGATTGAATTATTACTGAAATTAGTCTTTTCAGATGGAGCTTTTGTAGTGTTTGAGATGTTTTTGCAAATGAATTCAGAAGGTTGGCAGGGGGAAAAGTTGACTTTAATTCCATGGCCTGATTCCCGGCAGTAGCCTACCGGGCAGGTTACCGCCTTTTCAGGGGGTTCCAGGAGAGGGGAAGTCCCGCACTAAGTTAGGTTGGGTAGGTGAGATCTGGTTAGGTCAGGACCTGGCAATATAGGAAAAGGTCATGTCCATTCGTGTATGAGGAACCAGTCCCGGTCGACGACTGGCGGGAATCAGGCCGCGCAACTGAAAAAGTAAAGCCTAGCGACCAGTTTTACCTCTTTTTAACCACTTCCTGAAACCTAGCGACCAGTTTTACCTTTTTTAACCACTTTCTGAAACCTAGCGACAAGTTTTACCTTCTTTTTAACCAATTACGTCTCCTTTGCCCATAAAGGGCTTAATCATATCAGTCGACATTTTCCTTGCCATCTTAATCAACACCGCCTAGGCAGCTTGTAGGTTAAAATAACACAAAAAATGTATAACCAAGAACTCACCTTATTAGACTTCAGTCCAGGGCACTAATTACAAAGTAAAATTACAAGCAACAACCCTTAGAGAACAACAGTAGACTGGAATATTCCTCTCCCCACCAAACCGCCATTCTCTGTCCTCACGTCAGCCACGATCTTCTCACCTTTACAAACCCCCTCCCAATCCCAAGACCACCAATTTATTTCCTAAAACCAAAACAAAGGCGACTGATCCAAAATCCCTAATCTAGCATAACTTAGGACATCTCAAAAAACTTTTGATTATTTCTTGCTTTGATCTCTCGTGCGAACTATCATGATACCTTGTACCAAGGTCTATTGCCTGGTACAACCAAATCGTCTAGATGGCATACACGGCAGCAAGAACAAATAAGATGTAATTTTTCTTTTTTCCGTAGTCTCGTTTGTCTCTTGGACATGTTCGTTGCCCCTCATTCTTAATTATTTTATTGGTCTTTCTAGTACCGTTTTTATAATATGAATTCAAGTAGGAGAATGGTCGCCCATTAAATAAAAGAAAAAAAAAGGGCAGGATGGGGCCTAACCATGAAGGCAGTGTTCGGCTTTTTACCTGTCTGTACATATTACCAACACTAAACACAAACAAGCTTAATGACGTACATCATTGACAAGTCAGATATTAAATGAAAGTTTCATAAACAAATATTCAAGCATATAAAGAAAAATAATACTAATGACAAGACAGATTAAAGTTTCAAGCATGGCCTGGAGAATAATTTGCTGAAAAAGTTACATCATATTTCACTGATCACGTAGCCAGGCTAATGCTGAGCAAAAACCCCATGATAGGGATACGCCATTCGATACTGAGCTTCATAGGCTACCTAATGAAACAAATGTACTGTACACAAGTATAATTATGAAGTATACCGCCATCAATACCATGGACCGGAATATTTAAGACACCCAGGCTAAAGAGTTCTTCTTCCTTTACCTGGATGAAACCCACAGCAATACACCACCGAAAGCATTAATCCACGAAGAAGCATGGGAAGGTTTAGATAAATGAAGATAAGTAATAGAATGAGTAATAGAATGACGAGCAGTGGAATGATAATTTATTTGTTAGCTGATGCTACGGTTTTCCAATTTTATCATTAGTTTGCAAAAGTTACCTTTTTCGCATAGTACTAGGTGTTCCGTATTTTGTGGAAACTTTCTCAACATTTTTTCCGAGGCACTGGTAAGATAGGCTTGTTCCTTGATAGTGTGTGCATAATGATTACAATCTATCAGTGTTGTAATTTATCCATTGCGTATCATCTACTGGACACGCTCAAACTATCTTCATTTTTGCACGTTACTTTGAATACAGTATACTGTACTCCCGAGTGGCACAAAACCAGCGTAATCTAACATAAAAAAAAAACTTTCCCTAAAACTCACTTCTAATTTTTACGTGAGGGAAAGTCAACCTAATTCAAAATTTGTTATGCAATTTGAATTTTACAGGTTAATAATGTACTTTTTAAAATGGCAACTGTATACATAAGTTAGAATTGCATTTTCTCCTAATGTCCCTTACCGCCCCACAGGAGTAAGAGGGCCTTCAAAGAAGACTCTTAGCATAATTAGCATTACTTCGCCTTAAAGCCGAATATTTAAATTTTAATTTTCATTACATAATGTGACTTGAAAACACGATTAGTTGAATTAATTGCAATAATATGAAAGTGTTAACGAAGACTGTGATGAGGCTGATAATATTAAGACAATTATAGCAAGCACATGCAAAACTATGTTACATGACATGTGAGCTTCATATCAAAGCTTTGTGTTCTTTTGTTGATGTTTCATTGCTTTCACTTGCAACCACTGCCAAAAATGGATTCATATAACCTTGACACTTTTCTGTTTCATCTGCATAAAAAATGCAGATATGTATGTTTCACAATGTCATATCATTTATCATTCACAATGTAATATCATCTATTTATACTAAGTTTCTCAGTTCGGTTTAACAAAATCTCATTTAAGGAAAATACTGCGCTTGGGCAATGAACTGAAGATTTGGCAACACTGTTCCACAGAGCGCAGACTCAGGGAGTAAAGCTCAATAAAGATTGAGGTATCTTAATGAAAATTCTAAGTACATGACGATCTGAGTAGATATAAGTAAATACTTAAGAAACGTTGAATAGCATACCAATCACCAATTAATTAACATTCTTTTTCTCAATATGAACTGAACAATCTTAATATAGCAACTGCGCCCTTCATAAAGCAAAGACATCTTTCGTCTTTTATTCTTTGCACTAAAACGAATTGAATAACCCTCTGCTTGTTCCTTTTTTTAAAATTACGGGGTTATACCTACGTGTTAACCAAAAACGACACTCGACAATTTTGCGTGGAGAGAAATAAATATTTCAGTTGTAGATAACGAAGTCATCTTTGCGCATGTCGAACGTCAAGGAGGAAATCGGAGGGGAGAGAGGAGAGTAACCTACAAGTCGCCCTGTCGCACCATCTAATTTCAGACAAATAAACACAAAACACCGAATAAAATGGTAAGTGGAATTGGATTTCCGTGCAGGTTGTAACACATTCCACCAAAGGCAAGTGGCGGAGAGTGGCTTCGGTCCTCTTTTTCGGGGGAAAAGGGCCGTCGAAGAGGAGGTTGTTGTTGTCGTCGAAGGAAGGTCGAGAAATCAATGATAGGGCTTAGATGGTGATGGTGACGATGACGATCACCTGTTCTGCCTGGCAGGTCCTCCAGATCCTCCCGCAGGTCCTTCCTTCGTTCCCTTAGACCCCGGGGACTGATTGTCAGTGCACGAGCTGTGAAATGGCAGTTAGGAGCCGTTGTGTGAGAGAAGGCTGGACCTGTACCTTTTGAGAAGGCTGCCCAGTCGTTTCGTGTGACCCCAGTCCAGTCGAATTCTGACATGTTACCGTTCTTATGGGACCTTTGACCCTGCTGCTTTTGCTCTTGGTCTGGGTCCGTTTACTCTTGCCTCGTTTCATTGATTTAGCCTCGCAGGTTGGGGTTACAGGCTAAGCCAAGCCATAGGGTAGCCTAGGCTGGTGAATTAAGGTAACGTTCAACAAAACCAGGCTGTTTCAGGTCATGCGAAGTCTTGCACATGTTTCACCTCAGTGGCACCAGGCCTCCCCGCAGTGTACTTTTGTTCGGCTGTTTTGCTTTGCCACGATAGGCATACTTAGGTTAGTACGCGGCGGCAAACTGGAGGCTACCGCCACAACCGTCTGGTTTGGTAACCAGTAATTTACCTGTGGAATGGCCACTGTGTTTGGTACCAGCCTCTTGGGGATGAACGTAAAAATAAACAGATGGTAAATAAACAAAATTTTAGCCTAATCGAAAGTTAGTAAGTACAGGCAGTCCCTGGTTAACGGCAGGCTCAGTTAACCACGATGCGGTTTTACGGGGCCTTGCCCAGCAACGAAAATCGGCAATGTTTGGCGCCGAAAATCACCCATTTCCGCTTATCGGCGCCAACAATTGGGTATTGGCGCCAATACGTACATAACAGAGGCACCCGAAACCGAAAATCGATTTTCGGTTAGCAGCAATTTTCAGTTATCATCACAACCTCAGAACAGAACCCCACCGATACCTGAGGACTGCCCGTATTGCTGTCAGCGACTGGTGGGAACCGGGTCGCAGTAGTAGTCCTCAATTCTATCCTATATGGCCTAGTTGAGGGAAGCTTAGCCTATGTAAAAATTTCTGTATTGTCTGTGATTTGGTCTGGCAGTGACAGTGAAGTTGCTGGAGAATTCGAGTTAATGTTGAATGATGAATTAAAGTTTACATGGCAGCAAAATTAGCGATGGTTGTAATTGGAGGCGAAGAAACCTAGTCTCTAGGCTACTACACTTTTTCACTTTTCTTCAACTTTTAGGTTGTGGTCACTGGTAATTTTATAGAACAGGTCTACACAGAGATAAGTAGGTTGGAGAATTTATCGTTTGGCTTAACAGGTGGATGTAAATGAAACTGTAAAAGTATAGTACTTTCTTGGCAATCTCAAGATTACCAAAAAAATTCATAACAAAATCCTTTCCCCGCTTGGAAGTTGATTGACATATTGACAGATTGGTGCCACATGATTGTGTGTTACCAAGTAGAATATAGCTCCAGTGTATTGATGTCGTAGGTCACTGGTAAATTAGTTGTGGTTTTTTTTCTGTCACTTGACCAATAATGCCTTGCCAGGCGTTGTTTCTGTTTGTAAACGCAGAAGAATGTTGCTCCTAGTCTGAGTTAAGTTTGGTATTTCTTAGCCTGTTAGGTGTGTCATAAGGGCAGTGCTGGACATTTTTGAGCGATTGACACACTCTTAACTATTCTGACCTCACTGGCTATAGCAAATTATTTGAATTTTTGGTGCATGCAAGTCTCAAAAATGACCAGCTTACCCAGGGATAGGTGATTTTGAATATGAATTAGGCTAAGGTTTTGTGGTAGTGTTTGGTGTGATTTTAACCATTTTCACAGGAGAGCAGTGTTAAATTTGAATGTATTTTAAGTATTACAATTGACTATTACTTCAGGAGCTTGTGATTTCAGATGTAATTGAGTTTTTCTGATTATTTTTAATATGGTGAAGATGAATTAGACTTTGTCCCTAAGTTTAACCATAATGGGGGGCACAGTGGGAAACAGAAGGCTGATCGTCGGGTAAAGATAGGTTAAGGGAAAGTGCAAAAGGACAGAGATAAGTAAGGTATTAAAGGAGGGTCATGTTCATAGCGTATGTCATAAGTAAGAGTTGAGGTAGAAGGGAGCGATCTCATTATGCCAGCTCTTTAATTTACAGCATTCTAGGTCAGGTTAAGAAAGGTGGGACTCCAAGTTCTCTATAGCCTAGGTTAGGATACATCCGTTATAACTGCCCCTGATGTATTTTCGTGCTTTATACATTTTGGGCGACTGTTACTGTTGACATGCAAGAATTTTAGACTTGATTTTGTTGTTAATTATGCATTGCTTGCTTTTCCAACATGCAGTGCACTCATATTTTGGTTCTCCCATTCACAAAACCCTGTTGTCCACTTGGGCACCCATAATTGTTGGGTAGGTAGAGTGGGATTCTGTAATGTTTAATGAACTTTGTTGATAGTAGTAGGTTTTCCTGTTTTTATACACATTAATATTCAAGTTAGTATTTACTTATTCTAATTGAATTACAATCCATTGCCATTTTGTTTAGGCTTATTCCTTGCCACAAGGTGGAATTTGTCATTGAACCTTGGAAAGCAAGTGGTTAACTGGTGTTAGTTGGGTGAGGAGTAGGAACCCCTATCCCCCTCTTGCAGTCATGAAACACCACTTTATTTTTTTTTGCTTTGGCAAAGTTAAGTGGTCATGTGCTTTGACTGGTCATGTAGAAATTCCTCCTATCTTTTTTATTGCAAATACAGTATGATGGTTGTGTTTTTTCAACATGGACCAGAACAGGCAAAGTTAACCATGAAAGGTGTGAAGACAGTGGATGGTTTCTCATTCTCTGTCAGCGTTAGTGTAACCAGTTTGTTGTTCTGCATAAGTAGGTCTTGCAGTGATAATGGATGGTCTTCCATGCAGTGGAGGAGTTTTGATGCAACATAGGAAGGCCAAAAGTTATGTAGTAATGGTAGGCAACAAGCCTGCATTCTGACAGTGTTGATCTAGGTGCATGTGCCAAGCTCTTCCCATGTGAAATAATGGCACAAACTTTCAGATCACTACATCCTACCAATGCTTTCCAGGTGACTTTGCTGGAACACTGACCGACATGACTGTCCATTGTTATCTTTCACCTGTGTTTCTTGCCTTTTGTCATGACCTGGGGGTCGCAGTAACTTGAAGTAAGTCTGATCTGTGCCCAAGCACCGGGCATATAAGGGAGCTTACTAATAGATATGGCAACAGTTAGAGGAATTGCCATATAAGGGAGCTTGCTTCAGCATGGCAGTGACAGCTCAGTTCCTATTGTGATAGAAACAACAAGCCTAGCTTTGGCAGGTTGTCCTTCATGACTTTTCATCCTTGGAGGTGCTTGTGCCTCTCAGGCACCTTCATCATTGCTCACTTCAGTTGCAATAGAAGCAGCACTGGTTGGCCCTGAGAAACCCTTCTCTCACCTTGTTCCCTTGAACCAAGAGTGAAGGAGAACCTAGCTTGGTGCCTGGATGAAGGGAACCTCATAGTGGATATTCCTTAGAACTCCCCACTTCCAGAGATGCTTCTCTTTTTAGATGCATTAAAAAGTAGTGAAACTCACACTTTGGAGATCTCTGTGCTTTAGCTGTTTGCACAGTGAATGATTGTCCTGTGCACATCAACTTTTTAGAGATACTTGCAAGTTTGTGTGATGGACAGTTGAACTTCTGGCACAAACATCAATGCTAGAAGAATTTTGTGGCAGACCAGCTCAGATGCCAGGGACGTTAGCCAGGACAGGTTGGTCCCTGCTTTCATGCATGGGAAAAGCTTTTTGATCTGTGTTGAATTCCAGTGATCAACCTGTTTGCCACAAGGTTATACAGGAAGTTTATTCTGCTTATCTGTTCCAAACCTTGGGGTACCTTGGGAAACATCTTCCAACAGCCCCTGGGACATCTGGAAATCTTTTGTCTTTCCTTCTGTCTGATTTGCCAAGGGTCTGAGGGTTTGTCATGCTAGGTCTTGGGTAACCTTGGCAGTTCCTAATTGGCACCATGCCAAGTGGTATCCCAATCTGCCAACTCTTTTAGTTAAGGCTCCCAATGATCCCTGTTTGTCCCTCTCTTCTCTGTTAGCTGCACATTTTGGGATAGCCTCAACTACCATGTACTAGAGAGTGGACCTTCTTCTTTGATGGGGTGTCTGGTAGGATCTTTCTTGGCAGCAGAAAGTGGACTTACTTGTCCACCTTTGGTGAAACACTGTTCTTAGTCCATGTGGTGAATTCTGTTGCTCCACCTTGAGTTAAATTAAGTAAACCTTAGTTTAACCAGACCACTTAGCTGATTAACAGCTCTCCTAGGGCTGGCCCGAAGGATTAGATTTATTTTACGTGAGCCAGGTCTTCCAGCTAAAGGGCATATACCGCTTGCCTACCTCATTAGCCTCAGCTAACAAGGTGATTCTACAAGAAACTTAGGCATTGAGCAGCCTTTGGGGGAGGTCGTGGATCTGTATCTTGCCCTTAAGACTTGTTCTGCTAGCCTTAGCTTCTTCGTAATGTGTTAATAGAGTGGATGGCCTTTTGCATCCGATCTGGGTCTTGTAGAACTTGTCATTTTCTAACGAGACTAGAGGATCTCTTGGCCCTCTCCCTCCAAGAACTTGTTAGCTGGGGTCCACATAAGATGCTTTTATTCTCAGTGCATGGCCTGTGCCACTATCTAATGAGGACTGACCTTTTAGCTGAGAGTGTTTGGGTCTCTTTGTAGTACCAACAGGCACAAGGTATTGTCCAGAACACCTTTTCTTTTTTGGCTCATGGAGAAGTCAAGCAGACTTTGTTTTTCCTGTAAGGAAGAGTCCTGTAATCTGGGTGAGAAATGATGAGCCTGGGTCATTGGCCCATCCTTAGCTGTTCCGTAGAACTTTTTGCTTCGCAGGTAGTGAGGGCAGGTGTCAATGGTGACACCAGACTACCTTAACCTCATTTTACCACGGGTACATCACCAGCAAGTCTTTAGAACCTTCGTTGGTTGGTCAATAGGTGTTGTGGTCTCCAAGCTTATCTCTGAAAACAAAAAGCATTTCCAAGGTACCTGGGTGGCATAAGGTTGGATGTTGAATGGGTGACTGACTGATACTCTCTCCCCTCTTCTATTCTTCCTTCCTCTGCAAGACAGCATTCAGGCTGAGTACATGCTGGAAAGGCCACAATGTTGGTACACTTCACAAATTGGCATCCCACCCAAGAGCTTCAGCTCATACAGTGTGGCGCTCCCTCCACTCGCCTTTTTAACGGGGGGAGGGGGGAAAGGAAGTTGTTTGTTAGTAAAGCTGTCTTCTGAACCAGTCAGTTCATGATTGAGCTAGATACTCACTGCCTTCCAACTTGAGCTACCCTGACTTTGGGGCAGTACACATTACTACTTGGTTCTTTGAAGTTTTCGTAAAGTGGGGGTTAATATACATCTCACTCTGTCTGAGGCCCAATCTTTTTGCTGTTTGTATAAGAGGTTACAGCAGTCATTCCTCCCTTGCTCTTGATGGTGACTTGGACCTTGTCATTTTTGGGTGGAGATTCAACCTGCTAGTTGAGAGATTATTTTCCCACCTAGGAGTGAGTTTCCTAAGTAAACAGCAATGGTTTGTATTCTCATAAAAACAAATTACGCATTATGGAAGTAATTGCGCTTTTCCTGGTATACAACTCGGTGCCTTTTATAATCCCACCTCAGCCAACTACCTTGTAATCAAGTTTAAACAACAAATCCTAGCTTGTGCTGAGGAATACTCTTGCACTAATGGCTCTTTTTTTTTTATACCTAGGCAGAATACAGATTACTTTAAAAATCTGTCATTTTATTGTTTTTCAAACTTCAGTTCACAAATTTCATGCGGACCTTTTCCTTAGAATAGTGTACAAAACTTTATGCAGACCTGCTGTTTAGAGTTATCATAACACTACAAATTTCATGCGGACCTTTTCCTTAGAATAATGTACAAAACTTTATGCAGACCTGCTGTTTAGAGTTATCATAACACTACAAATTTCATGCGGACCTTTTCCTTAGAATAGTGTACAAAACTTTATGCAGACCTGCTGTTTAGAATTACCATAACACCATACCAAGCCTATGTTATGTAAATTTTGTAGAGTTATACCCATAATGATGAAATCTTTACTAGACATTGTTTATTGTGCCAAAGCTGACCAGGCTGATAAACATCATCTTTATAAATATTTTATTCTTCCTTTCTATTAAGGAGTTTAGATATAAAATGTGTTCTCTACTGTACTGTACTCATTTGCCCCCATCAGATCACGATTTTTTCCTTGATTTTCTGTGTTTTCCTATAAGTCTTTTCTCTTGCTGTTTTTATGGCCAACTGTTCCGCGTCCATTCTCATTTAATGTACAAACCATCAGAGTCTTTGAGATCTGAATTTTGAGCATCTCGATACCACATCTGTTTCAGAATTCTCATTTGTTCCGAAGGAAATAGAAACCATCTCCTTTTATATAGGAGTATCCTTTAGCATGAGCTAGAATTGGTTGTTGAAAACTGGACAAGAAGGTACAATAATTAGTAAGTGGAGAAGGGGTTTGAGTCAGGGAGCACCAACTATTACTTTTCTTTTGACTGCCATAGAGTACTACAGATGGTCTGCACCTTCTGCCCTTTCTTGGCTGTTGAGAGCCTGGCTGAGTACTTATACCCTTTAATTTTGTGTTTGTTCCTTTTCTATGGAGAAAAAACATGAGCATTGTTGTTGCGAGAGATGTGGCCGCCCTTGTGGGAGGTTTATGTCACCCATAATGACTGACTCATACTTAGTGTTGCCTGCAAGGAGAAGCCCTATACTGTACTAGGGCTTCTCCTTGCAGGGATTGTGCTGTTTGGGTTCTGCCTCAGTGGGTTAAGTTTGGGAAGAGGAGGAAGAAGGATAAGAGGATTAGAAGCGCTTGCCAGTTTCGTCACACAGGGGATGGGATACACCTCTTGCATACTTTCCGAAGCATTCAAGATCTGAGCCTTCTCATTCCAGGGAGAAATCTCCGTTGCCTACTTCCACCTGTTGTTCCACACCTGGGTGTCGTAGGACCCATTCTTACTCTCTGTCTGGCTCATTGGCCGCTGAGTTTAGGAGCAGGAAATCTGTGGTGTCTAAGTTTTACCTCTGATCCTGTAGCAGCTGTACAGTACTGGGTCCTGTACATTTCCTCTGGTGAGAGGATCATATGGTTCGGTGTAGGACCAGGAACATCTAACGAAGCATAGATCTAGTGTGACTCCTCCTTTGGCTAATGAAGGTGCAACTTGTGTCTTAGGGGATCTAGTAGTGGGGCTGGATAGGCCCACTCCTTGGGAACCCTGGAGGCTGAGTTGGAGCAGCACTTCAGAGAGATGATTTTGCTCATTCAAGAGTGGAATAACCTTGGGAAGGCTGATCTAGGCTTTCTACCTAAAAAAACCTCCCTTATCCAAGTTGCCGATCAGCTTGACTGTCTGCTTGGCTCACTCCGAGAAGCTTGCTGCTTTTTCTCTAGAAGTAGAGTCCCTTCTTCACAAAGGGGCAATAGAGGAGGTTTTAGATCTCAGCTCGGAGGGATTTTAATACCGTCTCTTCATGGTCCCCAAATCATCGGGGGGCTGGAGGCCAGTTCTGGATGCCAGCTTCTGGAATCATTTCGTAGTGTAAACCAAATTTCATTTGGAAACCAGTCAGTAGGTCATGTCCTTTCTCCATTGGGGCGACTGGATGGTTACCCTGGGCATGCAGGTTCCCTTTTTCCTTGCCGCAATACATCTGGATTCAAGAAAGTTCCTGCACTTTGTATATTAGGGCAAAGTTCTCCAGTTTTGAGCCTTGCGCTTCGGCCTGTCCACCGCCCCACAAGTGTTCACTCGAATCCTAGCTCCTCTTGGGAAATGGCTTTGCCTTCCTGATGTCAACATTCGTCTCTTCTCGACGATTGGCTTCCTTGCCCTCTTTGGACTTGCTCAGTGCTTCAGTGGATTAGTCTGCTGGGGACCTGGGCCTCAGTAGAACCGTTCGTAAAGAGGGGCAGGCTTCACATGAGGCCTCTTCAGTTTTATCTAAACCATGCTTGAGTGGGAAAACCCAACCGGACTCCTTCCTTTTTCCCATCTCCTCAGAGATCAAGATGGACCTTCGATGGTGGTTGTCCATAAAAAGACTTCAAGAGGGGAGTTGCTTCTACCATTGCACCCAGAATTTTATTCCAACACTTCAGGAGGTTTGGGAAGCCCTTCTAGGGAGTCGGAAGACCTCAAGGATGTGACCTGTAGATCAGAGAGCTCCACATCTTTGTGAAGGAACTAAGGGCCATTGGACTAAGTCTCCAGGTTTTTTTTTTTCTCTCCTTTAGTTTCTGTTTAGTTTCTGGCAAAGCAGTAGTGGTTTACGCAGACAACACCACAGCGCTGTCTCATGTCCACAAACAAGGGGGCACCCACTCCTTCTCTCTCTACAAGTCGGTGAAAGACCTCCTCCTCTGGGCTGCTCAGTACCAGGTGAAGATTATTTCTCGCTTCATGCGGGGGAAAAATGAACGCCCTTGCAGACGAATTGAATCACTGCAGTAGGTTGCCAAGGTGTTGCCAGTGGAGTGGACTCAGGACTCCCTCATATGCAACGATTTCTGGAAACTTTGAGACAAACCCAGCTGTGGACCTCTTCGCAACATCGAGAAATCATCTTATCCCTTCCTGTTGCTCCCCAGTCCCGGGCCCTCTTGCATGGGCGATGGATGCCATGCTGTTGCATTGGACAGGCCTGGATGTTCACGCCTTCCCACCTTTCGGATTGATCAGGGAGGTGATCAACAAGTTCTCCTCTCACCAGAACATCTCAGTGACCCTGCTTGCTCCGTTCTGGCCCGAGAAGGAATGGTTTCCCAATCTGCTGTGTCTGTTAATGGACTTCCCAAGACTTCTGCCACAAAGAGTCACTGTTCAAACAGCCCCACTTCCTCAGGTCCCATCAGGGATTGTCCTTTCTGGCCCTGACAGGCTTCAGACTGTCAGGAGCCTCGTAAGAGCGAAAAGGCTTTTTGAAGCAAGCTACTGAAGCTTTAGCTAGGTGCAAAAGATCTGCTATCTGCAGGACGTTGCCCACAGGTCCTTGGACACTTTTTCCTTGGGTCCGGTGGTGGGTGCTCAACAAGTTGTATAGCTCATCCAGTGCCCCTGGCGGGACAGTTTGTATCTTAACTAAGATGATGGTATGAAAGTGAGAATGAATGAAATGACTAGTCGCTTTTTCTTATCTTTCCCCTTGTTTTCTCTACTGGCAGGCAGTGAGAAGATTAATCCATCATCTGCTGGAACTGGTTAGATGCAGGTGAGTGAGTGGTCATTCTGTTTGAATATGTTATTCAGACACGAATTAAATACAGGCAGTCCCCTGTTAATGGTGGGCTCGGTTAATGGCGATCCGGTTTTATGGGGCTTGTCTAGCAATGAAAATCGGCAGTTTTCGATGTCGAAAATTGCTGATTTCCACGTATCGGCACCAATAATTGGGCATTGGCGCCGATACGTACCTAACAGAGGCGCCGATAACTGAAAATCGGCACTTTTCAGCACCGATAAGCCTCGAAAAAGCACAAAAATCACTGACTTACGGTTATCATCACACCCTCAGAGTGGAACCCCCGCCGATAACCAGGGACTGCCTGTACTCTCGAAAGCTAGTCCTCCCTCTCCCTAACAATGGGAGAGTGGAACGATAACAAATGGAATTGGTGGCTAACTTAGGTTTGTAGTCTGAACAGATATAGCTCTTTAACTTCCACTTATATTTATATAATGTCTCTTCACATTATGTTTTAGCCAATAGTCTGACTGTTTGATAAACTATTTATCTAACAGATCAATGGCTTAAGTCTCCTCCCTTTGTCTTCCCTTAGCAAGGAAGTGGGACCAGGTGTGCCAAACCACCAGTTGCTCATGATATGCTCTCCTCCCACCAAAAATGAGTATCCTTATGTTAAAACCCAGGTTTGTTGCACATGAACAAATGACAAATTTTTAATTAATTTGTATTTTTCTTAGCTAATAAACCTGCAGTCTTAACTTAGGCTGCCCAGCTCTGCCACCCATCAACCTGGTTACCTGGGTTGGAAGAAACTGAATGAGTCACATGGGTGAGAGGAGGTCAGCGTTGCCTCTTTTCTCATCCCATTGGCCGAACCCCGTTGCCACCAATTCCTTGTTCTACAGTTGTTTATGATTTTTACCAGTTTCCAGCTGGCGCCAGAAGAATTTTTCCGTTACGTTAAGAGTGCAGGTTTATTAACTATGAAAAACACAAATTAATTAAAAACTTATCATTTTATCCTCCTACCAAAAGTAAGTCCCCTTTAAATTAAGACCAAGGATTTGTTCTGTATATGAACAAATGACAAATTTTAAATTTGTATTTTTCATAACAAACCTGGGGTCTTAACGTGCATGGTCCACCTCAAGCCACCCCTCGTACAGTTACCTGGGCTGGAAGAAAACTGAAACATCACGGCATCTGCTAGGAGGGAACCAGGTCTGGCTCCACTCACCTCTTCCCTCATTGGCTATCTCCTGTTGCCACCTAAACCTTGTACTATTAATAACCGGACTCCAGCTAGGTGCTTGAGAAAATCCCCTTACATTAAGACCTCAGGTTTGTTTCTTAGGAAAAATGCAAATTGTTTCAAATTTGTCACTTTGTATCCCTCTGCAATTTTCATTAAATATAGCTAATCTTGAATTCTTAAAACCAGTGGATTAGTAGAGTTAAAAGCACTTAAACTTTCTAAAACACATTTTTAGTTATTAAAAATGGTAAAATTTTCTTCATTAATGGTTGCTATTCTCTAAATAGTCCTTACAATTCCATACAGTTCCACAGTAAAAACAGACATCATGGCAGGTTGTGTACTTCTACCATAAAAATCATTACTATATACAAGTGCTCCAATTCTAATGCTAGCACTGGATTTGGAGCTGGCAGTAATTTATAAAAGTTGAGTTTTTATGTTCATGTTCCATAAAAATTGAGCTGGTTTCCAATTCTTTATGGTAATGAAAAGGCTGACAAACTAGCAAGGAAATGTAGACATCTATGCAATGGCTTTTTACCAGATATCAGATCATTTGGTAGGAGCATATGGCAGGAAGATTGGAATACAGTTAGGAAAAGCAAAGGGAGAGAAATTACAAATGCCATATTTCCTTGGAAGTATAGCAAAATGCCCAGAAAATGGAAAACTACACTCTACCATCTAAGGATAGGGCATACCTGCCTCACACAAGTTTTTAGTAGTACTGTAAATGGAAATCAACCATCTGCAATGGCTTCCTGGTCCCTTTGACGTGAGACATTCGCTAATTTGAATGCCCCAGTCTTGGAGACCCCAGGAAAAGCCTTCTCTCTGAGGTTCAAGACAGGAATGGCCTGTACTGTACATTCTAGGTAAAGTCCCCAAGGAAGTTGTTTATGATGCCATAGGCATTTTTAGCTTTTTATTAGAAGCATGCCTTCTGTAAAAGCTGTATCTTTAATTTTTTATGTACAGTAGAGGCAGTCCCGGGTTAATGGTGATCCGGTTTTACAGCGCTTGTTTAGCGACAAAAATCGCTGATTTCTGCTTATTGACGCCGATAATTGGGTAATGGTGCCAGTACATACCTAACAGAGGTGCCGATAAGCCCGAAAATCGCCGATTGTCGGTTAGCGGTGATTTTCAGTTATCATCACACCCTCAGAGTGGAACCCCTGCCGATAACCAGGGATATCGGTGTCAGTGACCTCATGTCCCGATGCCAGAGAATATTAAATCAATGATTTGATCATCAATCCACATTCCTGTTAATCATTAAAGTATCTATACTTTGTCTTTGAAGGGAAAGCCTTCCAATTCTAGCCTCTTTATTTTGGTATGAGCACAGCACCACAATTATTCACCTGTGTGTAGGCGCCTTTAGCAAGGTGGTGTCATCTGCTGGGTATCAGAGTTCACGGTAATTCTAAGCCGTAGTTCTGGGTGAGCTAGACTATGGCAATTGACGTTTTCCTATGTTATTTTACTTGCTTTACAAGAATTTAAAGTTATACTTTGTTGGCCGGCTGTAACTAAACTGTAATTGACCTTTGAAGACTACACGACAGGGTAGATCTAACCTAGGGGTGTTTACTGGTTACAATTTTGCCGTATTAGCTATGGAGGTGGTGGGGGCTGGTTGCGGAATGCCGGCTTAGATCTACCCCTTTGGTAGTGTAGTTTTCAAAGGTCACTTACAGTTTAGTTACAACCCACCAATAAAATATTACTTTAAATTCTTGTAAAGCAAGTAAAATAACGTAGGAAAACGTCAGTTGCCATAGTCTAGCTCACCGTAGAACTACGGCTTAGAATTACCAAATTCTCATATTTTTGGACAACTAGTTAGTGGTTGCCATTGTTTCAGGGGATCTTGAGGGTGAAGGATTATCTTCTGTGTCTAGCCTCGGGGCTGGGCAATTTAATCAGTGTCAGCTAGAAGAGTTCATTAGTTTCATTTCAAGAACTCGAGGGACTCCTCTCATCTTCTGGACTTGACTCCAGTAGTAGTACTGTAGTTCCTTAAGATCTTTTGGGTTCTTTACATTGATGGGGAGAGCGGTCTAGACTGCTTGCCTCTTGACCTTAAGAGCCCAGACGCCAAGTTGTCTTCAGATGTGTTGGTGTCAGGTTGGGGAGCCATTCAGGGGAACATCAAAATGTTGGAGAGTTGGATCGTAGAGGAGAGCAAACTGTAAGTGCTAGGAGTTGTGGATCCTTTGTAGAGACTCAGATTTGCTGCTCTTCATACCAGAATCCTCAGGTATGGGGTGTTGATACTTTTCTTCAAGAGTGGTTGAATCTAGACGTTTAAGCTTTTCCTCTTTTTTGTTATTTCAAGAAAAGTCTCAAGTTACAAGTTTTTCAGAACAAATTGATTTTGATATCTCTTGGGTGGCTCCGTAGGGAATGGTTTACTGAGCTCTCTCATGATTGTAGATGTTCTTTGCCTTCTGCTGTTCAGGAAAGATACTTTTAGATAGTCTCACTTGAGAAAATTCTATCAAACATCCACATGCTTCTTAGAAGGGGCTAGGAAATCAATCCTTAAGGTCTAGAACTCCCTCCACTGTTAAAATGTTTCAGTAACAGAGGTCAGTTTATACATCTTGGTGCTTGTCCAGAGGGATATCTAGCACCCTTTTACCACTATAGATAACCTGATTAAGCTCTTCTATATCTCAGGTACACAAAGCAGTTTTCTGTCCCAGTTATCAAAGGATGGTTTATGATATCTTCAGTTTTGCATCACGTTAACTTGAATATTGGTCATGATTTCGATTTGAAGGAGGTTTTCCAATCTTTGGAGCTGGAAATGTCAAATCTTCATATTATGGTTCAAGATGTAATTTGGATGTAGTCCTTAAGTATATAACATTACCTTGGTTGGAGCCTTTGGATAAGGCATATCTTGAGAACTTTGAAGGCACTTTTTTCTATTGGCTCTTGTTATGGTAAAGTGTATTAGTGAGTTTAAAGCCCTTTATAAGTGGGCCTTTGTAGCAGCAACTAAGTTAACTCATTCAGTAGGAAATGAAAAAATGGGTTTATGTCCTTAGTTAGAGCTCTATCAAAGTCCTTCAAAGGTTTACCTGGGAAAAATGCAGATTTAAACCTCTTAAGACAGATTTAAACCTTTAAGAGAGGAGTAAAAAATTTATTTTGTAGTGTTAGGATGCCAAACTTTCCCTGCATCCAAGAATGTTATCCTTTTTCTACATTGTTTAAACCTTTCGCTATGGCCCTTATGAACAATTAGTCTTTGGAAAGTGGCAGTGACTCTTGGTAAACACAAAAATATTTATACATTTCTTTGTTCAAAGAGACATACCTCTGACAGTTTTCAAGGTAGACCTCTCAGTTTTGTTTCATTTTGCAGCTGAATAATTTTTCTGTACAGTGGCATAGAAAAACCTAAAATTACTCTTATATAGGTGGAATAATGAGTAGAAATTACAAGAAACGAGAAAATTTGCACTTTTCCCCGAAAAATTTTACCAAATAAAAACTATTTGCAATAAGGTTTTCAGTTTTTATCCATAGCGCACCCAGATAAATTGCCTGTTTATTGCAATGCAAAAAGTTATAATTATACCAAAGAAAATATGAAAAAATGAATGACAATAGCATCACATTTTCCATAGGATAAGTAACACTCAACAACATGATATGCACAAAAAAGTCTTTATATCTGTTTTTGTTCAAAGATGCGTAACTCTGACAGTTTTCATGGGAGACTGCTCAATTTTATTTAACTGAAATAAGTTTATGTAGGTGAAATAAAGAGTATACTATAAGTTTACGAGATATGGGAAAATTTTGCACTTTCCCCCAAAAAAATTTGCCAAAAAAAAAAAAAAAACTAATTTGATGAAAGTCTTCATTTGTTATCCATAGCACAACCAGATAAGTTACTTTCTTATTGCAGTGAAAAAGTTTGTTACCCAGGAAAATATGAAAAAAATTAATGACAAAGTAACGTCATGTTTTCCATAAAATAAATGGCACTCGGTCAGTTGTTTTCTCTCTCTCTCTCTCTCTCTCTCTCTCTCTCTCTCTCTCTCTCTCTCTCTCTCTCTCTCTCTCTCTCTCTCTCAAACAAGTAAACAAACATGTTAAATTTTACTTTCAATTTTCCCTCCAGTGCTGAATGACCTCATAGGTTCCAGCTCTTGGCCTTAGGCCTAAATTTCATTTTCCGTTCCATTCCATCCACATAGGTGGTTAGGAGGGCAGTTTCATGTCAGAAGGTAGTTGTCTAGTTTTGACTGTTGGTTATGGGCTTTTCATCTCGGGTACAGGAGTCACTATAACTCTGAGATAGTTCTTTTCACTTGATGAGGATCCTTTGACAAGTCTCGCTACAAGGGCCTTATGCCTTGCTATGGATCCAATATCTGGCAATACCACTTACCAGAAGGATCACACAACAGGGAGGAATGTTTGGAAGCCTTTTCCCTCCTTATGAAACCTTTGTTTGCTTGGGTGAATGGATGTTTCTCTGGCTACACTAATGCACCATCCTCATTCAATGTGGTAGTAAGCTAACTTTAACAGTAGTTCCAAATGATGAAAATTTTTATGATAAAATTGACCATTTTGATACCTACCTACTGTTAAAGTGGAAGGCCACCCAGCCTCCCCACATCAGAGTGGGTGGTCATGAAGAATTCTGACAAGAACATCAATATTCCAACACCACCAGGTGGGAAACAAGTGATTACAGAGACAGTCCATCTGTTTCAGCCTAGCATTATTCTTTTGTTTATTTTGAATGCTGATCGCACCTAACAGTGCAAAGATGCAAGCTAACTGTAAGAGTAGGTAAGTATCCAAGTAATTTTATCAAAACTTTCAATTTTGTGTAATTGTATGGTTGAAACTATGAAGGCCCTTCCACTGTTGCAGTCTTTTAATAATTTCCATTATTTTAGTGAGCTTTATTTTTCTTCATACTGCAGCCTCTAACCACCTTGCATGTAGAAATAAATGGATTCCTTTTGATATGGACATTTAAGCACCTTTTTGGTAATGAAAGTCAAGTATACGTTACACAGTGCAGCAGTAGTGACATGCTGGCTAAAATTTTTGCTGGCCCAATGGCCTTACAGTAATTGGTAATTCATTATTCCCTAGTTTTATTTCACTTTGCAAATGGAAACAATAGTAATGGTTTCATATTTTTCAGTATTTTTAATCTGCTATATTTTTCATTGGTTTTTATTGGAGTTTTGACGAAGCCTGCTTTTCCAGGGTAACGAAGCATCATTGCCGATGGAGATGTGCTCCAACTGTAAGTAAATGTTGTGTGGTGTTGTTTTTTCAAGTGTTGTTACAGGCCAGAATATAACATAGGACCATTTTTGATTGTGGCAATGTTATTGATGCGTGGACAGATGTTCAGATTGCTTCTTGTCCTCCATTCTCGTTGGAAAGGAAGTTGAAGAGATGTAGCATTGACCAGTCATGATTTTTGGTCCATTTTTTTTTGTTATTTTATTTGCCACAATTGATTATTGGTCAGCAAAAAATGCTGGAATGTTTTTTTTCTTATTTTTACCTCCTTTACAAAGTGTAGCGACTCTTAGTTTACTCTTAACCTGATTTCAAAATTCCTTATTAACGTTTTCAGCCTTGTGTCAAGTGGTATTGGAAGTGTCTTTTGAGTGACTAATATAAAGTGTTGACATCTTTATTAAGAGAATCATGTTCAGCATTTTTTGAGTAAGATTTAGTGCATTGAGATCTCAAAGAAAAAAAATTGAAAGGGACCTTGACTAGTAGAATTGAATTGGAATGTGCAATGAAATAAACTGTGTCCCTCTCTACATAGGAAATTCCAGATTTGTAATATTATTTCTATGCTACACCGGATGAATGAATAGGGACTGATCAATGTACGTATCCATTTCTAGTAATTGCTATGTATAGGTATTTGCTATGTATAGGTTCTAGACTGTACGTTTGAGCTAGAAAAGCAACTTCAGGGCCTTTTATGTAGTGATAGAATGGTAGTGTTAATCTCAACTTGTAGAAAATTGGAATGTACTGGAACTAAATATATTTTAATTAAATGGGTCCCAAACATGTAGCTACAAAGGCCCAGATTCTGATTGATGTGGTTGGGGCTTCAATGCTGATGAATTTAGCATTAGTAGTGAAAGGTTCTCTCAGAATTTGGGCCTGTATTTAGTTCAGGCAGAGCATGGATGTACATAGGCCTAGTATGGTGGTGAGTCTGTAGAAGAAATTAATTGATTGACCTTTTCCCAATCTTAATTACGCTCCTTTGGAACTCCTAAGTATTTGGATAAGTTATTAATTTCTTAATCATCTCCCAGAGTTATGGATACAGAAAATTGAGTGCACATTATGAAGCTTTCTCTAGTATGAGTTCATTACACTCACTGGTCGTATCGTAAGAAATTGACTGTCGAAAGTTGTAGGTTCATTTTAGGTTTGCTTGTTCTCAGTAAACATATCCTTCAAAAAAAGACTGGTGAATAGAATGTTTGACAAGGAGCTCACAGATTATGTTGTGATTGCCTTTTTTATGTGACATTGTGATTTTGTTGTCTAGAAGTGACTTTTAAGTGGGCCCCTGTTTGCTTACATATTAGTTATTCTGAATCTAGATTTAACCAAATATGCAAGGAAGGGGTCGCCACTTAAAACCATATTTAGATTTCTATACCCAACGAAAATAGGATTTTCTTGTAAAAAGCCCTTAAAGAGAATTCCTGATTGTTGGTTTTAGAAAGAAATCCTTTGTTGCCATCATAGTCAAGGGGTTTGTAGTAAAATTCCCCAGTTGTAGCATCTTCAATTCTCAGATTATCCTTGAAGATAGAGCACATTATCGTAAGGTTACTCTGTGACTTGTTACATATTTGTCAAGGCCTCTGAAGAAATACATGCAAAATTTGACTGATTATACTACAGTGATGATGTAGGCCAAACCATTTTTTTTTTTGTTTTTTTTTTCTCAGTGTTGGAAATTATTGATGTGAACCATTTTGAGTCTTTATATTGGTTTATTATACAGGATTCTCAGTTTCAAAAGTACCGGTAGGTAAAGTAGTAGTTGAAAAAGAGCATATATAATGGAAAGTGACTTAAATATTTCAGTGTTGGTTAAACTCGTATCCTAGATAAAGTGTACCAGTAAGGTACCCTCTAATTTTACCTAGGAACTGACGATAACATTAGCTTAAATCCGCAAAACTAATAAAGGAGAATTGTTTGAATTATTGGTATCATAATCCTCTATTTGGTATGAATCTTGTGGAGTATATTAGATAAGAAGGAGCATGTTGATGTGAACATGAGTGGTCTTAGTTTTTCCAGTGTGTAAACAAAATTGATGGTCTAGGGACCCATAGTTTGTTGCTTAACCATATCCAGGCTTATGCTGATGCTGATGCTTCAATTATTTTGTCTTTTATGTTCGTTATTTTTCAAGGTAGCAGTTATGATTTTTGAGAAGCTGGCTTTGCTACTTTATTTTTAAAAAATACCTGGTTGTGTTTGTTATACCTACATAGGGCAGACTTGATCTACAGTGATTATTCATAGAAAACTCATATTTAGCTCATGGGAAAAATCTTGAGCTTCTATGTATAGCAGAGACTTTTGTAATTGGTACCTAGGGATGTAAGATAAAACAAAATGTTCAGTTTGTTGTATACGTGCTAACTTACGTTAACATTCTTTGGCTCTATAACATTAACAGTGTTTCCTTGATATTACCATCATGGGAGCTTTTTGAATGTTTATTAATTGTTCTTTATGAATTATCTGTTCTGGTTTGTCTCAAGCTGTGCAGCTCTGAATTAAGAAATTTATTTTATATTACAATGAAAGGGTATTTAAACTGTATATTGTATACCTACAAGTTTCCATAACATTTCAGTTGCTAATATTGCAATTTCTTAAATTCTGTATCTAAAATATAAGAACTATGAAACTTCTTTCAGTTGATGCTTCTATTTCTTAAATTCTGTATTGAAAATCTATGTAGTTCTGAAACTTCTTTCAATTGCTGATATTGTAATTTCCCTAAAACTGTATCTAAAATCTGTGAAGTTCTGAAACTTCTGTCAGTTGCTGATGCAACTTCTTTCATACTGTAGCTAAAATCTTTGAAATTCTGAAAAGTTTTGAAGTTGCTGATGTTGCAGTTTCTCTTGATCATCTAAAATCTATGAAGTTCTGAATCATCTCCCAGTTGGTGACGTAATTTCTTGTAATACTGTACCTCATTCCATGGGTATTTAATTTCTGGTAATTTCCTTACCAATACTCCTTTTCTACACAAAGTATATCAACTTCACTGGAATAGAAAATTTTCTTCCCAGAAAGTTTTCCGAGGTACTGCAGCAGGAGGTTTGTATTTTCTACTTTTAGAAATACACCGAATGCTGTTGATGGTGTGGGGTGGGTTTAGTTTGTTAGTCAAATGCTTATTCATGCTGGTATGTAGTAGCTGGTATTTAGAAATTTGATATTTTGCTTAATGAAGTTTTTGGAACTCTGTCTACAGCCTTAGGGGAATGTACTGATGTGCTTTCCATTTGTGCCTTGTTGTACTCTTATTTATATAATTTATTGATGCTTCAGTGCTGGTGTGGGTTAATTATGGCCATCAATGTACTGAGTAATATATCATTTAATTTTCTCTGTATAGAAAGAAACTTGTAATTTCTATATCAGTTCTGTTTAATATATTGACTGAAATTTTCCTGTTATTTATTTAGATGTGGTAGTTGTGCAAGTAGTTTGGTAGGCTGTAAAGACATTGCAATATATATAGTATGTATTAGATGGTTTATATACAGTTCTTCTTTAGTAGTTTGTCTCATGCACGTAACTATAGAAGTGCTGTTGGTTTTTGTAAACCATCTGTTATATATCTGGCTTTATAAAATCTTAAAGTAGAAATGATTTTTGTACATTACCAGTACCAAAAGAGCAAACATATTTTTGAGTTATAGAAGGGACAAATTAACAGGTGTGTTTTCTTCATTTGGCAAAGTTGGTTAAATGCCCTGTGATGAAGCTATTATATTTAAGTGTTTTAAGTATTTTTTTTTCTTTCATTTTTGGAGTACTGTTCTCCAGTATGGTCTTAAGGTTCTGACTCTCATCTCAAACTCTTGGATAGAGTTGTTATGAGTCAAGTTTATTTTGCCTACTCTTAAATTTAACCTGCGGCATAGGCGTTGAGTTGGTTCATTATGTTTGTTGCTTAAAATGTACTACAATGACAAACATCCTTTGCACTCTTCTTGACCTTACCCAGCTGGTTTTGCTGCCATGCCAGGCAGGCTGCAGACAGTGTGTTGTTTTCTAGTATTGGTGTATCTGTTTCATGTTCTATTCCTTCATTTGTCACCTTTTCTTTAAATTGTCTCTTTGCAGGCTGATTTCCCTTTGAAGCCTTCTAGGGCATATAATCTTGTGACTGTAGTTATTTCAGCTGAAGATTTAAAGAAAGAAAATTCCACATTATGTAGATGCTGCTATCTCAGATATTGGAAGACCTCTCATTTTTTGTTGAGTTTTTTCGACAAATTTTCCCAGCTTTGCTTTGTTGAAGCCTATATTGAATTTTTAAGATTGTGTGGAAGTTTGCTGAGGAAAGAATCAGGATTTAGTTGTCTTTTACTGAGATAACATTGGAAATGTCAACCACTTATATTGATTTGCTGGGTGAAACCAACTACAGTATTGTCCTTGTAATTTTTACTGGTATAAATTCAAAGATTTTAATTGGAATGCTGTAGATAATTGGTTCATAGGGTACATACATTACAAGGTTAATTAGTGTTGCAGTAAACAGATACCATTGAAGGAGAACTCTACTCAGATGGCTGAGGACTGTGTTCTCGTATGTTCCTCGTGTTAGTTTCTTCAGTTAGTGATGTATTTTTATTTATATTTTATATTCCAACTTTGATCCTTTGGTGTTTGAATGCATTGTCTGTCTTCTCTTTTTCCAGAGAGAGACCGAGTTTGACTCTGTAGCATTGTTTGGTGTGTTCAAATTGGACATTACTTGAAACAGTTACAGATTTGATTCCGAGACATAACTTCGAGAGACTCTTGACTGTGTTTGGTGATGTTGGACTTAATTTTCTCTTGAGAGTTAACATTTTGTCACCTCTTTTTGACCCAAGATGGAAGGAAAGCTCTGTAGGGGCATTGAATAATACAGTATACAGTATATGGATACCTATTATCATCCTTGTATATGCACAACATTTCTTCAAATCAACAAAGAAGGATGGAAGTTTAATCTTTTGTAATTATTGTAGATTTCCTTTGTAGCCACAATCATATATTCTTTTTCATGAGTACACAATTAACAAGAAAAATTTAACAGAAATGGCTGTTAGACATGGCAAAAATTATACTCTGTAGTTTTCTATGAAAAATTAACCTGGAGATCAAGTTGTACCAAGATGCCACTACGTAGAAGATGCAAGCTATGTACATTAGTATTTAAAGATATTTTTCATTACACTGTAGTGGCTTGTTAAGGAAGTACTGTACCAGGCCAAAACATTTTGCTTTACAACCTGATGATCAAAAAATAGGTTAGATCATTAAGAAAAGGATTAGATTACAGCAAATTTGAGCACCTTGAAAGAGACAAGTAATGGAACATTTTATTTTACGGATTTGTGCAGGTTGACTTTCAGAACTAGTTTATAGTAATGTTGTACAGTATTATACTCAAAGTATATTCATGAGAGCTTTTAGCAGATCAAATATTAAGACTTCCTTTCTAATCTTTTGTTTACAGGTGTTTAATTTTATGTTCTCATTCATAAGGCTGGTAGACAGCCCCTGGCAACAGAAAGGAAAGATTAATTAGGGCGGTTTCAATGAATTGATTTTTGGAAGATAAATTCATGACTAATAATTGAGGTATCAGCAATATGCTAATAAAAGGTAATCAAATCTGTGCCATTTGCAGGATTGCCATCAGGTAGTTGAACACAAATACCAGGATTCTTAGCAATGACACTTGCAAAAAGCTGATGATGTTATTGAGTTTTTGTTTTTCATGCCATTGCTGTGTATTATTGTTATCATAACTGTTATAATTATATGATATTTGCTGCTTTATTCCTAAGTTTTTATTATTATTCATTTGAACCATGCTTGTGTGTAGCTTTTCCAAAACCACGTGAAGTTGTTGCGAAGTAAACCTGGTAGCAATGTGATCACGACGACCCCCTTCAAAGCAGCGCACCACAATGTGATCTGTGTTGCCAAGGTGCCATACTGGAGTTGTAATGACTTCTATGATAACATCATTTCTCAAGCAAGTAAAATAGGGGATTAGTATCATTATGGAAGGGGATCGAAAAGTTAGTAACTGAGGTAGCGATCATCGTCCATACTGGTATTATGCCATATTTTTTTTTGCTTTAGAACTTGCTTATTATAGTAAGGCAGAAATTCACCACCTCAGGGTCAGCTGTTATTTGGAAGAAGGATTCTTGAGAGTTTTTAGTTTTCAGTGTAAAAAAACAAATACCGAACATTACTCTAGTTCTGTATTCAGTGTTGTTGAACCTCATAGCTGTAAAGTTGCTTAGCAAATTTGATGAACTTACTTTCATGAAAGAATTATGTAGTATATGCCATCCTTTCTTGAACATCATTTCTTATTGTGGAATTGTGGAAGATATTAGTTAAAGCTTGTATTGTCATAGAAAATTTGGTAATACTGTAATGGTTTTGAATCACTAGGGAACGCGATCAGATTTACTCTGTTGTGTATAAAATATAGTGCTTATAGTTCTACCGTAACAGGAGCAGAACAATATCGGAAGACTAGACATTCATGTGGTATTAGCTCTGTTGTAGCTAATTTATCCTTCTGCTCAGCAGTTGCAGTTAATTTTTTTGTTATACCAGACTATTTCTTGTACCTAGTCAAAGTTTAAGGCTAGTTTGTGTTTGAAAAATCAGTACTATGATGAGGAAGTCGTGATATCTTTTAGAAATTGATATGTTGGGTGGTAACAGACTTTTTATTTTTATTTCTACTCAAGTCTTTTAACTTGGTTAGAAAACAAACATTATGATTAGAATATAAACATTACAGATTTAAATATTAATTACAATTCCTTTGTAATTTTATGGAGATTTTATTGTAATACAATTTTTTTTATTTTTTCATATTTTTAAAGTCTTGTTTCAAAAGTTGTTTAGAGACGAATTAGCACAGTTGATGTTTACTTTTTGAAAATTTGTTCTTTAGTTAGTGAAGTATTTTTGCATTTTACACAAGTTTGGGATATTAGACTAATTTCTGTAAGACTGTATGTTATGATAGGTATTGTATTCTGTATGTTATGTTTGGTATTGTATTAAAGTTTTATTCTTCTATTGGCAGTCTCACTGTAACGTGTGGTCAAATGAACAGCATATTTAAGGGTGATACAGTATATGCTTATAAATGTTTTGTGGTTTAGAAGAAGTCAGTACTTCTGTATTGTGATAGGGTTGCAAGATGACTGCAGGCTGTAATGTTACCAAACTATTTCTTTATGCTTTGCCAGAGTATATTTAAAAGAGAAATGTATATTTGGGCTGATGTTACACGAGAGAATTCATTTAGTTGGGTAGTACAGTAATGGATCATCAGATATCCAGTGTATGGGGATGTTTTTTGCCCCCTGAGTTTCTTCCCAGTACCTTTTTGTCTGTTGTTCAAAGATGTTCAGGGTAACAAAAATGACTTGTGACTTGGTAGACCACTAAGTCCCATTTTTAGCCTATCGTAGAACCTGCCTGATAGATTGATTAGTAAATCGGCGGGGAAAATTAGAACAAGGTAAAGTAGCAGTTGAAGGGATCTTTTTAGGTGTTCACATCATAGTTTCTTAACCTTGGTATGCTGTAAAGTTGAACTTAAGACCCCTTCAGTAGTCTTCATGTAAGTGATATGCAACTGAGATGAACCAGGATCTATGCCACTAGATATGGAAGGTTGAAGATCTCTTGCATCATGAAGACATCTGTTATAAAAAGATAGACTTGGTTTAATGCTTTAGGAGGCCTCCTCAAGAACAGTTTACTTAATTTTATTTAGGCAAAGATAATTTAATGTATAGTTGTGGAAGAATCCCTTTGGAATCTTCCCCTCACTTTTTAGCTTAATTAAAAATTATTTTTGCTTGGGTACTTGGTAACATTCAGTGCTTTAGCAGGAAAATATTCATTTTCTGTTGCATAAAAGCCCCTAAATTTAAAGTTAATTATTGTATAGTGTATCTTTTTGTAATAGCAGCTGTGTTTTATGTTGAGAAGTTCTTGAGCAGTGCAGTATTTTTCTTCTCGCCAGTTTGGTAAATGAGTTAAAAGTATCTAGCTCCTAAGGTTCCAAAAGTTATTGTGGTTGTGCGAGATTTTCTCAATCAAAAATAGATATACTGATTCAGTTATGTGATATAGCAGCCTGTAGTTGTCTAGTATTTTAACTTAATATTGGAAGAACAGACTGAACCACTTCATATGGTTTTATATTCTCCCATAAGTTTTTTTTTTTTTTTTTTTTTTTTTTTTTTTTTTTTTTTTTTTGCGCTATAAAAACTGGTCTGTGTTTTGGGATTGATGGTAGTTTTAAGAGGTTCAGATGAAGGAATTTTTAGGAATGTGAGGAACTGTAGTACCAAAACAAATCTCAACACTTTGTTAGTTTGTTTAGTCTGTTCGTATGTTTTAGACACTTTAATTTTCAGGTTCGGTAAAAATTAAGGATTACATTTATATCAAGTAAAAAGGACAGTTTAAAATATATCAAAATATTGAAATATGTTAGTCCAAAATGGGTGACACAGTTCTTGAAGAGGCAGTGGAGTATATACCTTGCCTTGTAGAGCTATTTCTTATGCTTTGGGAAAAATGTCTCATGTTTTTACCGTCTCAGTTGTAAAGAAATTGGAACATTTGTATTTATGTTTACCTTATTTAAGGTAGCTTCAGTTCACCAATCTGTAGCTGTTTTTTTATGTGCCTCATCATCGTCTCCTTATCCCTGAAGTGTTTATTGCTGAAGATGTCTCCAATCAGGAGAGTAGGGAATTCTTAGTACAGCCTTTGAAGTCTTGCTTCAAGAGTCCTGTACCTGCACCTGCAGGTGGGCCTGTAGCAATGTTCTGTGTGGAATCAGCCCAATCCATCCTCGAGTTCTTCCACTTCCAGTACATCTTTTTAAGATTATCAAAGCAAACAATCTAACGACACAACTGGAAATCTTTAACTGATGTTTCAAGCCCCTAAGGTCAAGTAGGAGTCCATCTACAGAGTCCTTGGAGTGTCTGGCAAAGGTGGTAAAGGTTCTCAAGGATGTAACTTTTTTACACTTCCGCCCTATCGGAAACCCTGACATCCTTCCTTGTTTACCTCCATCATATCGGAAACCCTGACATCCTTCCTTGCTTACCTCCATCATGCAAAGAAGTTCAGAATTTGAGGAGGCAATCAAGACAGTTTTAGACAAGTCACCTGGGTTTTACTGGAGACCAGTAGTGGGTGCTTCCAGTCTCAACAAGTTTGTTTATCTGACTCCCTTGTTGGTGGGGTCATCCAATTCGGTCCTGGGGCCTTCCAGAAGGCAACTTGGTGTTATAGCAGACTAACACAGCAGGAAAGGGCAGGTTCTTCTGTCAGAATGATCTTTTCTTCTGCAAATATGTTAGAAGTTGTGGAACCTTTGGGGAGCCCCAAATGTCAACCTTTTTGTGACTGCCCAAAATGCTAAACTCCCAGTTGACTGCTCTCCCCATGCCAGGATCCTCAGGCATGGTCAGTCAATGTTTTCTTCAAGAGTGGTAGAATCTAGACATTGACACTTTTCCTACGTTCGCAGTTTTGAAGAAAGTACTTAACAAGTTGCGAGCTTCGGTGAATGGAAGGTTGATGGTGATAGCTCCATGGTGGTCCCAAAGGGAATGGTTTCCTGAGCTACCGCTCCTGGTGGTAGATGTTCCTCACCTTCTACCTTTCAGAGGAGATCTTCTCAGACAGTCTTATTTGAGATGATTCCATCAAAACTTCCACATTGTTCATCTGACATGGAGACTGTCAACCATCTCTTGCAAGGTAGAGGCTTTCAAGGACAGGTAGGGAATTAGTAGTCAAGTCTAGAAGGTCTCTACTGTTAGATTGCGGCATTAGTGGTCGTTAGTTTATTGTCCCAAGGGATATCCAGCACCCATATCTATGTTCAAGGACTGTGTCTCTCTCTTTTATTCTTTTGTTTAGGGCTAAAAATGGCATAAAAGCAAAAGCCCTTCCAATATTTTTGACAGTGCCTAGTTTTAACTTCTGTAGTAGGCAATGAAGAGGAAGCTCTACCATGTCCAGTTAGAGCTTTGAGGATATACCTAGACAAACTTAAACCTTCAAGTTTTTGACATTACCTCTGTTTGAGAAATTGATTTTGAAGACACTATTTCTTTTAGGTTTTACTAAAGTGTATTAGGGCATTTTTATTTCTTTTAGCTTTTACTACTGTGTATTAGGGCTAAAAATGACGTCAAAGCAAAAGCCCCTAACATATTTATGATGGTGTATATTTTAACTTCTCTAGTAGGCAGTGAAGAAAAAGCTTTGCTGTGTTCAGTTGAGCTCTGAGGATTTACCTAGTCATTGGATAAAATATCTTGTAATGTGGACTTTTGTGGAAGCGGGACACCTCTCTCCTTGTCAAAATGAAAACCCTTCCCAGATTTGTTACAGTGCCTAGTTTAATTTCATTAGTAGGCATTGTAGAGGAAGTTCTGCTATGTCTAGTTAGAGCTCTGAAGTTTTACCAAGACAGACCTAAACATTTGTTTTATGTGATGTTTGAAGGCCAAACACTCCTTTGTCCAAGAATGCTGTGTTCCTTTAAGTAGCCAGTGCACACACTTTCACCAGAGAAGGTTTTTAGTCTGCTCAGTGGATTGTAAAGCCGATAGTCCTGCCATTGTAGTGGGGATGATTTTCTTTTGAACCAGATCTGAGAGTAATCGTCATTCCTCTCCTGTCGTTTGGTTGTAAACCCCTTAGGTTAGGAAGCATGAAGGTACAGATTTGTGTATAGTTGTGTACCTTTATATCTTGACCTTGGATTGTAAAATTTCAGGTTGGGCACTAGAGTCAATATTACTCATATGAGATAGGCCCTTTTCCTTATAAGTATCCTCTGACAGTCATGCTACAAGGGCCTTACACCATGTTGTGGATCTATTGTTTGACCACTCTACTTACCGGGAAGGGTACAACTGTTGAGAAGGTTTAAAAGATTTTTCCTTTTTAAAAAGGATGTTTCTTTGGCTGCACTAACTCACCACCCTCTTTGATTGTGGTAGTCAGTTAACTTTAGCAGTAAGTAAGATTTATCCCAGACAATGAATATTTTTGTAATAAAATTATTAGGATACTTGCCTACTCTCTCAGAGGAAACCCACCGAGCCTCCCCACATCTTGGTGGATGCTGAAGAAGAATTCTGACTGACAAGAATGTAAACATTCTAATATTACTTGATGGGAAACATTATTATAGGCAGTCCATCTGGGTCAACCAAGCTCTAGTCTTTTGTTTATTATGAATGCCAGTTGCACCTAATGGTGTACGTGTAAGATGACTTTCACAGTAGGTAAGTTTTCAAATGATTTTATTATAAAACTTTTCATTGTGAATAGAGCTAAGATGATTAGAGGCTTTATATATTTATTTAGAGAACTAAAACTTGGTTTGAATAGAGAGTCCTGCCTTCAACAGGAAAATGTACTAATTCAACCACATTTTTATCTTTTCTCAAGTTTCAATATTTTTAATTTTGCATTTCATTGTTCTTCATACTGATTAGGCTATAAATTGAAATGCATATTTTTACAGGTTCTGAAAATGGTTTTTGTCCAGAACATTAGAAGAATGGACTAAATAAAATAAGAGGGAAGTGGCATTGTTTTGGTACTACAGTTCCTCACTCACCCATAATTTCTTGTGTCTTTCTCCTGTTAGTTAATTTTGGGTGTAGATAAATTTGGATATTGTGAGCAAATCCTTTAGATTTAAATCAGTGACAGAATTATAAGATATATATAAAGTGTATTCTTATATCTTGATACTTGTACAGTCAGTGCCCTTTTCTGTCAGATTAAAAATAAGGTTAACTTACCAGACAGCTCGATGGGGCCTTAGGTACTGAAGGCTTGGATTTTTATTTGGAAAGGTTTTTAGTAACAATAATAGTAAAGTTTTCATGAGTAGACATTAAACATTTATACCGAGTCGAATGTTGCTCTTGGTTACTTCTTGGATACTCTTGTAGTATTGCATTTCATTTCATACTGTGAAAGTACTTACAATCTTGGTTGTCCATTAAACTAAACTTTATCTTTTAGATTTTTACAACCCTATAACAGACTGAATGTTTAAGAAAATGGAACTGAATTGTTGAAGGTCAGTTATTTACATTATTTATGACTGCGTAGCTCAGGTTTCAGTTTGTCCAGAAGTGCATTCTGTGAAAAGCAGATATGTATCCCTCTTTGATTGAATAATTCAAATTTTCATATGCTATCAGTAATTAATGTATACCCATGGTTAACATTGTTGTTAGGTAAGATCTGGTATTTATGGGATGTTCATAAGTGATGCTACATGATTGCTTAAGAGTGCGTTCAAAATTCACTATCTGGCAACAGACATGATGCATATATGTCCTTTATTAAATGCAAAAACACATTTGTCTTATCAAATAAGGCCGTAGTATGTGTCATAAGAGTAAAATCTATCATATACGTACATCAAAACCGTAAGAAGATATTACGTGTAGCCATATTTTGGGAAAACAATGGCGAAACATTTCCAAAACTTTCACTCACCCAGGTTCAGAGGTTAAAATTAGGATTTTATTTTTCATATGTGGTATTGCTTACATTGCAACCATAAAATTTTAAATAGTCCTGTTTGATTATTTTTATACCTCAACTAATGAAAAAGATGAATAAATATATACAAAAGTATAACTGTAGCTAAAATGCATTCACTGATATCAATGGTTGGGCAAGGCCTGTGTGACACAACCACTCAGGTGGCGGCAACATGAACCAGCTGGAATACAAGTCTACAATGTGTAGAGACAGTGAAATGATCTTGAAAATATTTATTTCATATTAGTTATAGGAATATTAGGATTTTCGTGGAAAATAAAATTGTGTTATATTTCTTGACCACTTTGGAAAGAATGGTTTATTAGCAAGTATTTGCCTGTGCAAGTACACTTCTGTTAATGCCAAGATTTTGCTCCTAGGCCTAGGATTGTTAGTCTTCTTTAATTGCTAAAGGTAAAGTTTGAACATGGCCTGGAGCTTCAACTTCAAATTTCAAAGAAAATTTTTTGTAATTTGTATTTCATATTTTAAAAATTATGACTTGAGCTTATTAGGTCTACTGTTAGATGCAGTAGACGTAGTTATGATGATCACTCTGAGTAGCAAGATAGGCATTCTGGCACTGCTAACCTAATCACACTGTTTTGAGCTAAGAAATGTAAAAAAAAAAAAAATCATAAAGATTGCAAATTATACTAATGCATAAGAAATTTTATTTATATCCATAGGGAAGGTAATGTTAGCTGTGAATTCAAAAAAGTTATTGACATGTGTGGCACTAGAAATAAAATAGTTTAACACTGCTTGGCAATCATTATGTTGAGTGTGAGATTTTGGACGACAAATAAAGAATCATGTTGCATTGCATTTGAGCATCCATCTACTAGTCAACTGAAAGCTTAGCCTTTTGGCCATTTAAATGCATTTCCCAATGCAAGGCACTTTTGATCAAATTGCACGCTTAGTGTAAAGCCATGATAATTAAAGCCCTTATCAGATAGTGATAATGTAGGTAAATAAATAAATATATATATATATAATCGAAAGCTACAAATGTCCTTTAATATCCAATTAAAACTCTACCTGAAAATAATATATTTTCATATATGTTACGAAGAAGGGAATTTTAGTTGATAATAAGACCACCCGGCATCTTCTTCAATGGGTTAGTGCGTCCCTGTAGTGACCTGAGTCCTCGTCCGTCGCTGGTTTGGTCGAAACCCCGCGGGGCGGTGGTCGCTGGTTATTCTACCACGGGGCACGGTGGACTTATTATCAACTAAAAAATTACAGGAAAAAGAGACAATACATGTGGACTAAATATATATTTATATATTATATATATTTATTATATATATATGTACATTCATATGTAATGTATGTATACAAATTATATGATATTATATATATATTATATATATTTCTGATATGTATATATATATAATCATGTGTATATATAAATATATATTTTTATATTTATACGGTGATGTGATAAATAGTGATATATATATATATATATATATATATATATATATATATATATATATATATATATATATATATATATATATATATATATATATATATATATATATATATATATATATATATATATATATATATATATATATATACATGCATACATGTGTGTGTATATATATATACATATGTATATATAAATATATATATATAATATATTATATATATGTATACATTATATATATGTATATATATATATTACACAAACACACACCTTAAGTCACTAATGTCACTTGATATCCAGTTTGCTCTATTTTGGGAATATCGCTGTAGGGGAATTATAAGTGATAAATGGTTTGGAACCCAAGTGACTCAAACACTCGACAGTACAAACGACGACCTCCAGTCATCGTTCAAAACAGTCACTTAGATACCAAACCATTTATCACTTATAATTTCCCTTTGGTGTCATTCCTGAAGTAGCGAGAACTGGATATTAAACGACATTTTTAGCTTAATGTTTGTATGCATATATTGGCTCCCTTTTGGGGCTGCATAAGAAAGACCAACCTATGTCAAGAATTCTCTCCTGAAAATTGGTGTGACACCTCCTTAGAACAGATAACTAACTCCTAGCTACCTGATGATCCTTCCATTGGTCCTTCAGTCTGTCAAGGAGGCATTTATGTGTTTAAATACCTGTATGGCTGGGGAGTTTAATCAATCTCTGTGGCGAGAGCACCTTTCCAGGTTTACTATGGGGGTTTTCTTCCCAACCACATTTTTTTGTGGGTGGAGGTGATTGTGATGCCTAAGTCAGGGATTTGAGAGCCGAACTGATCATGTCCTTGAGCTGCAGTTTGAGGGCTAGGTCCATCGAAGACTCAAACTGCAAGAGGCCCAGGCTCTGTTTTATGGCCGTGCCCTAGAAGAGCTGTTAATCAGCTCAGTGGTCTGGTTAAACTAAGGTATACTTAACTTTTTTGTGGGTATTGCGAACTAAAGCTTTCCTTTTTCCGACCTGAATCTGGCTGGTAAGAGACATTGAGCCCTAAAATATATTCCCAGCCACACAAAATGCTGGTCGCATATAAGGCAGGACTTGTTCTAGTTAATCAGAAAACCTTTTGACAAAAGTCTATTGTTTACTAATTGCAAGTTTCGTAAGTACTCCTCTTTGGTAGTCTGTAGGCAGGTTAACATTGGCACTCCCTCTTGTTGAGGATCATTCTCCATTAAGAGTGCCTCCTTTGGGACACTGAAGAAAAGTTCTTGACAGCAATTGAACATGTCTTTCTCTATGGCTTCCTTCAGGAGAGCCACCTGTACATACTTTTCCAGGGAAATGTCTGGTTTTTGAAAATGAAGGTTGTGGGAGAGTGGGATCATTGGGAGATGGTCCTGTGTCCCCATGGGACTTGGCCACATGTGTTGTAGAAGGTTACCCACAACCTGGAAAGTCCTTAATGGCATTCTGAGAGTTGCTTCTCCTTTCCTGCAGTAGGACTTTTATGTCTTTCTCGAAAGGGATGTTGTTGTCACTGCAGTGCTGCAGGATACCTAGGAATGACTGGAGATTTATATGGTTTCTGGTGGTAATGGTGCTTCTTCCTAGAACACTTGAGATCTCCCTTGTAATCACTTCCATGATAGTGGAAAAGGTTAGAACTGAAAGGAAGTGGAGCTTTTCGTAAACCTTGAAAGTGGCGGCCCTATATGGGATTTGTGTAGCCAAATTGAGTGGGAGCCTTGCCATTTCAAAAGGAAGGACTAGTGTTGCTTAGTCCTTTGTGGAGTTGTTAGATACTGAGATAGCAGAATATACAGCTTTATTTCTGCCTTTTTCTCATGCTTACTAGTAACTGTAAAGTTTTGAAATTCTGCCTTCACAGGACTGTTTTAAAGGCTTTAGTTGCCACAGTAGCAGAGGATGACTGTTGTCTTTGGTAGTTTCTGAATTCCTACCAAAGGAGGGCCCAAGTTCCATATTCTATTGAAAAAAATAGCTCTGTTCCAAAATTCTAGATTTTCCACCTCAGTCATTTCCTTCCTTTTGTAGATGAGTCATTTGCCATCTGATGGAATGATATGCATTGAGGCGTCATGCCAAGGTTTATCAACAGTGGTAACAAAGGCAGGCATTGGGTCCCCCTGAACCCGTCAGCTTTTGCGGGGTATAGTCTGAACTGGTTGTGTGAGTAGAACTTGTTGGAGTTGTGGAAGCTGGGAGTTTGTATCTTAGAGAGTCTTCTGACTCCATAGGGTATCGAAGCAACTGACTTAACTTTTTTTTGCCCTGGGTTTTTTGCTAGTTTGCTCCCTGGACCTAAATTTCCCCGCAAGAGAACCAGTCTCTTTTGAAGAATTTCAAGTGTTACTTTGGATGACTGAAAAAGTCTTGGAGATAATGTCAAACTCAATGTCAAGAGCTATCTTGAATTCTTGTTGGGAATCCTCAATAGCATCTGATATAGTGGCACTGGACGAATTGGTCCAGAGCAGTATCATTGCTAGTGCCTTTCAAAGGCCTGGGAGTCTGGATAAAGGACCAGAATATGTAATATAAGTGGGAGAAAGGTTGGCCATTTTAGGATCCGCAACTTCAAATTGTTAATGGGAGAGCCCAGATTCTCTTTCAAGGGATCCCTTTAATGTGTAATGAGAAGCAGTGCCCCTGGGTCTTTGGGTTTCAGAAGGGAAGGCTCATTGGCAAGGTCCACTTCACGCCCATTATTGAAGGCAGCTGACTCAGTGAATTATCTTTGATTTCCGCTGGAGGAGTCATATAGGAAGATTGTGGATTCCTTTATCTTGGTGTATTAGCCAGGATGTGGAATCTGCTTGGAAAGGGAGGGGTAATATTCTGTCAGAACTTTGCCTGGAAGATGTATCGTCCTTCCCCCATGCTCCCACTGAAACGTTGGACCTAAAGATCTAGTCTAAATTGGGCCTCTTCATCATTTAGGTTTGCATTTTCATCATTTAGGTTTCATGGCCACAGGGGCTGTGTCTCTGATGGTTAGTATGTGTTGTCCCCATTGGCAAACAGCAGATTATGCAATTTGTAGCAGAGCTAGCAACCTTTGGGTTTAGCTTATTAGCATTCCTGTTGCAAGGAAAAAAATGAAAAACCATGAGAAATGGTAGAATGCGAGCCTCATATGTCCTTTGGATAAGCAGAATGCTGGAATGACGCCAAGATGAAACAGATCAACTTCGTTACAAGTCCACATCAGTGACAGCTGGGTTACCAGTGTCATCCCTTTAAATTATTATTAAACTGGAGATACCATTTCAGTTCAACTATTTTAATATATTAACAAATATAGTAAAGAATCTCTTTCCAACCAAGAAAATAATGTGAATATTATAAGAACTGGGTTTTACAAGTGTGGGGCATTGACATAAAGTTAAGCAACATGCTCAGTGGCTGATATGCATGACCAATTTAAAATACAACATGTTACTGCATGTTAAATTGTTACCAACTATCAGTGTTGTTGCAGAAATTTTTTTCAAAATTTGCAGGAACATTTACCATACTCATACAGAAGTTTAAGAATGACTTTGCCAGTGTGGTAAGTCCATAGGCAGCTGAAAATAGCCTACAAAGTTTACATTAAAGTGCCACCTGTATGAACTAAATTGGGTGGTACTATACGTCATATGGTTGCAAAGCAGGATTATGGCTTCTATTTTATACTGGTAAGACTAATATATCATTAAAATGATACGTTAAAGAACAGTAACCAATTTGTGAAATAGTCTGTACTCCTGGTAAGAAGGAGCCATAAGAGATTCAAGGAATTGGGGGTTGCAACAGAAAACCTTACATTGTTACAATACCAGAAAAAAGAGATTCACACAATAGATCCTCAATTTATAAGAATATCCCCAACATTAAACTTAGGGGGTTAGGGGAGGAATGCCTGTGTGCTACAATCTCTTAGTATCATTTCTTTAGATTAATATCTAGCAAAGCTTTATGAGAAGGAAGCACTTGGATTAACAAGAAATAATGAGGGACATGCACATAGGGAAATCCTGAAAGTCAATGTCACTACTCTGCTGATAGATGAGGAAATACACAGACTGTAACATTTTTCCTTCCCTCATAAGCCTGGAATTAATGTGCTGAAAGCAAAAAGACATCAAATGAATAAATTAACAAAACTTGCAGTTTGCAATTTAGAAGGGGAGCAAAATCCGAGGAAAAAAGCAAGAACATTAGCCCAATAATGGTTCTACGCCTGGGAATATGTTCCAGTCAGAACAATTTTCATAATTATTAGATAAAGAGGAAAATTTATTGGAACCTACTAGTTGAAGAAAGTTGAAGACTGGGTACTCAACTTTTCTCAGTGCAATGTTGCTATGGAGCATTTCAATGAAGAAAAATTCTTGGAGCCATGAAATACCTATTTACGCAAGCACAGACCAGAGAGTAATTGGGAAAATGAAACCCTGCATTTCTGCCATGTCTGTGTAGGCAGGAAAAACCACCTTCTTTAGTTTAAACTCCATCAGTGTGCCAAGGGGCACTATTCAGGCCAAGGTCAGCTAAGAGGGAAATTTTGATAGTGGTTGGTTTGTCTTATGGAGCCCAGAATGGGAAATAAAATGTATCTGATCTGGGAACATAGAGTTGTATATAGATTGAAGATGTAAAATGGGGCTGTTCCACATTGTATTAGACAGCCAGAGAATGTCTAAAGCATATGTAGATTGATTTCCTATCAAGTTTTATGAATATTAGAGTAGAGGTCTATATTTCTTCTATGAACAATAAAGTCCCATTTGTGCAGTTTCCATTTGTTGTCTGTGAGTTTCAAGCAGGTGGTTTTATATAAATAATAAGTAAATGAAATATTGAACTCTCAAATAGTTTCACTTAGTTTTTCATCTCGTAGTTCAGATTTTTACCACTGTCACCACCCGCCCCTTTTCACGTGTATCTTTATGGAGGTGCCTATTTAGAAACTCGCTTTCACAGTACTTCATGTCAGAATTTGATGCCTCCATTTAAGTCTGCAGGTGCTCGGGTTTTTGAGCTTATATGCAAAGAGAAAACCTTGAAAAAAAAAAATTTGAGTAACCACTTTCTTTGGTCTTTTTTTTTTTTTTTTTTTTTTTTTTTTTTTTTTTATATAGTTTACACCAAGTTAACCTGACCTTTTCAAGCTTAGGCATTGCATATTTAAGCTTGAGGAAGAATTTTACAAGGACAGCTAACGTGTATTTGTATACTGCATACGATTCTCCTATGATAGTCGTAAATTATTGTTGTAAAAACTTGTTTTCTTGTGCAATACACTCAGTAATTGCAGGTTTACACAGGTTTCTTAGGCTTATGTATTGCAAGAACAGCTGCTGCTGTTGACTTTGAACTCCATGTTTGTTTTTTGTATAGAGCACTTTATTGTTAATATATACATTGTTTCTTTGTGTCATCCAGAAGTAATCCCTTGTAGATTCTGATGACATCAGTTAAAGTCATCATATTCCCAACCATGGAGATGTAGAAGACATGAAGTGACATCATGAAAAGAAAATATATATATATATATAGAAAATGACTTTTGCATGTGGGACCCTCTGGATGGCATCAGGAGAATTTTTTATGGCTAGTTCATTCCATCTGCCCCTCGAAGTAGTCAGGATTCTGTATGAGACAGCATTGCATTAGTGATAATAGGAATATAGCAAACAGTTGTTTTTGGAAAGGAGATTTTTTATTTAACATCATGCTATGAAATTTATACCTCTGTTGCCAGATTTTATTTTACATGTTTTTATAGTAGAGCTGTTCAGCTAAGAAATGACAGCAATGTCAGAACTGTATCTCAACGTGGAAATTAACTTGAAAAAATGAAAATGTTACTAAACACCTTATCAGTGGCAAGTTTCACTCTTACCCAGGAATACCAGAGGGTTATTTGAACTGAGCAGTATAAAATGTAATTGGTTAAATGTAAGTAAGCCTGGGCTAAGCTACACTAATTACCCTAACCCTACATAGCCAGTTCTGCTTATTAAACTCCACAAAGGGCTTGAACAAGTTTTGTGAATTATTTATATACATAGAATTAGTCTGATCAGCCTGATTCTCTGTGATGTATATAGATAAATAAAAAATGTAAATGTCAAAGGAAAATATTGATTAAAGATTCGTAATCAATAAGGTGAATGACAAAACCAGTCTTGTTCCTCTTGTTAGGCTGCAGAGATATTGTCTTACAAAATTTTGGTCAATATTATTATATATACTCTCTCTCTCTCTCTCTCTCTCTCTCTCTCTCTCTCTCTCTCTCTCTCTCTCTCTCTCTCTCTCTCTCTCTCTCTCTCTCTCTCTCACATATGGTAGTGCAGTATTTAGAAAATTTAGATCTTTGATAAAGGGCAGGCTGTATAATAACATTTTTAAAACTATGTCCCCTTGAATTTCGAAAGTCATGGTATTTACAGAGAACTAGGAGAAAACAATAAATAATGGCGTGGATTTTTTTTATAGTAGGTGGGAATGCTGTAAAAACAGTGCAGTATTTTTTGTTGTGCTTATGTTTTTCTTTATATGTAGGGTTACATTAGTTTGTAATTCTTTAATTAACCACAGAAATAAATGTGTTATTCACAAGGTAAACAAAAATAAATTTTAATGTAGATGATGTTGATTAGGGTAAGTCCATTAAGGTCATGGCGAAAAGCAGTGTTGGTGAAGAGTTATGAAAGCTCAAATAGAAACCATTTTACATTAATAATTACAGTTAGGTAGTACTGTAGAGCTTAGAGCTTGCGTTGAGGATGGTATCAGTCAGCACACACATTGCTCTATTTAAAAGTAGAATTTTTTTTTTCCATAGTTTGATGCTATTAAGATTTACAGGTTAGTTAAAATATTTAGTGGTTAAAAATGCTAATATGATTGTAATATTGTAATATTACTTATGTTATTAGTAAAAGTTGATCCTTTGTAGTTTTGTCAGTATAACTTTTGTTGAGTATGGTAGTTCTAGTGTAAAGTTCAAGTCAGTGTAAATGTACTGTATATATTTTTTAATAACACCCTTTAGAAGGCTGTAAGTTGTGAGAGGACCTGCAGAGTTCTTGCTAATATAATTTTTACCTTTTATCTCAAATAGATTTGTTGCACAATTGTTGCTCAAGGTCCAGTGGACTTGCTGCCTTCTTAATTGACCCCTTGCCATATATTGCTGTTGTGAGTTAAAAAAAAAAAAAAAAAAAAAAAAAGTAATTTTGTAATTGAAGTAATTTTCTGTTATAAACTTGTAATTCAGTATCTAGCTTTTTAGAACTCCTTATCAGTAGTTAGCATTGAATAATGCTTTTGCGAGTATCGTCAATTCTGTAGATGAAGTAAATAAGATAGCTACATAAGTATTTCCTGAAAGTAAGGTGCACTTCATACAGAACTGGGTTATTTTTTATTTTCAGTAGCATTACAGTTTTATTGTTTAATTATCATAATTCCACAATATATGAACTGGCTCCTGAGTGTGGTAAACAAATATCCTGGGGTATTTTTGGTGTGGTATGGCTCTTGGCTGTCACTCAATGGTTGTGTTTTGTTCCTTGCAGCGACCTCTGACTACGGCTTCCAAATGTGTAAGTGTTGTCTTTTTTGAACTTGGGAATGGAATGCTCTTTGATGGCACTGAGACAAGGGAGTCATATTGGCTTGTTGGGAGAGGGGTATCATTGCTCAGCAGTATTTTGTATTTCCATACATATATATACAAATATATATGCATTTTTCCTGCTCAAGCAAGGTAGTTTGATTATTCAGTTTTCATTCATTTATTTTTCCTAATTTAGTCAAGGCTGCTCTACTTTTCTCATCTTAGATAACTACTGTATTATTCAAGCTGGGAATATGTGTTGATACTTGAATTATATATACACGATTGTTTTTTTTTTTCTTTGTCAGTTTTGACCTTGTCTCATGTGGGATTTTCTAGAATTGTCCATTATATGTTTTCTTATTTACCTCAAGGAAGTTTTTTATTGGCACTGTCCTTCTACTGGAATCATATTAAGTGTTGTAGTATGACGGCACATGTTGTAGCTATGTCGGGTAGTGATGTGCAGAAGAAATAGCTGGTGGGATTTTGTTTCCATTGTCAACGTAGCTCATTGTTCGTTTAACTAGTGTTCATATCAGGCAGTTTGTGCCTCCTAAACACCAGCTGTTTCATTTATCAACATTGGTTTTGTCAAGTGAGTCGTAGTCAGTGTCCTAAAGAGGCCGTGTGACCTTCTCCCAGGAAAGTGAGTTTTATGGAATTAAAAGAAAATTTTTAGCAACTTTCAAGAGAATGCTCTTCAGTGCCCATGATGAGAGTCTTAATTTGCACTTGATTTTTCCAGCATTTTTGATAAGTAAGATTTACCTCAGTGCAGTAAATATTAAATTTTGTTTTAAAGTTTCTTCCATTTCATTTAGATGATGTGTCATGGCTGTTGATTGTGGAGCACTGAAGTCTATTTTTCAGTATTTTGAATTAGTACACTTGATATAGAATGATAACCTTGAAGTAGTTTTAAGAGTTTAAGCAACAGCAGTTGAGTGTTGCTGGTTAGAGGTAAACAGTTTTAGAAATAACCGTTGTTCATTGTTGTTTGTGATAATCATTGTTTGCTTTGTGGTACTGACTTCCCTAAGACTCGCTTTGTTTTTGGTTAAATCCTATCTGATGATGAGCATCATGTGTCTGCTGATGTCAGTTTTTTTAATTTTATTCCACCACATGAGTGGATGTGAAATAGGTAGCAGAGGAGTGAATTTAGGATGGTTTTGTGAACCCTGGCTAGGCAGCAAGCAAGTAAGGGTTGACTGAACGCCATCTTGCTTTTGATAGTCTTGTGTTTTCTTCTGTATACCTAGGTGTTTTGCTCCCCACAGGCCCAAGTCAAGTCACAACATTAATGTCTTTATTCCCCCTATGTCTCTCTGTCATGTGGGCTATTCAATGCAAATTTACACTCTAAAATAGACTAGTGTTTATGTTAGCTTCTTTCTATCGTGGATTTTCATCATTGATACAACTCTCTTAGCGGTTTAGTTACTAATGTTTTCAACATTAGATGTTTTAGTCATGTTAAAAATTTCTTGACCACACTAACAGCAAGTCTCCTATTTAGGATTTGTTATCAGGTTGAAGGCTTGCCCATTTTCTTTCTGCATTCCTAAGTATGTATGATTAAACCAAACTTTTTTTCTGACCATGAAAAAGTGATGAACCATCCCATTGTGTGACATGTTTGAGACTTGTTTGAATTTATCTGATGAAACTATATAGGTATTTTTGATGTACTGTTATCATATTTTTCAACATTACATTTGGTGTTAATAACTGAATATTATTATTATTATTATTATTATTATTATTATATTATTATTATTATTATTATTATTATTATTATTATTATTATTATTATTATTATTATGAATAAGTATTGGAACAAATGTCTTCAGAGGAATCACTTTACAACTTCCCATTAGGTCTATGTTGAATCATTGTGCAAGAATGTAGATAGTTAAATACTAAATAACAGAATATTCAGTCTTGTATTTCATTATACTAATAAGGTAAATTTATTTTTGAGGTGAAACTTACCCTTTATCATTTAGCTTTATCTGTGACTACTTGGAGCTGGTTCGACAAGTGTTAAAATTGAAACATCGTTAATGAACGCTCCCAATAGATGGCTGTGTAGACAAGTGCTCTGAATTTTTGGTTTGTTTTCTTGATTATCAAAATGGATCGTCTATACTGTGGTCAGTCGTTTCACAGTGGATTCTTCTTCTCAGTCTTCCTTCTCAAAACCTTAGATTTTGCAAGGCAAGCAGTTCCAAGACCAGATTGGTTTCTTTGAAGTACGATACACATGAATTATGCATTGATCATCACAGGGTAACTTGTGATTCAGAGAACCATCGAGATCATTGCAGGGAATGGTCTTTGCAAGAGAGAAGGATTGACTGAGAGTGTAAAGAGAACAGCTAGTCTTGATCTAAGTCTTTTTAGAATTAACTTCTGATCAGGAGATAGATAGAGCTATTTATTCTTCTTCTCTAGTAGATTCACATCCTTTCACACCCACTAAGTGAGCTCAGGGTAGTAGGTTAGATTCAGTGCAGTTTGATATTGATACTGTAAAATCTAGGATTTAGCTTTTATGCAACAAGTTTGAACCTTTTGCATCTATTGTATCCAGTGCATTGGCAGGGAAAGTGTCCCCTCGTTCCACTGGTAGTTCCGCAGGCGCAGCCTTGTCTGTCCCATTGGTGGCTCCTGCTGACAAGCCTGGTAGTCCAAGGGTTTCCAAACAAGGAGTAACATCCCAGGATGTTCATGGACTGTGCCCTCTGTCTCCTGCCTTTGCTTCATGGTCCTCCGTCGACAAACACAAATTGTGCTCACCTAAAGACATTCATGGTAGAGCGAAAAGGTCTAGGCCTTCGCTTTTGAATACGTTGTCCCAAGGTGGTTATAACGATTTGTCCAAACCAGGTAACCAACTGCTTTTGGCAGCAAACAGTGCCGCTGCACCTTTAGCCGCCTCAAGGAGTCCAGAGTCCTTAGTTAGGTATTTGGGTAGTAAGGTTCATGCCTTGACTCCCTTTCTGTTGACGATAGTCTGAGTTTTTATTTTATCGAGGCCTCGGGTATGTCCACTTCTGAGCTTTTGCTACTTTATGGGCTGTCTTTCTGAAGCTGACTAAGCATGTCAGGTATTCGAGCCATGGGAATTGTCAAGTCTGCCTGAGCTTCCGCATGCATCTTCGTCAAGGCCGCGCCAGGTGTATTCTAGGCTGCGAGAAGCTTCATCGAGCCCACTCGCTGCCTCAGCAAGGCCGCATGCTGCCTCATCGAGTCTGAGGGAAGAGTTGGCGAATCCTCAAGAGACTGTAGGCCATAGCGTTTCTTTTAGGCCGCAGTTAGTGTTTATGACGTATGAGTCTTCATATAGAAACAGGAGTGAGGAGGTAAGTGCGAGCGAATGGGTTCTTAGTGGCATCAAGGGAATAGGTCGATCTTCTCCTGTGTTGGAAGGTAAATCACCTTGGCTAAAGGGTTCTCATCGTCCTGTGTCAGCCAAATTTTCTCAGTCGGACCTTCAGAGTGATCGTTCTCAGTTCAAGTGTTTACCGGAGTGGATTAGTAGAATTCTAGCGCCGGGTCTTACAAGACCATCCGGTTCTGAGATTTCTTCAGTTGTCACAGATGAGGAAGACTTGTTTAGGCTCAGCTCTTCCTCTCAACATTCTCCTTCTCTTACTTTACCCTCGGTTAAGGAAGAGGAACACTTAGAATGACACTAAAGGCTTTAAGGATCTGGTTTAGTTGTGTTTGGACAGAATCCTCAGTTTTTGTCAGTGGGGCATTCTAATACTGCTTGCTCTCTAAGAGCTTCCAGGTTGGGGTCTGATGATTATCTTATGTCTTCCTTTAGGCTGTCAGATTCTCTGCATGGAAGATTTGACTCTATTGCTAAGGCTTTCCCTAAGAAGGTCTCCTTTAAAGGGTTCTCTCTTTTGTCTACCTTCCTTCATGCTACGAAATCACTAGTGTATCAGACAGTGGAGTTCTCCCCTTTTTTTCTGATCAGCAGTGGAATTCTCCCCTTTTTTTCTGATCAGCAGTGGACGGGGCTGTTTTGGCCATGATTTTTCCGACTAAGATGGGCGCTGTTGCATCAGGCAGGTTGCATTTCTCTATTCCAGTGGCTGAGAATACAGTATGTATAAGAGTTTGATTAATGCTACAGAAGTTATGTCCTTCAGAGCAGTTTTTCTGAACACCATTGAACAGTGTTTGAAGGAGTTTGGTGAACTTCTTCCTCCTTTGGCAAGGGATTCTTTTGTTAAGGCTTTAGGAGTTTTTGCTTCCCTAGACAAGGCGTTTCTTGATGTGATAGGGGAGCTATCCTATGTTGTGAGCAACCTTAAAGTTCACAGAAGAGAGCAGCTTTGCTCTCTGCTGGTTCTTACTGTTTCCCCCTTAGTATACAGCCTTTAATTTCAGCATATCCTTTCGGGAAGATTATTGAAGAAAAACTGTCTGCGTGTATAGCCTCAGAAGCTGAGAAGACAGAGAATAGGTCTTTTATCCATCAGTCCAATGCTTCTAAAGGGAAGTCCCCTGCGTCTCCTTCTTCTTCTCCTTTTAAACGTCCTTTGGGCAATGCTACCTCCTTTGCTAGGTCTTGCTTTCCAAGTGCCAGAAAGAGGAAAGTTTCCTTTCGCCAGTGAAGTTCCAAATCTGTGCTGTAAGGAGAGGGAAGTTCATCCCCTCCTCTTATAACAAGAATCCTCAGTCTAATAAAGAATAGCCTCTTTTGGACGTATCCAAGCTCAACCTTTTTTTCCATGGAGTCGGCCTCCATGGTCTTAGCCACCTTGGAGAATGAGGCATGGATGTTTATAGTGGACATGAAGGACATGTACTTTCATGTCCCATTCACCAACATTCAAGAAAGCTCCTACGCTTTGTCTTGGGGAAAAGTCTTACCAATTTCAAGCTCTTTGTTTTGGTTTTCATCAGGGTCTTATCCCCCTTCACAAAATGGCTTCACTTACTAGGAATAAAGATACTTCTATACCTGGATGATGGATTATCATTGTGAAGTCCAGGGAGGATTGCCTGAGGGCAAGAGAGCTAGTTCTGGGCTTAGTGATGTAGCAAAGTCTTCACCGGAACCATCTCAAAGAATGACCTCTGTTCTTTTCAAGGTTTTCCCTACACATGCTCGAGTAGACAATCTCTTGTCAACCGCAGGCAAATTCGCCTCCTCAGGAGGCATGCCAGCCAAATGCTGGCTGTCTCTGTTAGGTCACATGTCTTCTCTGGAGAAGTTAGTCCCAGGTGCTCGACTGCGGATGAGACTATATCAGTTGCACTCAAGGATGCACTGGCATAGAGAGTCACAGTCAATCCAGGAGATAGTGCCCTGGAACCCAGATCTATCCCCCTACTTTCGTTGGTGGATTTCTGAAGAGATAGTGCTTGCAGGGAAGTCTCTTAGTTCCCGAGCCCAGACCTCTCACTGTATTCAGATGCCTCGGACAAGGGCTGGGGTATAGTTATGGGGAATCTGGTTGCTTCCATAGTATGGTACCCAGTTGAGAAGAATCTGCACATAAACTACAAGGAGTTGTTGGCTATCCAGAAGCTGCAGAAGCTGGAAAGGGCAGCGACCAACAAAGCAATTTCTGTCTTCTCGGACAACTCAATGTCTCTGTCGTACCTAAGAAGACAAGGGGGCACTAAGTCAGAAACATTAGTAGTCGTTACCATGGATTTACTCCTCTGGACGGAGGAGAGGAACATTGTCCTAATGCCCCACTTTGTACCTGATTAATTGAATGTTCTGGTAGACATGCTAAGTCGTCCAGGACAGGTACTCTCCCATGAATGGACATTAAACCTGACTGTGTGCGAGGCAATTTGGAAAGAGTTCGGTCAATCTCCCATCGATCTCTTCGCAACAAAGATGAACCATTGTCTCCAGTTGTACGTCTCACCAGTTCCTGACCCTCAAGCCTGGGCAGTAGACACTATGGCTTTAGACTCAGGCAAACCTATTCGTATATGCTTTCCCTCCATTTCCACTGTTCAAGGAAGTGCTCAAGAAATTAAGAGAATCCCAGAACACCACCATGATTCTAATTGCTCCTTGGCGGACAAGGAGGCATTGGTTCATAGCCTTTCTAGAAATGTTGATAGAAGTTCCCAGACAATTACATTTTTTGGACAAAAATACTTCGACAGACAGGGACAGGGGCTACACGGGAATATCAACAGGCTTCGTCTAACCGCTTGGAAACTGTTGACAAGCTCCTCAGAGCTAGAGGCTTTTTAAAATCGTGTAGGAACTCTGTCCTCGCTGTAGAGAGGAAGTCCACAAGTACTGTATATATCAGAAACAGTGGGAATTATATAGATCATGGTGCAAGTCCAGGGACATTTCATGTCTTAGCACCAGCATTGATAATGTAATAGTTTCTATGATTCTTAAGGTATGCTAAAGGTTTGTCTGTTGCCTACATCAAAGGCTATAAATCTCCGTTGGCTTCTGTTTTAAGACATACTGGATTGGATATTTCAAAGGATGATGACTTATACATGACTTATATAAAGCTGTTCACTCTTTTCAACTGGAAATGCTGGAGGTTCTTCAGAAATCACTTTTATGGAACCTAGATATTGTCTTAAAACATCTTAGAGGCCCTCCTTTTGAGCTCCTGAGAGAGGCTTCTCTCAAGGCTCTTTTCTTTGAAAACCCTCTCTCTGGCGGCCTTGGCTTCGGCCAAAAGAATAAATGAATTGCAAGCGATATCATCGTTAATAGAGTTTTCTCTAGAGTTTTCTCTATCCCTTAGCTAGAAACTGTAACTCCTTAGGAAGGAGAGCTGGTTTTATGCCTTGTTAGGGCTCTGAAGAATTATACTTCCCGTCTTGAACCTGTAAGGAAGCAGTGTCGGAAACTGTTTTGTTCGGTCAGGAAGCCTGAGGTTCCTATGTCTAAAAATGCCATGGCTTTCTTGATTAAGTCCTTAATTCTGGAGGTACACCATGCAGTCTCTCCAGAGGTTTGTCCCCTTTTGAAGGTGGAACCACACAATGTCAGAGCAGCACATACATTGATTAGTTTTCACCAGCACCTCTGTCTAGACCGTCTAGTCTTGGCAGCACAGTGGAGGTGTAGCTCTGTATTGGCTTCCTAGTCTTCCCTTTATGTTTCATGAACAGATAAGGGTCTCTCTAGCTGCCTCCTTCCTGGGTAAAGGGGAAGTGTATGTGATGAGTTCGTACACAGTTTTGTAGTTTATTCCACTTTTTTGGATCATTTTGTATACTGTAGTTGTCCTTGCTTTGTTTGTTCTTGGATGAGGGCAAACAAAGTCTGTCACTTTTTTTTTTTTTTTAAGAGTAAATTATGTTATATGTAGCTGAAGAAAGCTACCCTGAGCTGATTAAGTAGTACCACTTTTCTTCATATTTGGGCTTGTTGTTTTTGGGTGTGAGGTACCACAGCAACTTGATGAGGTAGGTGGTAACACTTGAGGGATCATAGTTTAGTACTGGTTGTAGCTCCCGTCAGCTCTGCAGGCCTGAGGCTTGGGGGATAAATTGCCATTTTGCATTGCACATCTTCAGCCAATGGCTACATTTGGGCTTCACGTTCCACCTCCTAAGATAGTGGACCTCTCTTGATGAAGATTCTCATCCGACAAGTACTTGCCATGGGATCATATTCATCAGGTAAGCGGCATTGAGGATATACTGACGTATATTATCTGATAATTGGGTTATAGGGAATCTCTAGCCCGCCTCCAGCACACAGTGTTGGATTCAGCTAAATGATAGAGGGTAAGTTTCACCTCAAAAATAATGGTTTTTATGATAACATCAATTTTTTAGGTACTTGCCCTCTATCATTGAAACCCCCCTCCTCCCCTCTGAAGAGATTAAGAGGAGAATGAACAACTGAAACATTCGCTGTTTTACCCCACTCTACAAAAGGTGGGGAAGTAGTAACTATTGGGAGTATTCATTAGTGATTTTTTCAATTTTAACACTTGTCGAACCCATGCTAAGTTGTCACAGATAAATCTGAATGATAGAGGGTAAGTACCTAAAAAGTTTATCATAAAAATCATTATGTTCTTGACATAATTTTTTTTTTTGTATGTACAGGCAAACCCATTATTGGCGGGGGTTCCGTTCC